>NC_137802.1:10355793-10623293 GCF_963383645.1 Muscardinus avellanarius | reverse complement strand
AGGGCAGAGAAGAGGAGCTGGATAGGGTTTAGTGCCGTGGCCAAAGATTTACTCAATCTTGCCTTTGTTATGAAACTCCACGTAAAAACTCTAGACACTAAAGCTCAGTAGAGCTTCTTCATTGGGCAACCATGGATATGTTGGGAGGGTTTCGCCCTGATCCTGGGAGGAGAGGGTGCGAAAGCTTACCTTCTTCTGCCTGTCCTAGACTTTGCCATATATATATCTTCTATTTGGGTTGCTGAGTTGTGTCTTTTATTTGGTTACATTCTTTACATAGTTATAGTCCATACATGACTATATGTATATATAGTTATAACCTATAAATATACAACTATATTAGCATATAGTTATAGCCTATATAAATAACTATGTAAGTATATATAATTATGTCCTCTCTTTCTCTATATATGTATATATATATTATGATTTCATATATGTGATTATAATTGCAAATGTAGTACTGTCAGTGAATTCTGTGAGTCATTCTAATGAGTTATTGAGGGATTGTGGGAAGCCCTGAATTTGCAGCCAGCTGGGCAGAAGTCCGGGTAGCTTTGGGACACCCAAAACTCTTGGCTAGGATCTGAAGCCAGAGCAGGCTTATGAAGGGCTTTGTTCAGGACTTGTTGGGTCTGCACTAGCTGTGGGTAACTAGTATCAGAACTGAATTTTGGGACCCCTAGTTGGTTTTAGAGTGGAGTGGTGGAATACGCACGTTTCTCTAAGCACCTGATATTACTGGGATCCTTGGTGTTCCTTGGCTGATGGGCACATCTCTCCAGTTGCTGCCTACATCTCTCCATGGTATTCTGCCTGTGTGCCCTCATCTCTGGGCCTCTCCTCTTCTTGTAAGGACACCAGGTATATTGGAATTTTTTTTTGTTTGTTTGTTTTTTGGTGGTACTGGGGTTCCTGGAAGCCCTTCTACCTCCGGGCTACACTCCCAGACCTATTTTATATTTTTGAAACAGGGTCTCTTACGCCAGCGCGGCTGGCTTCGAACCTGCGCGATCCTCCTGTCTCTGCCTCCCAAGCGCGGGGATTACAAGCGTGCGCCACCACGCCCAGCTCTGTTTGTTTTGTTTTGAAACAGGCTCTCACTGAGTTGCCGAGGTTGTCCTTGAACCTGCGATTCTCCTGCCTCAGCCTCCCAACAGCTAGAATTACGGGTTTATGCCACTAGGCCTGGTTTAACAAACAGTACTTTTTTTTTTTTTTCCCTGTCTATTTTATGCCAGGCTCAGTGGTATGGGTCTTGAGGCAAACTGAGATGAAAAAGACAGGAAGTCTGGCCCTGAAGGGGTTTATATTCTATCAAGGAAGTTAAGACACAAACACACGGTATATATTAGAAGCTACTTTTTTGGGTTTGATTTAAGGATTGAGATAGTAATGAAATGCCAGAGTGATTGGGAGAAAGGAACCATCACTTCTGACATTATCATCAGCCAGGATTCAGGAAGCAGAAGGTATATTTTGGAAGGAAAAAATGGGATTTAGGTGAGGGACAAATGAAGG
This sequence comes from Muscardinus avellanarius, assembly GCF_963383645.1. Lineage (NCBI taxonomy): Eukaryota > Metazoa > Chordata > Mammalia > Rodentia > Gliridae > Muscardinus > Muscardinus avellanarius. The sequence goes on along the minus strand of NC_137802.1, from coordinate 10,621,772 downwards.
AAGGTTTAAGACAGCAAAACACACCCTAGTAAAGGGACCGTGCAAGTCCATTGTACCTGGATGTGCGTAGAACTTATTCCTAGAAAAATCAGCTTGTTAAGTAGATCGTGGGATATCATTAGACATGAATTAGATGTAAATGCAGCCGCCGGCAGGCAGCCATCTCCAAGATGCCCTGACAGGCGGGCCAACAAGATACAGTGCAGTGTATATATTACTTGACCTGATTTCTGTAAAACGCATGTGGGGGATGAATAATTTTCTATAGTTAACACGCTTGGAAATGCATAAAGCATCTCTGGAAGAATGTAAAAACTGCCCACTCTAGATGGCTAAGAACAGGGAACAGAAAGGGCCTGCCTTGCTACTCTGTACACGAGAGAGTTTCAACGCAATTTTGAAGCCAGTTGCTGTTCTAACCGACCTTACCTTTTGCATTTTGAAACACCTTACTTTTCTTAATGGAAGCAGTAGACCTAGGGAGTCACGATCGCCTTGTGTTCTCTAAACGTTTCTATGTCCTGCTTTTATCCAGCCGTCCACTAAGCAACGGCAGGTGCCTGCACACCTGCCACGGCCCTTGGTTCGTGAGTCTCTAGTTTCCTTAGAGACATCTGACCTCTCACCATCAGCCAAGGCCACGGTCAGGCCAGTAGAGCTGCTGTGCACCCTCCACCCCACGCCGGGTGTGTTGGGAGCTGCAGTATCAACACTCCCATCTCCACATCCACACCTGGGCTGGCTCTCCCCAGACCTGTGCGTAACTCTGCTCAGCACTCTCTCTCCCTGGCTCACTAGCCCCGGACCACACCCCCCCACTTAGTGTTTGATTTGGCAACTTCTTCTCAATTTCCAGAGTTGCTTCCTTCTCTACCCAGGGTATTGATGACATTTTGTTCTTTCGTTGCCAGTGAAATAGCTTAAAGGCCCACGGCAATGTGTGCCAGGCTATTTGTATCAATGCCTCCTTTATTTATTTATTTATTTATTTATTTATTTATTTCTATGGTACTGGGGATGGAACCCAGGGACCTTCTACCTCTCAGACCTATTTTATATTTTATTTGGAAACAGGGTCTTACTTAGTTGCTGAGGGCGTCACTAAGTAGCTGAGGCTGGCTTTGAACCTGTCATCCTCCTGTCTCAGCCTCCCAAGTATTGGGTTTACAAGAGTGAGCCACCAAGCCTGGCTCGATACCTTTTTGATAAGCCTAAAATGCATATGCCTACTCCAGTGGACCCTGAGATCCCAATATACTCTTCCTTGTGTGTATGGAGGAGAAAGTGCCATACCATATACCCATTTTTTCCCCCCTTGTGCGTACATTGGTCAAGCTTGTTTTTGTAGGTTTTTCTGTTCCTGAGAAAACACAGATAAATGTCTTGCTTGAGTTGAGGTCGATTGAAAGGCAAGGAAGTTGATATATAAATATAAATATATATATATGTGTATGTGTGCATGGGTACAGCCATAGAATATAAGCACATTTATGATGAAATTATAATCATATTAAAATTTATTCTGTTATAATCACATTTATGATATAAGCACAGATATATTATACTCATACCTATACATATGACAGACATTTCAAGTGAGTGGTTTTAATTCTCAGGGCTACTTTGTCCCCACTGGGGCCATTTTTTCTTTCTCTGTTTTATCTCCTATATTCATTCTCTCTCTCTCTCTCTCTCTCTCTCTCTCTCTCTCTCTCATTTATTTATTATTGATTTATTTATTTATGGTGGTATAATCCCTTTGAACCCAGGGGAATTCTACCTCCTACCTACACCCTCAGCCCTATTTTTTGTTAATTTTTATTTTGAAACAGGGTCTCACTAGGTTAATGAGAGTCTCACTACTTGCTGAGGCTGTCCTTGAACCTGTGATGATCCTGTCTCAGCCTCCTAAGTCCTGGGATTACAAACATGTGCCACTGCACCCAGTCTACCATCTCTTTTTCAAAACCTTTTTTGTATTTTTTTTTTTTTTTTACTTTGTGTGGTACTCAGGATTGAACACAGGGTCCTTCTACCTTTGAGTTACACCCCCAATGCTATTTTTAAAATTTTAAAACAGGGTCTTGATAAATTATTGCATGCTGGCCTTGAACCTGCGATCCTCCTGTCTCAGCCTCCCAAGGACTGGGATTACAGGTGTGTGCCACTGCACCCAGATCTCCTTTCCATCTTAAGGTGGAAGATATTCTGGAATGGTTAACTGTCAGGGTCAAATTGTTGCAAAGAAACCATTCAGCTTCCCCTCTCCCCTCTCCCTGCACCCCATCCCACCCACACAGCACACTGGAAGCCCTGGCCCCATCCCCAGTGAAAGTCCTTCACTGCCTGTCTCTCCTGGTTTTACAGAGAAGCCAGGATAAAGGGACTCTGCTGGAGGTTGTTCTTCTGATCCTTGTCCCCTGGGATTTCCTAGAATATAACAGAGAGGGGAGGAGAAGCAGGGTTTGCTAATGGCTCCGCCGTAGGTATTTCCAATGTGAAGGCTTACACATAGGTGCCTTTTTATTTCTTTATAGACATACCCCCGTTATACCCACTCAGAGGGGGAAGTAAGCAGCCCTCATGGTCTGTGGATGTGTATTTTGTTTAAACCTGGGGGAACACAGAAATAGTCTTGGTGGGGTAGTAAAAACTGGGATAAGCCAAGCGTGGTGAAACACGCCTGTAATCTTGGTTCTTGGGTGGCTGAGACAGGAGAATGCGGGTTTGAGGTGAGCCTGGGCAAGTTAGCAAGAACTTGTTTCAAAATAAAAAGCACAGTAGGGCTGGGGGTATGATGCAGAGTTCAGTCCCCGGTGCCATATACACAAAAGGAAGGAGAGAAGGGAGAGAAGGAGAGAGGGAGGGAGGGAGGGAGGGAGGGAGGGAGGGAGGGAGGGAGACAAGGAAGGAAAACTGGAATAGCAACCAAGTTAATGGAGCATGTAACTTACTAAAGAATCAGAAGGTGGTACACACCTTTAATCCCAGTACATGGGAGGCTGAGACAGGAAGAGAGCATGCATTCAAGGCCAGCCTCCACAATTTAGTGAGACCCTTAGTAACTTAGTGAGACCCTGTTTCAAAAAAATAAAGAATAAGCCGAGTGTGGTGGAGCACGCTTACGAACCCAGAATTTGGGAGGCTGAGACAGGAGGATCGTGGTTCGCGGACAGCCTCAACTGCCACTTAGTGAGGCCCTTTGCAACTCAGTGAGACCCTGTTTCAAAATAAAGAATAAAAGCCGGGCGTGGTGGGGCATGCTTGTGTTCCCCGCGCTTGGGAGGCAGAGACAGGAGGATCGCGCAGGTTCAAAGCCAGCCTTGCTGGCTTAAGAGACCCTGTTTCCAAATAAAAATAAAAAAATAGGTGTCTGGGAGTGTTCCGGAGGTAGAAGGGTTTCCAGGAACCCCAGTACCACCAAAAAATAAAGAATGAAAAATAGGGCTGGAAGTATAGCCTGGAGGTAGAATGCCCCTGGGTTCCATCCCCAGTACCGCAAAAAATAAATAAGTCAATAAAATAAAAAATAAAATATAGGGCTGGGGGTGTAACTCAGAGGTAGAATGCCCACTAAGTTGCAGAGGGCCTCACTAGGTAGCTGAAGGTGGCCGCGAACCTGTGAACCTCTTGTCTCAGCCTCCCAAGTACCGGGATTATCAGTGTGTGCCCGTATGCCCGGCTGCATAATGACATTCTGATAATCTACAAGCTGCATATAAAGTGGTGGGTTCATAAGGTGATATGACCTCCTGGCTTTGTAGCTTTCCTAGTTTATGTTAGTGCATTTTATGACACCACCACAACCAAAAAGCACCTAAGAATATACTTAACAGCATGGATCCCTATCGTTAAGTGACATGTGAATTTCCAAACTGGAACGCATATCAAGACCCCACGCACGACTGATCCCATTTTAGAGGTGAGGGAACCAGTCAAGAGAAGAGAAGACGTTGCCTCAATATCAAAGCAAGTAAGTGTCAGGCTAGAAGCCATGTCTTGCCCAGCTCCAACGCTGGCCGTTGGGTATTGATAGAGAGGATGCTGCAAACCCTTTGCAAACTCTCTTTCCTTCTCTTTTTCTTGCTTGAGAATCTTCATGGAGGAGGGAGAGCTTGACAGGGAGCCTTTAAGAATAGTTTAGAGTTAAATAAGGAGACGAGCAGGCAGTCTGTAGGAAGGGAGCCATGCAGAAAGAGGAAGGCATAGCAGTGCTTCACAGATGGGACTATTTAGAGAGAAGCGGGGATTGTGGAGGTTGATGGAGGGTCTAGTATCCGGGAGACTGGACCTTGGAGGGCTGAGCCTTAAAGGAATCAGGGTGTGGGAGGCAGTCGAAAGGGCAGGGAGATGATGGGTGTGGTTGTTTGGGAACAGAATAGCGGCAATAAAGGGCATGGATTTTAAAAGGGGGAGCCCTGAACGAAGGAAGTGAAGGAAGCTTACAAAGAGAGTGTCGGACGGAAGGCACATCTGATTGGACCTCTGGACTTTTAAGCATAGTTGGGCTTTACAGAATGTTTGTTTTTTTTTGTGTCTCACTTTTATTTAACTTGAAGGAGTGAGCTTAATGAAGCAAGATGAATTTCCCTGATGGAGAAATGATAAAAGTAACTATACAGCGGGCCACGCCGGACGTCGGAACAGCCGGGGCCCGGGTCGCGGGACTCTGGGCCCTGGTCCGGACCGTGTGCAGCACGCCAGACCCCTGGAGAAACCAGGCCCAGTAAGACCCTGGGTCCCGGGCAGGGGTCGGGCGGGGCCCGGGTCGCAGGACTCTGGGCCCCAGGCGGAGTAGTGCGGAGCACGCTGGACCCATGGGGAAACCAGGCCGGGTCACAGTGCTGAGTGCCTGATCCCACTGCCTCCTCAAACCACACATACTGTCTTCTCTTATTAAAAAAATAAAGGAAAAGAAAAAGAAAAAAGAAAAATATCAGAGAGGGGTTACGAAGGCCGTTGCGGATGCCAGGATACTGGAGATGCAGACAAAACTTATCCAAATGAACTGGAACTTACGGAAAAATTCCCCATGAAGGAGGACTGCTGTTTCTCTATATTGTTAAGAATCTTGGACATTACCTGTAAGGAGAGAGTTTAGCGGAGACCAAGGAGAAAGGCAGTGTTGAAAGCGGTCTCTGCAGTGGCGGTGGAGACTTGTATTCAGGAGAAGCAGAAATCAGATCCTACCAACCTTATTTCTTTGGAGAAATTACACCAAATGGCCAATGCTACCATCGCGCATGCTTAGGAACACTGTACAACATTCAGAGTGGAAAAAGAGCTTGGGAAAGATTTGAAATGGTGGAGGCAGTGGCAATGGCAGTGGCCAGTACTCAGGGGAGGCAGAGATCTGATGCATTACACCTGGAACCTTTGAAATAATAACCCCAGAGGCAGAATGCTACTACCATGCACCCTCGAGAACGTGGGACAATTGGTTGGGTGAAGAGGGTGCTCGGATTAGAGCTTTCTGAGGGGTGAGGCTGGCGACGGACACAGCAAAGCTGGGATTGGAGCCTGCTGTGAGGCAGGGCCGGTGCTGGAGCCTCCGAGGCCAGGATTGGAGCCTGCCGAGGGGTTAGCCCGGTGCTGGGGCCAGTGAGGCCGGGATCAGAGCCTGCCGTGAGGCAAGGCTGGTGCTGGGGCCTTCGAGGCCAGGATCAGAGCCTACCAAGGGGTTAGGCTGGTACCGGGGCCAGCGGCTGGCATTGGAGCCTTCCGTGAGGCAAAGCCGCTACTGAGGCCTCCAAGGCTGGGATCGGAGACTGCCGAGGGGTTAGACCGGTGCTGGGGCCAACGAGGCTGGCATCGGAGCCTGCCGTGAGGCAAGGCTGGTGCTGGGGCCTCCGAGGCCGGGATCGGAGCCTGCCAAGGGGTTAGACCAGAGCAGTTAGGGGTTAGGATCAGAGCAGTTAGGATCAGAGCAGTTAGGATCAGAGCAGTTAGGATCAGAGCCTGCTGTGAGGCTAGGCCAATTCTGGGGCCTCCGAGGCCGGGATCAGAGCCTGCTGAGGGGTTAGACCAGTGCAGGGGCCAGCGTGGCCGGGATTGGAGCCTACCATGAGGCAAGGCCAGTGCTGAGGCCTCCGAGGCCGAGATTGGAACCTGCCGAGGGGTTAGGCCGATGCCGGGGCCAACGGCTGAAATCAGAGCCTGCCAGGAGGCAAGGGCACTACTAGGGTCTCTAAGGTCGGGATTGGAGCCTGCCAAGGGGTTAGGCCGATGCTGGGCCCAGCGGCCGGCAGTGGAGCCTGCCGTGAGGTAAGGCTGGTGTCGGGGCCTCTGAGGCTGGGATCGGAGCCTGCCGAGGGGTTAGGCCGGTGCTGGGGCCAGCGAGGCCGGGATCGGAGCCTGCCGTGAGGTAAGGCCAGTGTCGGGGCCTCCGAGGCCGGGATTGGAGCCTGCCGAGGGGTTAGGTTGGTGCTGGGGCCAGCGAGGCCAGCATCGGAGCCTGTAATGAGGCAAGGCCGATGCTGGGGCCTCTGAGGCTGGTATAAGAGCCTGCGGAGGGGTTAGGCCGGTGCCGGGGCCAGCGGCCGACATCTGAGCCTTCCGTGAGGCAAGGCCGCTACTGAAGCCTCCGAGGCTGGTATCGGAGCCTGCCTTGAGGCTAGGCCGGTGCTGGGGCCACCGAGGCCGGGATCAGAGCCAGCTGAGGGGTTAGGCTGGTGTCGGGGCCAGAGAGACCAGAATCAGGGCCTCCCATGAGGCAAGGCCTCTGCTTGAGCCATCGAGGTCTGGATCAGTCCACTGGGTAGCCAGGCTACTACTGGGGCCGTCAAGAGTAGGATCGGTACAAACAACGCGGCATGCACAGAGAAATATTGCAGAAAATAAAAATCAGATGCTTCCCCTAGTCAGCAAAAACTAGGAGGAAAGGGGCAACAGGAAGAGGTATAGAAAGGGCCCTATAGTGAAGCAACTAAGGTGACCAATCAGAGGGTATTTCATGAAATAGGGGAGGATGGAGCCTCCTTAAAACTCAGGAGGTACATAAACAAATGTATCAAAGTTAATCACCAAACAAGCATGGGATCGAGGGAGGAGGAGGGAATGGGATGGGGGCTGGATGAGGGCTAATTGGATGATATGTGCTTGTATATCCTCTCAAGTCTTGTATTCCAGTGTGATATATGATTACAATGCACCAATAAAAAAAAAAAAGAAAAACAACAACAACAAAAAGTAACTATATAAGCCGGGCGTGATGGCGCATGCTAGTAATCTTAGTACTTGGGAAGCTGAGACAGGAGGATCGTAGGTTTGCGGCCAGCCTCAGCTACTTAGTGAGGCCCTCCGCAACTTAGTGAGACCCCATTTCAAATTAAGGAATAAAATATAGATCCAGGCATGGTGGGCCATTCTTGTAATCCCAGCATTTGTTTTTTGTTTTTGTTTTTGTTTTTGTTTTTGTTTTTTTTGGTGGTACTGGGGTTCCTGGAAGCCCTTCTACCTCTGGGCTACACTCCCAGACCTATTTTTTATATTTTTATTTGGAAACAGGGTCTCTTAAGCCAGCTTGGCTGACTTCGAACCTGCGCGATCCTCCTGTCTCCGCCTCCCAAGCGCGGGGATTACAGGCGTGCGCCACCACGCCCGGCTCGTATCCCAGCATTTGGGAGGCTGGGACAGGAGGATCACAATTCGTGGCCAGCCTCAGCTACTACTTGGTGAAGCCCTTCGCAACTCAGTGAGACCCTGTTTCAAAATAAAGAATAAAAAAATAGGGTTGGGGATGTAGCTCTGAGACAGAATGCCCCTGAGTTCAATCCCTAGTACCACACACACACACACACAAAATTTAACTATAATACTTCTGTTAAAATGGTTGTAATAGTATTTTTTAAGCTAAAAGAAGAGGGATTTTTTTTTTTTTTGTGAATAGGGGGTAGGTGCTTGGGATTGAACTAGGAGATTTCTACCTCTGAGCTATACCCCCAGCCCTTTTTATATTTATTTTGAAAGAGAGTCATGTTGAGTAGCTGAGACTGGCTTTGAACCTGTGATCCTCTTGTTTCAGCTTCCTAAGTACTGGGATTATAGACATGTGCCACCATACCTGGCTAGAAGAGGAAACTTTTAAATGAATTTGAGTAGAGTGTGATACAGGATTATATTATGGTAGGAATATGATATATTCATCCCTTTTATTCTGAGAATAAGTCATAGTTTTTTTTTGTGTATGGGTCTGGGGATGGAACCCAGGGGCATTCAGCCTCAGAGCTATACCCCCTGCCCTATTTTTTTTTTTTATTCTTTATTTTGAAACTGGGTCTCGCTAAGTTGCGAAGGGCCTCACTAAGTAGCCGAGGCTGTCCGTGAACGGTGATCCTCCAGTCTCAGCCTCCTGAATGCTGGGATTACAAGCGTGTGCCACCACGCCCGGCTTAAAATTTTTTGATTATGATAAAAAGGTATGTAAATTGGAAAGAAGTGCCAGCCTGTCGTAATTTTCTGATGTGATTGTGTAGAAAGTCCAAACATCCCTAAAAAGTTAAAATTATTAAGAGTTTATCAAATTTGCTCAATTCAAGAGAACAGTGGACTGTCTGCAATAAGTATCAGGTTCACTAGACTTTAGGACCATTTAAAGAAAGACATTTCATAATGATGAAAGGTTCTGTTCACAAGTAAGACATAATAATCCTTCATTCCCATACGCCTGAGAACACAGTTTCAGAATATAAGAAGCAAGAGCCGGGCGTGGTGGTACATGCTTGTAATCCCTGCGCTTGGGAGGATGAGACAGGAGGATCGCATGGGTTCGAAGCCAGCCTCAGCTACTTAGTGAGGTTTTCAGCAACTTAGTGAGACCCTGTTTCCAAATAAAATATAAGAAAGGTCTGGGAGTATAGCCTGGAGGTAGAAAGCCTCTGGGTTTCACCCCCAGTACCACCAAAAAAAAAAAAAAAAGAATATAAGAAGCAAAAAGAGGCTGATGCCTCTCAGCAACTGGTAGTTAGTACACAGACATTGAGCAGGGCCGGAGAACTGAACACACTCTAGACAAATGGAATCTCATTGACATTTATAGAGCACCCAACAGCAAGAGGATACGCATTGTTTTACAAGTGCTCTGTTTGTGAAACATTCACCCAAGCTGACCCTACCATCAGTTATAAAATGAACCTTAACACGTTTAAAAACTAAAAGGTGCACCGAGTATGTACTCTGATCATAATGGAATTCAAATAGAAATCAATGCCAGGAAGATGTAAGCAAGTCTTCTAAATTCACAACTCGTGATATAAAATCTACCTAAAATATTTATAGACGTAGGCCTACAAGTAGGTGTGTAGAGGTCACTGTAAGTATCCTGACAGATATAAATAACTCATAGGTCCAAGACAAAATTTAATGGGAAACTAAAAACTGTTCTGAAGTGAGTGGGGAAAAAAAAATATGACCTCAGATTTGTGGGATGTAGTGAAAATGTAGAGGGAACTTACTAGCATTAAGTGTTTGTATTAGAAAAGAAGAATTGTCTGGTCTGGGTGCAAAAGTCTTCACTTTTATGTAAAACTTAAGAAAATAGGGAAAGAACTCAAATCAAGCAGAAGAAAAAAGCAATAGAGATAAGTGAAAATTAATAAAATAGAACTCAGGAAACCAGCGGAAAGAATCAAGGAAACCCAAAGCTGGTGTTCCGAAAAGATTGGTTAACCTAATGTAGCCAGATTGACTGAGGAAAAATAGAAAACACGGATTATGACTATTAGAAGTAAAAGAGTGGCTATTAGTACGGACCCAACAAGTCATCAGAAGGATCTTCAAGTAACATAACCACATTGCATGTAAACTGGACAACTTAGATACAATAACTCTTTGAAACTTACAAATTACCAGAACTTACCATAGAAGAAACAGAAAACCTAAATAGTCTTGTATTTACAAAGAAATTTAGAAAACTCAGATTCCAAATGTTTTCTCTGGTGAGTGCTGTCACACATTTAAGGAAATAACATTCAGTTGTATACAATGAAAATAGAGCACTTCCCACATATATTGTGAGGCCCATATTAACCCTGATAGTAAAACTAGAAAAAGACATTATAAGTAAAGTATAGACCAAGAGTTCTCGTGAAGATAGAATGTAGTAATTCTCATAAAGTCAGCAAATCAGCCAGGCATGGTGATGCACACCTGGAATCCTAGTACTTGGTAGGCTGAGACAGGAGAATTGAAAGTTCAAGGACAACCTCAGAAACGTAGTGAGACTCTCGGCAACTAGCAAGACCCTGTTTCAAAACAAAAAATAAAGAGGTCTGGGGATATAGCTTGGATGTAGAATGCTTCTGGGTTCAATTTCTAGTAACCACCCTACAAATCATCAAATGAAATATAGCATTAGATAAACGAATAATACATTACAACCATGTGAAATTTGCCTTGGGAATATAAGGTTGGTCCAATGAGAGTCACAAATCAATCAGTGTGATTTCCCATACTAAATGACTGAAGAATAAACGCTATATGTGTGTATCAACTGGTATAGCAAACACATATTACAAAAATCAAATCCACTCATAATAAAATATCAAAGTAGAAATGTTAGGGACGTTGATAATTTAATAAAAGGCACCTACGAAAACCTTACAGCTAATAGCATATTTAATGGTGAAAGACTACGTAATTTTTCTGTAAGATTGAAACGAAGGCAGGAATATTCTCTTTTGAATCTACTTTCTTCGAAGTAGAAGACATAGTAATGGAGAAAAAGTAGTAGGGGGGATCTTAAACAGTACAAGAAGAGAAGAAAAATATCAAACAGATTAGCAAGGAATAAGTAAAATTGCCTCTGTTCTTATCGGACGATTGTGTACAAAATACCGAGGAATCTACAAAAAAGACCTTCTAGAACTAATAAGTGAATACATCAAAGACTTTGGATGCAGAAACATGCGAAATTGCGTTGTATTCTGATACACTTGCATTGAACCACTGGAATCTGGAATTGAGAAAATACTACATAGAGATCAATCTAACAAAACACAGGGGATCTATATGCTGACAACCACGAAACATTGCTGAAAGAAAATTCAAAAGACCTTTGAATGCAGAGACATACCATATTGCAGACTTTGAGACTCAATCTAGTTATGTCAGGTTTCAATCAATAAGTCAATCTTGCCAAAGTGAGCTGCAGGCTCAGTCCGGTTCGAATCAGCGTTTCAGAGGGTATTTTTGTAGGTACGGAGGAGAAGCTGCCTCTAAAATTTGCATGGGAATGTAAAGATCCTAGATTATCCAAACACAGATGCGCAAGTCAGATAGCCTGTGCTCTTTGGTGCTAGGCACCTTCCTGGACAGGTTGTTTCTGGGGTTCATTCATATTATTATTGCATGTGTCCGTAGCTAATTCGTTCTTTTTCATACTCTTTAGTATTTCATTGTACAGGGATGTCATAATTTGGTTCGTCTCCATTTTATAAGCTTGTCTGGGAAAAGAAAAAAAAATTCTTGAACTCGTCTTTTTGTCAACATAGGATTTTATTTCTTTGGTTAATGACCAGGAGGATAATGGCTAGATCGATTTGATGAGAAATTACCAAACAGTTCTAAAGTGTTTGTGTCACTTTGCACCCCATTTCACACCTACAGAACCTTGTCAATACTCGATACTCACCATCCTTTTGACTTTTGTTACTCCGGTGGGTGTGTAGTGGGGTCTTTAATTAAAGCTTTAGTTTGTATTTCCCTGATACCTAATGGTGATGAACATCGCTTCCTGAGTTATCTGATATCTCAAGATACTGAAATATCTTTTTTTTGTGTGTGAAATGCTTATTCCATGTCTTATACCCTGCATGATCTGGATTATTGACTTGTAGAAGTTCTTTGTAGCCGGGCGTGGTGGCGCACGCTTGTAATCCCCGCGCTTGGGAGGCGGAGACAGGAGGATCGTGCAGGTTCGGAGCCAGCAGCGCTGGTTTAAGAGACCCTGTTTCCAAATAAAAAATATAAAAGAGGTCTGAGAGTATAGCCCCAAGGTAGAAGGGCTTCCAGGAAACCCAGTACCGCCCCCCCCAAAAAAAAAGAGTTCTTTGTATATTTCAGGTGTGTTCTTTTCCAGTTAGTTATATCATTACCAAAGCTTTCTTATAATTACCAATTTATTACCTTATTGTGCTGGCCTTTTCTGTTTATCCCTCCCTCCCTCCCCTTCCTTCCTTCCTTGGTTTGGTACTAGAGATTGAACCCAGGGCCGTTCTACCTCTGAGCTATACCTCCAACCCTATTTTATTTTTTAATTTGAAACAGGTTTTCATGAAGAGAGTGCTGCTTATTTAAAAACAGCCTTCTCAAGCAGGGTGGGTCTCATCAACCCAGCGAGACCCTGTTTCAAAATAAAAATAAAATAGAGCAATGCCCTGGGGTTCAATCCCTAGTAACCCCACCCATAATGAAACAAAACAAAACTCCTAAAAATAAAACAGAACACACCTCAGTTTTGGGTTGTAGATCAATTGAATATAGGGGAAGGCAAATGTAGCTTAGTTCTGTTGAAATCTTCCAGGATAATTTTGACAATACCAGCAGAATATTTATAAACCATCTTACCATCTCAAAAATCTGTGTGGTCCTGGTGATGGGGTGGCCTTGGGATTTTGTGAGCTGTCAGAGCCAATTCTAATTGATGGCTGCTTTGCTGAAGGCACTGTCTTAGAAAGTATCGAGAATCTGAACTTGGATTTGGTCAATGGTAGCTACAGTAACCTAAGCGACCCTTTCTCCGTACAGAGCCAGATAGTCAATCTTTTAGGCTTTGGGGAAGGCTCTTCAACCCTTCTGTTGCGGAGTGAAAAGATATTCTAGACAATACATAACTAACAGCCTCTCTATGCTCCAATCAAGCCAGTTACGCACACTGATATTTGAGTTTCGGGGTAATTGGCATGTGGCTAAATATTCTTTTGATTTTGGTTTCAAATATTTATTTGCTCTTTCTGACAAGATATTGATGCTACATTCTGTAATGCCAGTGGTTTTTGCAGTTACAGCCAATTATAAAAACAGTAAACTCTTGAATAGAGCTAAGTAAAAGAGAAAGCAAAAGCCATTTTATCTATTCCATGCCCTGACAAGTACCACATTGATAAACCCTACTTTGTGTATCTTGTTTTTTACCAGTTATATAAGCATTCATCACACAAAGGGGCTTACCAAACATGCCGAAAAGCAAGATGCTTATTTTTCCCATATAAACTATACTGTGGTGATTTATTTAAAAATATATAAAAACAGCCTCAGCTGCTTAGTGAGGCCCTTCGCAACTTAGTGAGACCCTGTTTCAAAATAAAGAATAAAAAATAGGGCAGGGGGTATAGCTTGGAGGTCAAATGCCTCTGGGTTCCATCCCCAGACCCCGCAAAAAAAAAAAATATATATATATATAAATAATATATATATAAATATATAAAATATATAAATATATTTATTTATTTATTTATTTATTTATTTATTCTTAGCTTATGGAGCATTCAAATCCAGCTGAAAAGCTGGATTTGGCGCATAGGCCCTACTTTGCCAGTCTGTTTGCAGGAGATCGTCATCAACTGCCCTTGGGTTGGGAGAGAGAACATCGGCATTCCTGCTGTTTATCTGGCATAAAACTTTTATGTCTCAGATAACTAAGGACCAGCAGGTCTATGAAGCACAAGAAAGACCATCCACGGTTTAGCAAACCATTGCTGTTAATTATTCGGGGAGAGAAACCACAGTCTAGATAAGGCAAGCTGTTTGCACAATGCAAGGTAGAAAGAATTGTCTCCTTACTTAGGCTGTGAGTGGACGGGATGAGTTTTGTCCAGGGGCAGCTGTGTTCAGCAAGAAGCCAGTGTGCGATGCATTAGATGATGCCGGGCTGGTCCTCCTGGCCGCCCCCCTCTCCTGGCTCCTCCACGTCCTCCCTGACCCAGGACACGTGTCTAACTCCGAGGCTGGACGTGGGTAATTCAGTGTTAGGTTTGTAGAAGCTTTTAAATTTTCTTGCCCATTCTGGCGGTGGCAGCACAGTTTGCTGAATTTTCGACTTCTAAAAAATCAAACGGATCCTCCTGGCCCCATCTCCAGAGAGTTTTCTATTTCCGTCGCCGGTGCCAGACACTGAGACAAGACCGCTCGGAGCATCCTCGACTCTTCCAGCCCCACCTCTCCCATCTCACTGGCAGGTTTTCTTGATTCTATCTTCCCGGTGAACCTCAAAATTGATCCTTCTCGGTTTTCCTTTTCTTTCCACAAGCCCTTAAGGGCTCATGCCGCGATGATAGATAGATGTATGATTGGTAACCCCAACACTATTCTGTCCCAGGATCAGCGTATCATAGCCAACAACGCCAGACGAATCTTCCAAGTTCCAGCCTGCAGGTACTTCCTGGAATTCCCAGCACCAGGTCACCACTTGCAAAGTTGTGGTCCTTTGTAGGGACTAGATTTACCTTTCAGGTCTGAGATCCTCTTCTTCCTGGACATGGTCTACTGTTACCTTTGGTCTTTGTGATCCTGTTGTTTGATTCTCTTCTCCCCTAGAAGCCTTTCAAATGTATTTTCTTTCACCAGAGTGTGGTCTTAGAAGACATATACTATTATTTTGGTTATCTTATTTATTTATTATTACTCACCATTATTAATTAATTTATTAATTATTATTTATAACAATAGAATAATTAATATTTATCATTATTTACTATTAATTATTTATTACCATTTATTATTATTTATTTATAATAATAAAATATTTAATAATATTATTTATTATTATTTATTATTATTTATTACAATAATTTATTTTGCGGTACTAGGGATGGAACCCAGGGGCATTCTACCTCCGAGCTGCACCCCCAGCCCTATTTTTTTTTTTTTATTCTTTATTTTGAAACAGGGTCTCACTGTGTTGCGGAGGGCCTCACTAAGTAGCTGAGGCTGTTTGCAAAGCTGTAATCTTCCTGTCTCAGCCTCTTCCCAGTACTGGGATTATAGGTATGTGGCTCTACGCCCAGCTGTTCATTAACTTTTTAAAATATTACATTGAAGCATATGGCATTGCTGATATTTGATCACTTTTGCCTACGAAAATAGTAATTTCAAATGGTTCAACTTAATGATTGTATTGTTTGAAAATAATGATAGTTTTTTTCTCTTTCTTTATACCTTATATTTTTTATTTCCCTGGATTTCTCAAGATGTCTAGACCATGTTACATAGCACTGCTGATTAAGTATCTCAGAGTTTCCCTGTTAACTGTAATATTTAGTTTCCCTGTTAACTGTAATATTCTTGATTGTTGGTTCATGTTGAGTGCATTATCAAGCGTGAGAAATCCCCTCTTATCCAAATTTACAACGAGGTATTTTCATTCTTACTTTTTTCTTCTACTTATAATAGCTATTGAATTGTATCAAATGGCCTTTCCGTTTCCATTGAGATAACCATCTGTTTTTTTTTTCTTTTACTATATACAAATGAAGTAATTGAAATGATAGATTAAGCCGGGCATGGTGGCGCACACTTGTAATCCCAGTACTTGTGAGGCTGAGACAGGAGGATCACACAGGTTCAAAGCCAGCCTCAGCAGCTTAGTGAGGCTCTCAGCAACTTAGTGAGACCCTGTTTCCGAATAAAATATATAATAGGTCTGGGGGTGTAGTTTGGAGGTAGAAAGCCGCTGGGTTCCATCCCCAGTACCACACACACACACACACACACACACACACACACACACACACAAAGATAGATTATTCCTTTGTTGCATAATCCACGCACTACTATGGTCTCAACACTACTTATCATGTACTTAGAAATATACATTTGGGCCAGGCGTGGTGGCGCACGCTTGTCATCCCAGTATTCAGGCGGCTGAGACGGGAGGATCGCGGTTCGCGGACAGCCTCAGCTACTTAGTGAGGCCCTTTGCAACTCAGTGAGACCCTGTTTTAAAATAAAAATACAAAATAGGGCAGGGGGTGTAGCTCAGAGTTCAAATGCCCCTGGGTTCCATCGCCAGACCCACCCCCCACCAAAAAAAAAAAGAAATATACAGATATACAGTTAGATTTATTCAGCTAAGCATCTACTTTGTATTTACATGATATACATCTAGCATGTATTTTCTTATATCCATGAAAACACTGGCCTATAGCTTCATTTTGTTACCATCCTTACCCAACTTGGGAGTTAAGCTTTCAAGGTTTCATATCGTTAAATAAGTGTAGGCAGTTTTCATTGTCATTTGCTACAGCAATCTGTGTCAAGTGAAGGTCGCCTGCCCCGTGAAAGGTGGAGCTGAGAACCGTGAAGCCTTGGGGCCCTAAACCACTCCTCCAGCCCAACCTCAAACCACGTCCCTGTGTCTCCCTCTCCTCCACTCCTGCGGGCCTAGCATTCTGTTTCCCTTCCAACGTGTTTCCTCTTGTTCCTCTATTTCTAGCAACTCCCCTGGTCTCTGTGTACCTAAGCCTTTCCCTTAAGGCCCAGGCAGCATCCAACATCATTCTCCAAACCCTTTTCTGTAGCGATATATATATATATATATATATATTATTATTTTTTTTTTTGTGGTACTGGGGGTGGAACCCAGAGGCTTTCTACCTCCGGGCTATACTCCCAGACCTTTATCCTTTTTTATATTTTTATTTGGAAACAGGGTCTCACTAAGTTGCTGAGAGCCTCACTAAGTAGCTGAGGCTGGCTTCGAACCCGTGCGATCCTCCTGTCTCAGCCTCCCAAGTGTGGGGATTACAAGCGTGCGCCACCATGCCCGGCGTGTGTGTGTATGCATATATATATATACATTTTTTTTTTTTTTTAATCAGTTTCCTTCTAACCCTGACACAGGTGCCATTGTATGATTTTTTCCACCACGTCTGTGTGTGTCTTGGGCTCCTCCTCGCTCTGCTCCAGTGCCTGGATTGTGGGCCTCGTCTGTGTTTATCAGCGGTGGCTGTGGGTGGGGTCCCTGGATTGCTCCACAGTCCCCTCGGGTCCACCTCGTTTTCTTTAGTTCCTTGATGATACCAAACACATTCACTCCCAAGGCTTTCCTGCTCCAACTTTGCTCTCCTTGGAATGGGCTTCCACATCATACCATGGGTTATTCCCTTCCGTGTATCATGTCTTTGCTCAAATGTCACTCTGTTTGGTAGCTCCTCCTTTGATCGCTTTAGTTAAAGTTGTTGCCCCGGTAGGGTGTGGTGGTGTGTAGCTGTAATCCCAGTACCTGGGGGGCTGAGGCTGGAGGATTGCAGGTTGGAGACCAGCGTTGCCTGGGCAAGTTAGCTAGGCCAGCCTCAGCAGCTGAGTGAGTCCCTATTTCAAGATAAAAATAAAAATAAAAAGAGTTGGAGGAAAATGTTTCTGGGTTCAATTCCCAAGTACCAAATGAATAACTAATTAACTAAATAAATTGTAACGCCAACACCCATAGCTCCTTTATTTTTCCCTTTATTACTCATTATCCATGGACTGTACATATATATATATATATATATATATATATATATATATATAATGTGTTATATATGATACATATATATGTATATATACTATAACATATATTAACATATATTAACTATATAACATATATTAACTATAATATTAACTATATATTATATATATTAGTATATATACTATAATATATATTAACTATATATTATATATTAGTATATATACTATAATATATATTAACTATATATTATATGTATTAGTATATATACTATATATATTAAGTTCATTTTTTCAGTCCAATGTACTGTAAGATTTTCAAAGGCCGAGATTTTGGTCTTACCTTGGTCACTCGTGTATCTTGGTGCCTAAGTGAGTAGCCGGGCATATTTATTACTACTACATGTTTATTATTATTCAAGAAATAGTACTATAAGTAAGTTAAAATCAAGTATGCAGGTGTCTGTCAACGGGTTCGTAGATAAAGAAAAATGTGGAATTCTACTCGGCCGTAAAGAAGAACACAGGGTCTGTCATTTGTAGGAAAAGGAATGGAACTAGAAAATATTAAGTGAGATCAGCTAGTCTCTTTGTTTTCTCTTATATATAGCTGAACCTCACCAAGGCATCTAATTGCAACGTACTAAGACAATTTAAAACAATTATCTAGGGCTTTCATTAACTTGTCCTGCAATTTAGGCTTCCTACCACTGTGTGGCAGCAAAGAGTACCGGTGATTTAGGTCCTGGTGGGTCCAAGATGGCGGTGGAGAAAGAAATTATTACCAAGTGCTTTATGTACCTATGTGAGAAAACCCGTGCCACTCTCTGTACCCTGTACGGGGAGCCGGGAGTATGAGGAGGGAGTCGGGTGGGGGGAGGCCCACCAAGTGCTGTGTGCATGTATGTCACTATCAACCTGATTACATTATGGCGTGAGACTATCATGCACCAATAAAAGTATATTAAAAATAGAAATCCTTTCATAAATGTTTATTTAAGTACTTTCCTTCTTCGCCAGAGGGGGGGGGGAGCTCTGTGTCCTTTTCCTCTGATTGCTTAATTTTCTTAGGCCAGGGATCCTGGCCTACTTTCTCCTCAGCTAGGATGCTGAGAACGTCTTCCTATGATGACTTTGGAGGTCTTCCCAAGGAGGGGACTCTTCCTTTCTCCCGCTGCCCTCGGGCATTCTCTGTAAGTGTCAAACGAGGGATTGACTTCTCAGACTGTTACAGCTTCACTTCTCAGATTATTTTATTTTATTTTAATTTATTTTATTGCAGTACTGGGGATGGAACTCAGGGGCATTCTACCTCCGAGCTATATACCTATCCCTATTTTTTATTTTTTATTTTTTTTATTTTTT
Source organism: Muscardinus avellanarius (assembly GCF_963383645.1). Classification (NCBI taxonomy): domain Eukaryota; kingdom Metazoa; phylum Chordata; class Mammalia; order Rodentia; family Gliridae; genus Muscardinus; species Muscardinus avellanarius. The sequence continues at coordinate 10,602,965 of NC_137802.1, read as the reverse complement.
GTGGATCTGGGAATGGAACCCAGGGGCATTTGACCTCCGAGCTACACCCCCTGCCCTATTTTTAATTCTTTATTTTGAAACCGGTCTCACTGAGTTGCAGAGGGCCTCACTAAGTAGCTGAGGCTGTCCGCGAACCGCGATCCTCCAGGTCTCAGCCTCACGAATGCTGGGATTACAAGCGTGAGCCACCGCGCCCGGCTATTATTTTTTATTTTGAAACAGGGTCTCACCCAGTTGCAAAGGGCCTCATGATGTAGCAGCTGAGGCTGTCGGCAAACTGCGATCCTCCTGTCTCAGCCTCCCAAATACTGGGATTAAAAGTGTGTGCCACCACACCCAGTTTTTTAAATTTATTTATCTTATTTTTTATTTTTTGTGATACTGGGGATTAAACCCAGGGGCATTCTGTCTCGGAGTTACTACCCCCAGCCATATTTTTTTTTTTTTTTTTTGGTACTGGGGGCTGGAATCCAGCAGCATTCTATCTCCAAGTGTCACCCCCCAGCCTTATTTTTCATTCTTTATTTTGAAACAGGGTCTCACTGAGTTGCAAGGGGCCTCACTAAGTAGTAGCTGAGTCTGTCCTCGAACCTACCATCCTCCTGTCTCAGCCTCCCAAATGCTGGGATTGCAAGCATGCGCCACTACGCCTGGCTCCCAGCCCTATTTTTAAAAATTTTTATTTTTGGAATAGGGTCCTGCCAGGTTGGTGAGCGTCTCCCTACCTGCTGAGGCTGTCCTCGAACCTACCATCCTCCCGTCTCAGCCTCCCAAGTGCAGGAATTACAGGCCTGCACCACCACACCCAGCTAGCTTTCAGATTGTTTTAAATTCAGTGGCTCGTGACTCAGATTCTTGTCAGCACGGGAAATACTTCCTAGATCCGTGCTAAGCTTTCCTGCGCGCTGTTAATGGAGGAATCAGCAAACTGTGCTGAGATGAATATCTAGTCCGGTGTGGTCACCATGGCCTTGGGATCTCAGGCAAGCGCTTTCAGCTCTGGAGGCCGAACACTTCTCCCACCGTCAAGCAAGAAAACCAGATGAAGAACCCTGTTAATTCTCTCTTCCAGCAATGAAACCAAAAACAAAGCCAAAAAAAAAAAAAATCCATGAGCTATGTTATTATTCTTTTTCTTTTGATAGGGAGCTATTCCAGACAGCTCTCATCTGGTGTTTTGCTTAATTTACACACAATGATTAATTTACACAGAGTTCTCAGCCTGTATCCCTTGGCAACGCTTAGCAACTACCCAGCTCTCAGACAGCCCTTCAGTTAGGTGGATTAAAGGAACATTATTGCATAAATCAGGGCAGGGAAGTAAAGATAAAGTTGACTTAATCTGCAGACGCATCCCCTCCTGAATTGGCAGGGTTTTTTTTTTTTTTTTTTTTTTTCTTTTTTTCTTTAAAAATTGATTTCACTGTTAAAGGAAAAAAAAAAAAAAAAACCCAGCAAAGTCAGCCTTCCAACTGAACAAGGAAGATTGTGGTTTTATGATCTGGAAGCACATGTGTCCAAGATACCAACCTGGGACCTCAGAAATGACCTTCACATCTATCTTTCTTTCTTTCTTTCTTTCTTTCTTTCTTTCTTTCTTTCTTTCTTTCTTTCTTTCTTTCTTTCTTTCTTTCTTTCTTTCTTTCTGGTGCTGGTGATGGAACCCAGGGGCATCCCAGCTCTCATCCACACCCCCAGCCCGATTTTTTTTTATTTTTTATTTTGAAACAGCGTCTCACTGAGTGGCAGATGGCCTCACTAAGTGGCTGAGGCTGGCCATGAACCTGCGATCCTCCTGTCTCAGCCTTCCAAGTACTGGCATTTCAGGCATGTGTCACTAGGTCTTTTAAAGAAAGTATAGAGGAGGAAGGTCAGGAGCGAGCAGGGCTTCAGGAGAACCTGGAGTCCGGAAGTGACCGAGGGTTGGGCAGTGCTTATAGGCAGGCTGTGTCTGATGCCGGCAAAACTGGAAATTAGGAGTCTGTCCTCCCTCCAGGACTGACAGACAGGAGCCTGCTAATGATATCACAAAGGGATGGTTCTCAGGTCCCTGAGAAAGACACTCTTGCCTTGGAGGAGATAGATAGCCATCTCAATGGATTTATTCCTGCGAGCCCTTTATAGTGGAGGGGCTAAGAGAGGATGATCAGGGGCCTAGCGTCAGGTGTTGGCAGTACATTTTTGGAAGCCTGGAGCAAGTGCTAGAAGGGGCGGGGTGCAGTCATGGCGGGGACGCAGCGTTGAGCATCACAGGCTACGTTAGAGGCTTTGCTAGGGTTTGCCGAGCCTCTCGAACTGAGGAGGGGCTGAGTGAAATCATCTGGACTTAGGGGAGGATCACGGCTTTGAAGCCCACCTCGGCAACTGAACAAGACCCTCGGCAACGTAGTGAGACCCTGTTTGAAAATTTAAAAAAAATATTAAAATTGAATAGATCTGGAAGTGAAACTCAGAGTTCAGTCCCCAATACCCTCCTCCACAAGAATAATATATATTTTTTTCAATCCTGGGGATGGAACCCAGGGCCATTCTACCTCCGAGCTACACCCCCAGCCTTATGTTTTATTTATTTTTTGTTTTTTATTTCTTGTTGGTGGTACTGGGGTTCCTGGAAACCCTTCTCCGGGCTACACTCCCAGACCTATTTTTTAAATATTTTTTTATTTGGAAACAGGGCCTCCTAAACCAGCGCGGCAGGCTTTGAACCTACGAGATCCTCCTGTCTCCGCCTCCCAAGCACGGGGATTACAAGCGTGCGCCACCACGCCCGGCTATGTTTTATTTTTGAAACAGGGTCTCACTGAGTTGCAAAGGGCCTCACTAAGTAGGTGAGGCTGTCCGCAAGCCGCGATCTTCTTGTCTCAGCCTCCCAAATGCTGGGATTACAAGCGTGCGCCACCACGCGGGGCAAGAATAATTTAAAAAGATAGGCCTAGTCACTCTTGTACAAATGGATGCTGGGTTTGATTCACGCCGGGCCCTCTTCCTCGTCACAGTCACAGATGGCCGCTGAAACTCTGAGGGCTCTGTTTGTCTCTGGCAGAGGTAACAGATGACTTAAGTGAAACAGAAGGGCACAGCGCACGTGTTACAGTGTCTGGATTCTGGCAGCTCCAGGGCTGACTGCTGGGCTCGGTCACTGGCCAGCTGCAGGTCCCACATGGGACTGGCTGAAGAGCTAAATGTAGCTATTCGCTCTGGCATGAATTTAGCATCATGCTTAGCAGCATGGTAAGCACTTCCTGCGCTATAACTCCAAAAACCTGGCAGGAATAAACTTCAGGTTTATTAAACCCCATAAAAACTAAGCAAGGGGCAAAACAGACCTCTGCCACCCCTACTATTTGTGAAGTCCAAGTGTTACATGAGCCGGGCGTGGTGGCGCACGCTCGTAATCCCAGCATTCGGGAGGCTGAGACCTGGAGGATCACGGTTCGCGGACAGCCTCAGCTACGTACGTAGTGAGGTCCTTTGCAACTCAGTGAGACCCTGTTCCAAAATAAAGAATAAAAAATATGACTGGGGGTGTAGTTCGGAGGTAGAATGCCCCTGGGTTCCATCCCCAGTACTGCAAAAAATAAAAGAAAAATGTAGGTAAAGATCATTTCTGATGGTCCACGGTTGGTTTCTGGAATGAATGTGGTTTCAGGTCATAAAATCACAGTTTTTCCTTGTTTTGCAGGTAGCTAGACCTTGTATAGTGTGGGCATCTCTTTCCTCCATAGTAGCCTGTGTTTTCAGTCTTGTTCCTCAGGCCTCTGTGCCTGAGCTCAGTACTGCTTATGGGGGTTCCCTGAATCTTCATTCCACTCCCAGGATGTGGCAGAGCTGGGCAGAGTGCGGTAAGAGCCTAGGATGGCGGTCTCTCCCCCTTGCATCAAATAGGGCAGTGTAGCTGGAAGAGATCTGGGGGAGACGATTTCTCCAGAATCATGCTGAGCGGCTGGAATTGTGCCCTGTGCCTGTGTAGTTCTTTTGCTCAAAAAACATCTTTCCTGGCTGTGAGCTCTTTAAAACCTGTTTCTAAGCCAGGTGTGGTGGCGCACGCTTGTAATCCCAGTACTTGGAGGGCTGAGACAGGAGGATCGCGGTTCATGGATAGCCTCAGCTACTTAGTGAGGCCTTCCTAAACTTAGAGAGACCCTGTTTCAAAATAAAGAATAAAAAATAGGGCTGGGAGCGTAGCTCGGAGGTAGAATGCTCCTGGGTTCCATCTCTAGTATCTTAAAAACAAACAAACAAACAAACAGACAGACACCTGTTTCTGGTCTATATCCATCATGACCCGATGATGTGCAGGTATAAATACCAATGTTTTACAGGTGGGAAACTCGTATCCATGCAGGCTAAACTTGGGCCCTTCTTGGCTCTCTTTAGAAATATACCTATTTTCTGTGGTGTTAACGTATGGAACCCCGGGCTTTCTACCTCTGAGCGACACCACCCCCAGCCCTGTTTTATTTATTATTTTGGAACAGGATCTCACCAAGTTGTGAAGGGCCTTCCTAAGTTGCCAAGGCTGGCCCCAAACCTGCGAGTCTCCTGTCTCAGCCTCCCAAGTATTGGGATTACAGGTGTGTGCCACTGTGCCTGGTTCTCCTTGTTTCTTTTGACTCTTGGGTACAGTTTCTGTTTGTTTTTTTCCCCCTTTCAACATCACAGGATTCACATTTATCTTGGATGGCGGTGAAGACCTGGTTACTTGATGATTGATGATTGATTGATTGATTTTGGTTACTGAACCCAGAGGCATTCTACCTTTGAGTTATATTCCTAGCCTATGTATTTATTTATTTATTTATTTATTTATTGCTTTGAAGTATTGTCTCAATAGGTTGCTGGGAGTCTCGCTAAGTTGCTGGGAGTCTTGCTAAGTTGCTGGGAGTCTCGCTACGTTGCTGGGAGTCTCGCTAAGTTGCTGGGAGTCTCGCTAAGTTGCTGGGAGTCTCGCTAAGTTGCTGGGAGTCTCGCTAAGTTGCTGGGAGTCTCGCTAAGTTGCTGGGAGTCTCGCTAAGTTGCCGGGAGTCTCGCTAAGTTGCTGGGAGTCTCACTAAGTTGCTGAAGCTAGCTATGGATCTGAGATCCTCCTGTCTCAGCCTCCCAAGTACTGGGATTTTAGACATGTACCCCCACGCCCCGTGACCTGGTTACTTTTGAAAAGGGTTATTTCTGTGATGGCAGAGGGATCTTGCAACCACTACCTGTGTTTTAACATTTTAAGCACCTTACTGAATGCCAGGAGCTGCTCCTCTGCCCCCACACCAATGCCTGACCTTCTTGCTCCTGCCGCAGAGCACTAGGGTCCCCGTAGGGTCTCTTCCTTACACCTTTTTCCACGTGTCCAACTGGCAGCCTGCTCCTCACCCTGCAAAAGGCACAGGCTAGTTTTATAGGAGTCCCCGGTTTTCTGCAAGGGATACATTCCAAGACCCACAGTGGATGCCTGAAAACACAGAAAGTATTGAGCCCTACATAGACTATGTTTTATTCCGCAATGTATATACAACTATGATAAAGTTTAACTTAGAAGTTAGGTTCAATAAGGGATGAGTAACTACTAATGAAATAGAACACTGGTAACAATGTGCTGTGATAAAGATTGTGTGAATATGGTCTCTCTCATGATAACATTTTATTTTATTTTATTTTATTTTATTTTATTGGTGCTGGTGGTGGTGGTACTGGGGTTCTTGGAAGCCCTTCTATTTCCAGGCTACACTCCAAGATCTATTTTATACTTTTTTATTTTGGGAAACAGGGTCTCTTAAGCCAGCGCGAACCTGCGCGATCCTCTTGTCTCCGCCTCCCAAGTGCGGGGATTACAAGCGTGCGCCACCACGTCCGGCTTGCTAACTTATTTTAATATGCTTACTCTTTCTCTTGTCATGATGCAAGAGGACACCATGACTATGGGATGAGATAAAGGGAGGAGGCTGTCCTAGACACTGTGATGTAGTATTAGGCTACTGTATAAAAGATTGCTTGGTCAGAAGCACTGAGATAGTAACACCAAGATGGCCACCGAGTAACGGGAGGGTAGTGTATACAATGTGGATACACTGGACAAAACAAGATTTTATCACCCTGCCCAGAATGGCTGCTGATTTCAAATGTATGAATTGTTGATTTCTGGAATTTTCCATCTAGTATTTCTTTACTGCAGTCGACTGTGGATAACCGAAACTGTGGAAACTGAATCAACAGATAAGGGGGCACATCCTCCGCATAAGAGATGTACCTGTTTGGAATTTTTTCAGCATTGGGAAACTGGCCTTATGAAATAAAAAACTCACACTAGATTATGAGATTCACCTGCCCATTTGACTTGTGTGTATTATGTCCCTGTACCGTGTTGGCATTGGGCATAAAGCATGTCCCATCCCTCATGGAGTTTATTTTATAGTTAAAGTGATTTTCCAGGAAGAGATATTTGGATACTGAAGAATACGGTGAAGAAATCAGTGGGAAATAGATAATTTGGGGAAAACTTGAAACGTATTCTTTCAGTGTCTGTTACAATGCTAACATCCCTTGATTAATAATCACATAAATATATGATGTAGTTTTATTTATGCTATAATCATATTTAGTGCATTAAGTTTTAAAAGCATAGTTTGTTCCAGTGATTGGAAATTTAATTGCTTTTAATTATTCTGAGTGTTTGGTTGCTAAGGAGACTAAAAGGCAAATGTGGTAAGAGGGCTGGAACGTCTGAAAAACAAAATACATTTTTTTTCTCTTCTTGCCAAAGAATCTTACATAAGACAAAGATTCAGCGTGGTGTAGAGAAAAGAGAGAGCATTCCCTAGAAACCCTGGTGGCTTCAGGGTCTAGTCTTCTGACAGGCTTAATTTAGAAAGGACACATCAAACCTTTTTCAACTGAAAGGTTTTTTTAGCCGAGGTATAGATGTACAAATGACATCAGTATAAATTTTAAATGAAAACCCCAAACCCAGTTGAATAGAGGCATGTTACCACCCTCACAGGTAAGAAAAGTTTTAAAGTGTGGCGTGTGTGTGTGTGTGTGTGTGTGTGTGTTGTATGTTGGATATTTTTGGTCATTGTGTTAGACTTTCATCCCTAGAACAAAATGCTTGAGACAATCAACTTATGGAAAGATATGTTTCAGCTCACAGTTCTTATGGTTTTAGTCTGTGACCAATTATCCCAGTTGCTTTGGGCCTGTGGTAGCACATCATGGTGGGAATTGTGTGCCAAAGAATCTATTCATATCATGGCTCATCTTTATTTTTTTTTAATGTGAACATGCTATACTAGTAAGTATATTTGCATTATTGTCGAAGAGATAGCCTGATTTTTTTCATCTTTCAAAATCGAAATTTAGTTGCGTGCAAGGGTGCATACCTGTAATCCCGGTACTTGGGGGGGGGGCTGAGACAGGAACGTGACAGGTTCAGGACGGGCCTCAGCAACTTAGCAAGACCATCAGTAACTCAAGAGAGACCCTGTTTCTAAAGTAAAAGGGCTGAGGGTGCAGGTCAGAGGTCATGTGTCTAATCCCTAGAAACAAAACCCAAACAAACAAACAAACAAACAAAAAGAAAATCTATTAAACAATAACTCCCCATTTCTCTCCCTTCTATTTATCTTTGTGAATTTGGACTCTTTAATTTCCTCATACTTGTTCTGAAGTGTGTTCTGTAGACCCAAGGAGGTCACCCGCGGCCGGCCAATGGTAGAAAGATGTCCGCACAGAGTGGGAAGGGAATCGTTTCAAACACAGTTTTCTCCCAGTGCATGCTCATGTTTGGTTTTACCGAGTCAATGAGCTGATACAAGAAAAACGAAGGCTGCTGAGCTCCTGGGGCCCGAGGGAATATGCTCCCATCCACGCCCAGGTCCACGTCCATCATGCTTTATTTTGGAAGTGGTTGCATGGGAGGATGTAGGGAGAGGGTGCTCTGTTAGGTCTTTCCTAGCCTTAATCCTCTGCTCCCCTAACGCTACCATAAAAGGTACTCTGAGCTACACCCCCAGCCTTATTAAGTAGCTGAGGCTGGCTGTGAACCTGCGATCCTCCTGTCTCAGCCTCCCAGGTACTGAGATCGCAAGCCTGTGCCACCACGCCCGGCTAGAATTGCTAATGCTCCGGCAAAGTCCCACTGGCTTGACTTGGTGCAGCCAGCCAGTCTTTCCCGTGAGTCTTGGTAGGTATTTTTAGCTTGCAGTTTTGCATAATGTGTAGTTTTTCAGGAAAACACCTACCACGCCATAGCAGAAATGGTTCTTTTTCTACAGCTAGAAATGACATTGCAGAGCTCAGACGTCCGAGCCAGTGGGACTTAGGGTGTGATCTTGGATAAAGTCCAGTGCCAATCAGCCTGCTTCTTCTTATCTGCTCTTTTGAACACAGATGGAATGGAAAAATGTCAGAACTCATGTTCCCATTCTTGAATGAAGTATAGCATAGCTATCTTTCTATTAAATACAGTATTAATAATGACTTTGAATCAAGGGTAAGAAGTGTCATCTCTCCTGGGATTGTGTGTGTGTGTGTGTGTGTGTGTGTGTGTGTGTGTGTGTGTTACTGGGGATTGAACCCAGGGGCATTCAATCTCTGAGCTACATTCCCTACCCTTTTTACTTTTTTATTTTTTGCAGAACTGAGGATGGAACCCAGGGGCATTCTACCTCTGAGCTACACCCTCAACCCTATTTTTTATTCTATTTATTTATTTATTTATTTATTTTGGTGACATTGGGTTCCTGGAAGCCCTTCTACCTCCGGGCTACACTCCCAGACCTATTTTTTTTATACTTTTTAAATTTGGAAACAGGGTCTCTTAAGCCAGCGCAGCTGGCTTTGAACCTGGCAATCCTCCTGTCTCTGCCTCCCAAGGGCAGGGATTACAAGCGTGTACCACCACGCCCGGCTTATTCTTTATTTTTGAAACAAGGTCTCGCTAAATTGCAGAGAGCCTCACTAAGTAGCTGAGGCTGTCCACAAACCACAATCTTCCTGTCGCAGCCTCCCAAATGCTGAGATTACAAGTGTGCACCACCACGCTTGGTTCCCAACCCTTCTTATTTATTTTTTTTAATTCTTTTGAAACAGGGTCTCGCTAAGTTGCTAAGGCTGGCCTCAAACCTGTAATCCTCCTGTCTCAGCCTCCCAAGTACTGGGATTCCAGGCATGTACCACCAGGCCTGGTGCTGGGATATTCTTGATGTGTGTGTGTGTGTGTGTGTGTGTGTATGTGTGTGTGTGTGTGTGCAGATTTTCAAAGCTTGAAATGATTTGTTATTTCTGCATGGTGACACTTATGTGCCGTTTCAACCACGTTGTCAGCAACAGCCCACTCATTTCTCACTTTTTATTAAACTTGTTGATTGGGTTTAGAACATGCACATCTTTCAAGTATCCCTGCTAATGTAACTCTCCCGTAATTCACGCCAAACTCTGCAATTTTTTATAAGTCAAAAAACACTTCAGGAAATTGGTTATAGAGTTGCCTGTCTGCCTTCCTTCTTTCCTTCCTTCTGTTGTGGTATGGGGATCGAACCCAGGGGCGTTCTACCATCAAGCTACATCTCCCCAACTCTGTTTTATTTTTTATTTTTGGTGGTACTGGGGTTCCTGGAAGCCCTTCTACCTCTGGGCTCCACTCCCAGACATACATATATATATATATAATTTTTTTTTTTAAATTTGGAAACAGGTTCTCTTAAGCCAGCGAGGCTGGCTTCGAACCAGCGCGATCCTCCTGTCTCCGCCTCCCTAGCGCGGGGATTACAAGCGTGCGCCACCACGCCCGGCTGTTTTATTTTTTATTTTGAAATAAGGTCTCACTAAGTTGCTGTGGGTCTTGCTAAGTTGCTGAGGCTGGCCTGGAACCTGTGATTCTCCTGTCTCAACCTCCCAAATACTGGAATTGCAAGCATGTGTGGCCACCATGTTGAGCTATGAAGGTTTTCTTTTTATTTATTTATTATTTTGCGGGGAGGGGGTGGTGGTGGTACTGGGGTTCCTGGAAACACCTTCTACCTCTGGGTTATACTCCCAGACCTATTTTTATAATTTTTAACTTGGAAACAGGGTCTCCTAAGCCAGCGAGGCTGGCTTCGAACCGGCGCGATCCTCCTGTCTCCGCCTCCCAAGCGCGGGGATTACAAGCGTGCGCCACCAGGTCCGTGTCAGGTACTTACATACCTCTGAAATACCTTATTTGTTTCATCATCTCTACTACATTCTAAGCTCCTTGAAGGCAGAGTCCATTTCTTACTGGGTATATCAGACATTTTTAAATTGTTTTTATATTTATTTATTTATTTATTTATTTATTTATTGTGGTACTAGGGATGGAACCCAGGGGCATTCTACCTCCGAGCTACACCCCCAGCCCTATTTTTTATTCTTTATTGTGAAATAGGGTCTCAGTGAGTTGCAGAGGGCCTCATTAAGTAGCTGAGGCTGTCCGTGAACCGTGATCCTCCTGTCTCAGCCTCCCAAATGCTGGGATGACAAGCGTGCGCCACCATGCCTGGCTTATCAGACATTTTATTTTATTTTATTTTTTTTAGAAAGAACACAACATACATGTTTCTTTAAGTACATGCGAACTTGATTCTAGCACTTAGGTTCTTGCCCATAGATAGCAGTTGGATTCTGAGTGCAGAAAGCATCGGAATGTTTCATGTTTCTATGAGAAATCGGCCCCTTCTGGGGTGTGCGTGTCTGAAACCTGTCCCTGAGGTCTGCCTGCACTTTGCAGGGTCTGTTCAGAAGCCGCTGGGTGAACCCAGCCTTTAACCTACCTCGGTGCTGGATCTCCTGCTGATCACCTGCCCCTCCGCTCTGCTCCTCGTCCACTCTATTTTCTGTGCCTGACATTTTCAATACTCAATCCGCATCGACCTTGGCCGATCTCCTTAACCTGAATCTGATTCTCCGCTTTGAGTTTGAATCGTGGTTGCTCCCTGGAACCCAATCTCTCTGCTTCTGACGTTGGTTAAGTAACCTAGTCTTTTTGTCTGACTTTGGTCCTTTTTTTGTTGTTGTTGTTCTTTTGGCCATGATGTTTTCAACCTTGGATATCGCTGACCTCAGTATATCCACCTTTCTTGTTTGTTTTTGTTTTTGTTTTTGTTTTTGATTTTTTTTTTTTAAGTGGTACTGGGGTTGGAACCCAGAGGCTTTCTACCTCTGGGCTATACTCCCAGACTTTTTTAATATTTTATTTGGAAACAGGGTCTCACTAAGTTGCTGAGAGCCTAAGTAGCTGAGGCTGGCTTCGAACCTGTGCGATCCTCCTGTCTCACCCTCCCAAGCGCGGGGATTACAAGCATGCGCCACCACACCCGGTCTTTTTGTTTGATTTTTTAGTAAGAATTGAGCGAGCCCAATTTTTTTTTTTATGGTACTGGGGATAGAACCCACGGACTTTCTACCTCCAAGTGACACCCCTGGCCCTATTTTTATTCTTTATTTTGAAACAGGGTGCCACTAAGTTGCAGAGACCCTCACTAAGTAGCTGAGGCTGGTTGTAAACCACGATCCTCCTGTCGCAGCCTCCACACCTGGCACAAGCCCAATTCCTAACAGTAAGGCTTAACATTATTCGTGAATTACTGGCTCTGGAAAATATTTATTCCTTTCAGCCCCCCCCCCCAAAAAAAAATAGGATAGCACAGATTATAAAAGAATATGCTGCGACTGGGCGTGGTGGACCATGCTTGTGACCCCAGTACTTGGGAGGCTGAGACAGGGGGATCGTGGTTCGCAGCCAGCCTCAGCTACTTAGCGAGAGTCTGTTTCAAACTAAAAAATAAGCCGGGCGTGGTGGCGCACGCTTGTAATCCCCGCGCTTGGGAGGCGGAGACAGGAGGATCACGCAGGTTCGAAGGTAGCCGCGCGCGCTGGCTTAGGAGACCCTGTTTCAAAAATATAAAATAGGTCTGAGAGTGTAGCCCAGAGGTAGAAGTGCTTCCTGGAACCCCAGTACCACCAAAAAATAAAAAATAAATAAATAAAATAAATAAAAAATAAAATAGGATTAGGGGAGAGGTACCCTCCTGCACGCACGCGCGCGCACACACACACACACACACACACACACACACACACACACACACACACGATGCATGGCATTTTCTAGTTTCTGACTTGCTTTCTCCTGCAGCAGTATTTAATGCGGGTTGACTTGAGCAGGACTCGATTGTCCAGGAAGCATTTGAAAGACTGAATCTCTGATGACTCACTCTGGCTGTCACTGAAATGTGCCTTTTAATCCAAGGCTGAAAAAAAAATCAGCCCATAAAAGAGCATTCAGATTCTCCTTCTGCTGTAAGTCCAAGGACACCAGCTTCACGTCTGCCTGCTAGAGGAGATGTTGGTAAGCATCTGCCCCGTTGAATATCGCTGATTTACAAAGACTCGTCAGAGGATAGCTGGAGCAGAGATCTGAAGTGATCCGATTTTAGAGCCGAGGAAGCTCAGAGTGCATCTTACAGCCAGATCCATCTTTCAAATGACAACAGGTGAGGCGGATGAAGGGCGCTGGACGTCCACGGTCCAGCCCAGAGCTGGTTGATAAGAATCGGATGGAGTGAGGCCGGTAGTCACAAAATTGGGGGTGGCTTTTTTATTTTTACTCAGAGTTGAACCCAGAGGCATTCTACCCTCTGCCCAACCTCATTTTTTTTTTTTTTTTTCATTTTGAAAGAGGGTCTTGCTAAGTGGCTGAAGCTGCCCTCAAACCTGCAGTCCTCCTGCCTCAGCCTCCCAACAGGAATTATAAGCGTGTACCAACAAGCTTGGCCGGGACTCCACTTTGAAGTAGGCAACACAGTAAGGAACACAGCATAGTTTTATAGGACTTACAGCTGCATCGCTCAGTTTCCATGGCCCCTAAGGGGTCCTTCGTCATCTCAGCTATGGAGGTAAGACTAGGGAGTACCTGAGCCCACATGTCCATGCACAGGGGCCCGGGGGATGTCGGGGGATTTCTTGAGCTCTGGAGGAGTTATCTCTCCTCGGGCCTCCACATCACCGTGGGATGAAGAGAAGAGAAAACAGAAATGTCCTCGGCCTCCTTCCCCAGCCCCAGCAGCACCTGCGCTCACAGACCGGTCTCCATCCTTAGTCTGCTGAAGACAGCAGTGTTGAGCCTTATTGGCCTGTGACCCCACCAAGGGCCAGGAATGTGGCCCAAAGTTTGGCAAGGACAGAGATGTGTGTGTGCCGCTGTGTCCCAGGGTGTGGACCAGTTCCTGGCTAGCGTTCAGTAAGCACAGTTGTGTGCTGTGGTAGATGATAGATCCCATCCATGATGGCGGTCACATACAATAGCCCAGAGCTGATAACTCCTTCCCCTAGTGATATCGTCATGGCAACGTCATAGCAACACATCCCTCACCTGTTTATGGAAAGGCTGATGCGAACAACCTTGGTGTGCTACCCACTTGTACAAAGGGGTAGCAGAGCTGGGTGTGGTAGTGCATGCCAGGGGAGAATCTCAGGTTTGAGGCCAGCCTCAGCAACTTAGCAATGTCCTCAGCAACTCAGCGAGGCCCTTAACAACTTAGCGAGGCCCTTAACAACTTAGCGAGGCCCTCATTAACTTAGTGAGGCCCTCAGCAACTTAGCGAGGCCCTTAACAACTTAGCGAGGCCCTTAACAACTTAGCGAGGCCCGCAGCAACTTAGTGAGGCCCTCAGCAACTTAGTGAGGCCCTCATTAACTTAGTGAGGCCCTCAGCAACTTAGCGAGGTCCTCAGTAACTTAGCGAGGCCCTCAGCAACTTAGCGTGACACTGTTTCCAAATTAAAAAAAAAAAAAAATGGGGCTAGGAGCCAGGCATGGTGGTGCACACTTGTAATCCCAGCATTCGGGAGGCTGAGACAGGAAGATCCGTGTTCATGGCCAGCCTCAGCTACTTAGTGAGGCCCTCCGCAACTCAGTGAGACCCTGTTTCAAAATAAAGAATAAAAAATAGGGCAGGGGGTATAGCTCAGAGGTAGAATGCCCCTGGGTTTCATCCCCAGTATCGCAAAATAATAATAATAATAATAATAATAATAATAATAATAATAATGCACAAGTCCCAGGGAGGACAGAGCGCTGACTCTGTGTTGCAGGTCTGGCCCGTTTCTGCCACACTCGCTCTCTGCCAGTGTTTAGATTCCTGCCTGAGCTTTTTGCACCTTCTCTTTTCCCTTCTCTCTGTGGACTGTGCCTCCCAACCCTCCTCTTGCTCCAGTTCAGTTCCCTATTTCCTGGTCCCATCCCAACCCCTGGGGGACAAGGACAGCTCATCCCATCCCTGTTGACCTGACTCTTTGTGTGTGTGTGTGTGTGTGTGTGTGTGTGTGTGGTACTGGGCATTGAAGCCAGGGGCATTCTACCTCTGAGCTACACCCCAGATCTACTTTATTGCTTTTATTTATTTATTTATTTATTTATTTATTTATTTATTTATTTATTTTTTGGTGGTACTGGGGTTCCTGGAAGCCCTTCTATCTCCGGGCTACACTCCCAGACCTATTTTTACATTTTTATTTGGAAACAGGGTCTCCTAAGCCAGCGCGCGCGGCTAGCTTCGAACCTGCGCGATCCTCCGGTCTCTGCCTCCCAAGCGCGGGGATTACAAGCGTGCGCCACCACGCCCGGCTTATTGCTTTTATTTTGAGACAGGATCTCACTAAGTTGCTGAGAGCCCCACTAAGTAGCTGAGGCTGGCTTCGAACCTGCATGATCTTCCTGTCTCAACCTCCCCAGTACTGGGATTATAGGCATGTGTCACCATGTCCAGCACTTTCTCAATTCTTTTACCACCTGAAATCGGGTCTCTGCATGACAGGCTGCCCCGTGGCTTGCAGTAACAAGGGGTGGGGGGGGGGGAGGAAGCAGAGCCAGGGTGGGAGATGGGACTTAGAAACAGGTGCAGGGCAGAGCATGGTGGTACAAGCCTGTTATCCCCATATCTGGGAGGCTGAGACAGGAGGATCACAGGTGTGAGATCAGCCTCAGCAACCTAGCGAGATTCTCAGAAACCTAGCAAGACCCTGTTTCAAAATAAATAAAAAAGAGCCGGGCATGGTGGCGCACGCTTGTCATTTAGCATTCGGGAGGCTGAGCCAGGAGGATCGTGGTTCGCTGACAGCCTCAGCTACTTAGTGAGGCCCTCTGCAACTCAGTGAGACCCTGTTTCAAAGTAAAGAATAAAAAACAGGGCAGGAGGTGTCGCTCAGAGGTAGAACGCCCCTGGCTTCCATGCCCAGTTTGGCAAAAAACATAAAAGAAATAAAAAGGGCCAGAGGTCTAGCTCAGAGGTAGAATGCTCCATCCCCAGTACTATACCCACTCTCCCCCACACATAAGCAGGTGCTTCGGTCTTGGTGATGGCAAGCAGGAGGCCTGAGCAGATGGTCTCGATGCAGACAGAGATGGCACAGAAGGACCGAGGGAAGAGGCAGAGCTCTCAAGTAGCTCCTGCAGGCACAGCGTGTAGCGAAAACAAGCACCGTTAGCTACTTAGGAGCAGGGCCCCGGGCAGAGAGCCAGCTAGAGTTCCTGCTGGTCTGATCTGTGTTCTCCCTTCTCCTAAAGTGTGCCCTATCCTTGGAGGGGAGCTGAGGGGGCAAATGGCTATGAGGAGCTGGGGAAGAGAGCTTGGGGGACTCTGAGGGAATACAGCCCACCCCAGGAGGGCTAAAGAAGGATGCTTGTATCAGGTATGGCACATGCTTGTAATCCTAGCATTTGGGAGGCTGAGACTGGAGGATCGCAGTTTGCAGACAGCCTCAGCTACTTATAGTGAGGCCCTTTGCAACTCAGTGAGACCCTGTTTCAAAGTAAAGAATAAAATATAGGGCTGGGGGGTGCAGCTTGGAGGTAGAATGCCCCTGGGTTTCATCCTCAGTACCACCATAAATAAAAAAAAAAAACAAGATGTTTGGTGAGCCCAGCTTCTCAGGATGTTCAGATCTTATTCTTCCTGCCCAAAGGGAAGCCCTGACCACCATCCCTTTTTTTCTCTTTTACTGTACCCCTGCCATTCCTCCTAGGGCTTCCCAGCCTCTCCCACCCAGGCTGCATGACTCTCTGACTTAATGCCCTTTGCAAAGACTGCCATTCGCAAGCCACACCACCTGAGCGCTGACCATTCAGCTGCTAGGCACAGGTCCTTGCTGTGCCCCAGCACCAGCTTGCTCTGTCGTCCACAAGTTAGTGATCGGTAGTATTGAACCCACTTCTGGAGGGAGACATGGACGCCTGTCTGGAGGTGGAGAAGCAATATTGGAAGGCAACTCTAATTAAGCAAATGTAACAACATAAAAACTGAACAACCACAATCGGATCTCCCCCTTGTTCCCTTCATTATGTCCTCATAGTTAACAGAATGGTATTTAAGGCCACTACAGTCTTCCCCGATAGGGCTAATTGTTGATAATATAATTTCGCTTTGGGGTCACTTCTTAGGAGATGGATTTCAAAATGCTTACAGCGCCCCCTCCAGGTATTTCAGGCTAACTGGACCTCCATTCTGGTCCCTTCTTGACCCTCTTTCCTATGACTGCAGCCTCATCATCCCAGGCCTCTGACTCAATGGAAGAGCTGCCATACTTTCTGCTTGTTCAGTGAGTATGATACTGGATACATTCCTGCCCAATGGCGGTAGGGCATCAGACTGTTGAGCTCTTCACTTATACAAGAAGTGCGAATAGACACAAGAATCCCATTGGTACCCTAAGCTCCTACTTTCAGTAATGTCGGTCTTTCAGAACACAGCTGGGAACCCAGAAGTTAAGTGGGGGAAGGTGTCAGAACTCGTTAGGAGAGCCGTGAGTGATGCTTTTGTGCCCTCGATCAGAATTTAACTCATACTAAAATTCATTTCTTCTGGGGATGAAGATATACTGTCCATTGTAGAAGCATTGGAAAATCAAAAAAAGTTGGAAAAAAAAAACATGCCATTCCACCCACTTACCAAGTTGTATCCACTAGTAATAATCTTGGTATGTTTACTCTTAATTTTTTCCTGTATATATGTATGTATATGTATAGTTGCTTTTAAAACCAACCTAGAGTAATATTTACAACAAGCTTTATACCTTTTTTTTTCTTTTTTTGGGGGGAGGGGTACTGGAGATTGAACCCAGGGGCATTTTATCTTCGAGCTACAACTCTAGCCTTATTTTATTTTATTTTATTTTATTTTATTTTGAAGAGCAGGGTCTCACTACATTGCTGAGGCTGGCCTCAAACCTGCAATCCTCCTGTCTTGGCTTCCCAAGTTACTGAGATTACAGGTGTATACCGTCACATCCAGTAGCCTTTTCCTTTTCAAATATTAAGACACAAATGCAGAAAGATAAATGTGCAGGATGTTAATGGGTACTTCATGTGTAATAGTGAAACACTGGAAACCACGTAAATATTTGCTATGATTCAAATAAATGGCCCCCAAACTCATCTGTTAAAGGATAGGTTACTGTCCTGTGGCAAGGTAATGGAGCCTTTAGGAGGTGGGGCTTAATGGGAAGAAGTTAGGTTATTTGGTGTGCCTTTGAGGGGGGATATTAGAGTCCCAGCTCATTCCCCATTCTCTCTGCTTCCTGGCTGTACAAGGAGTGTATCTTCCACATGGTCTTGTTACAACATACTGTCATACCACGGGGGCCAACAGCCATGAACTGAAATCTTCAAAACTTTGAGCCAAAATAAACCTTACTTCTTTTTAAGTTGATTTATCTTGGGTATTTGTTACAGCAGCATAAAGCTGGCTGATACAATATCTGTTGGAGAAGAGTAAAATGAAGATAGAGTTGGTCTCTATCACAGTTGATAACAAGGTGGACCTATATGTAGACACACAGAAAGAACTCTAAGACATACTATGTAGAAAAGATCAAATCACAGCCAGTGTTTAGAGTGTAAACGAAATCACGTATAAAAGAAAAATATGGCTCTAAGATATATGAGCGTGTGTATGTATATAGAGGTATAGGATAAAGAACAGGAGGGGGAGACTTCAGAAGTTTTTCTGGGGGAAAGTTTGGTGCTCAAGGTGGATGGTAAAAGGGAATTTGCTAAGTATCGGTCTTGTATATTTCGTCCTACGGTCTTTAAATTCCACCAGAACCCTTTACAATGAGAAAACAGTCCTTTGTTGTGTGCATTGCAAATATTTTCTTCTAATCTGGCATGTGGCATTTATTACCATGATTTTTCCTATAGTAGTTTAAGAAATTTGTTTCAGGAAATCTATCTTTTTTCTTTTACTGTGGTTGCCAAATTTGGAGTCTCGCTTGGAGGAAGGTGTTTCCCATCATAAGATGATGTATTATCTCTATTTTTCCTTTGATTTTTTTTCTTTTTAGTCTTTAATTTTTTGCAGCTAATTATTTAATCCACTTGATATTTATTTTTCTGTGTGGTCTGAGTCCTGGAATGCTTCTAAAAATGGATTGGCAGTTGTTCCCGCACCATTTATTGAGCAATCACTGGATCCAGTTCTGTGTGTTCTAAATACCCATACGACCTTGGATTGCTTATTAAGGTTTGTCTAGAATTGGGGGGGGACTCGTTGTCTACAGTAGCCCAATTAAGTGATCCATTGATGTTGGGAATCTGAGCAGCACTCATGTGATAAAGTATCTAGAGTCTTCTTGGCCCTAAATAAAAGCTGCTTTTGTAACACAGAAGCATGGAGAATAGAGTGCAGATGTAAGATTCTGAAATGCCCAGGGGGGTAGATTGCATGAATGAAACAGCTTTAATAGAGTTCTAGCAAGGTGCTGGATTGCAAAAGGCAAATTAAGACAATACAACCTTCTAGCTGCATTCAGAAAAGATGAGGTCCTTGTAAGGACCAGGTAGAAAGCATGCTTAGCAATGGTGAGCCCTAACAATTGCCAGGCATCCACACAGGCAGACGAACCATCGTCAGGAGCCAAGGCTACTGCTGAGGGCCACATGCCCGTGTCCACCTGTCTTTCTTGCTGTACTCTCCCCACCTCTTTACCTGCAGATTTCTCTGTGGGTGGTCCTTTTACGTCTATCCCCAATTAACTGACTCCTCCTATTTTCAAATCCCAAGAGGATCTAATGAATGACATCTCTTCCTGTCCAATCACCTCTGGCTGTGGGGACAAGAGTTGTCTATGGGGTGGCCGCATCTGGAGATTTTTGAGGAGATGGACCTCAAGTTTCTTGGGTTTGGCAGGTAAAATGTACTTCCTCTCTGCTTCCCTACTGGCTGCCTGAGAGCCATAATTTCCTGCTATTTTTTTTAAAGCCCTAAGACTATATTTAGAAATATATTGGAAGTTGGCCCTAGGCAATTGTGAAGCAGGTAAAGTTTATTTTTTGCATAGCCCTCCTCAATATCTTCCGTAATAGAAGTTTTTATTTAGAATGCACTTTTGGGAGTGCTAGCATTTCTAAATTTTTTTTTTTTTTTTTTTTTTTTTTTTTTTTTTTTGCACAGCTACTATCCTATAGAAGCTATGACAGTGGGTTCCAAATCTGCCTCTCCAAGCTTTGTGACCTTGGGCAAATTATGTCAGCTTGCTAAACCTCAATTTCCCTATCAACATAATGATGTTATTAATAGTCTGACCTCGGGGGTGGTTGTGGAAGTTAAATGAGTGCTGAGCTTAGATGCTGGTGCTTAGGAGGGCTTAGTGACTTTTTCTTTGGGATGGTGTCTCTTAACTGATGAGGACCCGGACCGTGATAATGCATTGCTGTTATACTTTTTGCATATCCCTGTGCCTTTCCTAGATTTTTTTTTTTTTTTTTTTGGTGGTACTGGGGTTCCTGGAAACCCTTCTACCTTCAGGCTACACTCCCAGACCTATTTTTATACATTTTTTTTTATTTGGGAAACAGGGTCTCTTAAGCCAGCGAGGCTGGCTTCGAACCTGTGCGATCTTCCTGTCTCCGCCTCTCAAGCGCGGGGATTACAAGCGTGCGCCACCACACCCGGCATCCCAGAGTTTGAAATTTACTTCCTGTAACTTGTATTATAAAAAATAGACATTATAAAAAATATTCTTGGGCTGGGCGTGGTGGCGCACGCTTGTAATCCCCACGCTTGGGAGGCTGAGACAGGAGGATCGTGCTGGTTCGGAGCCAGCCACGCTGGCTTAAGAGACCCTGCTTCCAAATAAAAAATATAAAATAGGTCTGGGAGTGTAGCCCGGAGATAGAAGGGCTTCCAGGAACCCCAGTACCGACAAAAAAAAAAAAAAAAGACCAAAAAAAAAAGAAAAAAAAATATATATGTATGTATTCTTTACAAATTCTAGTGGTATATTTTTTATAATATTCTCTTCTCGAGCAAAAAAATTCAGTCTTGATCAACATTCTCATTGCTATTATCCAAGATAATGGACCACACAACTTAGAGGAAGGAAGATTTATTTGCTGATTGGGTTGGGTTCAAATGAGTCCAGAATCTGTGATGCTCAGGGCATGGAAGCAGACAGAAAGAAGCGGAAAGAACAAGCAAGCACGGAGATAAAGACAAAAGCCCAGTCCCTAAGGCCACCCCCCAAGTACCCACTTTTCTCTAGCCACACCCCAGCTGCCTAGGTTACCACCCAGTAAACCCTTTACAATGCGTTTGTCTATTTGGTAAGATGACATTCCTCAGGACTTAATCATAGCAGCTCTGAACATTCATATATAAGCTCTTCAGGGGACACTGTATATCTAACCCTCAACAAACTTTTCCCTCTCCTCTTGCCACATCTTATAAAATACCTTTGCCTTCATTCTCTGAACCTCTGGGTCATGTGCCACCAATCCTAGTTCAGAACTCTGTTCCCAAGTCCCCTGTAATCCATTCCTGCCAGTTCATGCAAGCCTGTTTATGCATTAAGGACCTGGTTACTCCCTTCCTGAACACATCTGCGTGACTTATGAACCTAACAGAAGATAAAGTCTTAGGCCTTCAAAAGATGGAATTCTAAATGGTGATATTTTGAGGGGGGAAGGAATGAACTAGCTTGAAAGACCAAATGTCACCTCACCTGAGACTCAGGAGCTTAATTAAATGTAAATCCAACACCATCAGAGAAAGGGAAACTTATCCTTATACTAGGTCTACATTGGCTAGACCCTAAAGAGATACCCTGAGTTCATTAACTGCTGACCGACTGAGGAAGATATGGAGAACCTGCAATTCAGGACAGATTCAATATTAATTTTAAAATTCAGTTGGTCCTCCATACCCAGGGGTTCTGCAACTGTGGATTCAATCACCTTTGGATCAGAAATATTTAATAAAAGTAATGCATCTGTACTGAAAATGTACATACTTTGGGGGAGTCATTGTTTTTAAATAATACAGTGTAATTGTTACTTACATAGCATTTTTACACTATGATATTTATATTGGGAATCATAAGTAATCTGAGAAGATGTATATAGGTTCTGTGCAAACATTGCACTTATATTTATATAAGGGACTTGAGCATTTGTGGGTTTTGGTATCCTTGGGGTGTTCTGGAGCCAATCCTCCAATGATATTGAGGAATGACTGTATTTAGGTTTGAAAGTTCAGAAGTAATATTTTGTCAAAAAGCCAGACGTAAGCTGGATATGGTAGGACATGCCTGTAATCCCAGTCAGTTGGGAGGTTGAGATAGAAGGATCTCAGGTTCAGGGACAGCCTCAGCAACTTAGAGAGCCACTCAGCAACTTGAAGAGGCCCTGTTTCAAAATCAAAATTAAAATAGGGCTGGTGGTAGAATTCCCCCGGCTTCAATCCCCAGTACAAAATCAAAAACTCAGGCATTACACCACAGAGTGCATTCACTAGCCCATGGTATTCCTTCTCACCAGTGCTGAAACAGTAGAATCCTGAGGGCACCAACCTCATGAGTGAATTAGTCCATTGATGGATCAATAATTTGAATAAACTAGGTGTTAACGGTAGCTAGATGGGATGTGGCTGTAGAAGGTGGATCATTGGAGGGTTGGCCTTGGAAAGTATATCTGAAGTACATCGGTCCCTGGCCCCTTCCCCAGTCTCTGTCTGTCTTTACTGTCTGTCTGTCTGACTGTCTCTCTCTCTCTTTCTCTCCCCTTCTTGGCTGCCATGAGTTGAACAACTTTCCTCTACACCAATGTTTCTTTCTGCCTTGGAGCCAGCCACCCATGGTCTGAACCTCTGAAACCATGAGCCAAATACAACTGCCCCCTTTTCATTTTTTCTCATCAGGTATTTGGTTCACAGCCATGAAATCTAACTAGCAGAAAAAATATCGTCTCACCAGAGTGCCGTCCCTCTCGTGGTTCCTGATACTCGCCATTGAATTTATACTCTTTGGACGCTTCTACTAGAGTAGATTTATGTTTTGGTGGGAAAAAAAATTTAAAAAGATGGTTTTCCAATGTAGCTGCTCTGGTAAGGACATTCTGTAATGCCTGGAAGCTAGCTGACTTTTCTAAGAAATGACTCGTGACTGTGTTTCCTCTGATGGGAAATTTGTCTGCCAACACATTAAATTGCTTCCTTTGTTCATCTTTATTTTTATTTATTTCTATCCTGCTCCATTTCAGAGGGGACTTGTAGATGTATTCAGCAGGCATTGCCAGATGTTGCTAAAAAGCTATCTCTGGCCGGGCGTGGTGGCATACATGTGTGATCCCAGCATTTGGGAAGCTGAGACAGGAGGATCGAGGTTCAAGGACAACCTCAGCTATTTAGTGAGGCTCTCTGCAACTCAGTGAGACCCGGTTTCAAAATAACGAATAAAAAATAGGGCTGGGGGTGCAGCTCGGAGGTAGAATGCCCCGGGTTACACCCCAGTACCGCAAGATATGATCTGCATTGAAGGGCTAGCATCATTGATGAGCAAGATGCTTGCAACCACAATTAGCAGATTGGCTGCCAGCGACGCTGCTTGTCCTTTCATCACTGCAATTCCTTGCACAAGGCACCTGGTGGGCTGTCCCTTAGGTATGATGTTTCGAGATGCCAGAATCCTCTCAAGCTTGGAAGAAGGAACAGGAGTAAGTCTCACGCCAAGTTGTCGTAAGCCTTTGGCTGTGTAGTAGCCCACGGTGTGTGGGCACAGAAATCCTATAAATGGAAAGTTGCAATCAAGTCTGTGATTCTCGAAATACCCGGTCAGCCAGAAACGGGAACTCTGTGCACAGAGGCCATATCCCCTCTCCTTTCTTTACCATCTCTGTCTTTTTTAGTTTCATTGAGACTCTGAAACCTCCCCCACCAAAGCCCCCCATCAGCATCTCTTTAGGTACCCAGGAGGGAAGACTAGGTATCCCCTCCTCCCCCTGTAAGGTTGTGACTGCTGGCTGGGATTCTGCAGTGTGCCAGGATCCCTCTTAATTTAGCCCTAAGCTAGATTAAATTAAGCCCAGTGCTGGGCCCTTCTCCCATGCTTTAAGCCACGGCCTTATCTTGACATTTTGAATTTTACTTTGGAAGCTGTAAAGTGGGCTGGGCGGGCTGGGCGTGGTGGCTCACGCCTGGAGTGTCAGTACTTGGGAGGGTGAGTCACAGGTTCCAGGCCAACATCTACATCTTAGCAAGACCTTCAGCAACTTAGCAAGATTTTGTTTAAAAAAAAAATTAAATGTGCTGGGAGTATAACTCAGAGGTAGAATGGCCCTGGCTTCAATCTCCAATTCCAAACCCCAAATCAAAACAACCATTAAAAAAAAAAAAAAAGCAAGCTGGGCATGGTTGCACACATTTGTAATCCCAGCATTTGGGCGGCTGAGACTGGAGGATCTCAGTTCACGGCCAGCCTCAGCTACTTAGGCCCCTTGCAACTCAGTGAGACCTGGTTTCAAAATAAAAAATAATAAAAAAATAGGGCTGGGGGTGTAGCTTGGAGGTCGAATGCCCCTGGGTTCCATCGTCAGTAACACACACACACACACACACACACACACACACACACACACACAAGCCGGGCGTGGTGGCTCATTCTGGAGGCAGAGACCAGAGGATCGTAGTTCGCCGACAGCCTCAGCTACTTGGCAAGGCCCTTCGCAACTCAGTGAGACCTGGTTTCAAAATAAAGAATAAAGCCGGGCGTGGTGGCGCACGCTTGTCATGCCCGCGCTTGGGAGGCTGAAACAGGAGGATTGCAGGGGTTCGAAGCCAGCCTCAGCTACTTAGTGAGGCTCTCAGCAACTTAGTGTGACCCTGTTTCCAAATAAAAATATAAAAAAGGTCTGGGAGTATAGCCTGGAGGTAGAAAGGCTCTGGGTTCCACCCCCAGTACCACACAGACACACACAAAAAAGAATAAAAATTAGGGCAGGGGTTGCAGCTTGGAGGTCGAATGCCCGTGGGTTCCATCCCCAGACCCACAAAAATAAATAAATAAATAAATAAATAAATAAATAAATAAAATAAATTATTAGTGCTTTGTAGTTGTACAGCATAATGAGTTTCAAAGTGCTTGAATTAACATGTACACAGCACTTGGGTGTGTTTTCTCCGGGCCCCACCCTGCTCCAACCCCCTCCTCATACATGTTCTTAAGATTGGTGTTGATAATTTTGTTTATGTACCTAGCATTACCTAAGCTGTTTGCTTCATCAAGTCTCTTCCCCAGCTCCTTCCCTTAATCCCTTTCCACTATTATACTGGAATTTCTCCTCCTTTATCCAAAGTCTCTTTTGCTTATTTTTTGTGTGATACTTGCGATTCAACCCAGGGGTGCTCTACCATTGAACTACGTCCCTCGGCCCCTTGGTTTGTTTATTTTATTTTTTATTGGTATGTGTGCTACTGGAGAATGAACTCAGGAGCATTCTACCACTGAGCTAAAACCCTGAGCCTCTTTTTTATTTTTATTTTATATTTTGAGACAGGGTCTTGCTAAGTTACCACACACTGGCCTCGAACCTGTGAACCTGTGGTCTTCCCCTCTCAGCCTCCCAAGTACTGGGATTATACGCCAGCGCCACCACACACCACCCAACCTTGTTATTTAACGCCATCGTCCTTGGACTTTCCTTTTTCTTTCCTATTTCCTTTTTCCTTGAAAGCTGTGACCTTCACAGGACTGCAAGGTTAAAATGCTCTCCCACATCCCCCCAGGCTCAGTTTTCTTATTTGAAAATAAGAAAATATTATTTTCAGGATCCAGGGTTTCTCCTGACCACTTCCTTTGTCCTCAAACAGCCTGGATTTATTTGGTCATAGACCCCTGCCTTTCTTTTATTTTTTAAATTTTTTAAATTTTTTATTGAACATAAATGGTATATATTTAAACTAGACTTGATGCCCTCCCCCCCACCCCTGTTTTCTCTTCCCCCCTCCCACCAATGATTGTCCCAGGTAACCATGCCATATTCATAATTTTACACATATTCGGATGTGGACCCTCATTAATCAAGTTCAGTCTTCCTCCTCCCCTATCTTTCCATTCAAGCTTTGCTGGTATTTCCCCTCCGTTATCTGGAGTACCACTGGTATCCTCTACATTCCCTAGTTTGGGCATATTAGAGGGAACATATGTATCTTCTTCTGTGCTTGGCTGGTCTCACTTAACATAATGCTCTCCAGGACTTTCCATCTTCTTGCAAATGGTATGATTTTGTTCTTCTTTATGGCTGAGTAGAATTCCATTGTGTGTAGTGGTATCATGCAAGATTCCCCTGCCTTTCTTTGAGAAACCACTTCTTCCAGCTCTTACGCCATGTTATATACTGAGATTAGCCTCACAGATCTGCAGGTGGGCTATTGCTATAGTCTGGTCATTGAATGTCCCCCAGAAGCCCATGTGCTAAAGGCTTGGTCCTCAGGGTGGAATGTTTGGCAGGTGGCAGGCCCACCAGCATGTGGGGACTAACCAGAGATCCCTCTACCATTGGGGATACAAAGGGGATCATGAAGTCTGTTGCACATTCTTACATAGGACCGACCATAGACTGGGACCCCCAAAACTGTGAGCCGGACCTTTTATGTCCATAAGGAATCTTTCTTTTTTTCTTGCGGTACTGGGAATGGAACCCAAGGGCATTGTACCTCTGAGCTACACCCCCAGTCCTAGTTTTTAGCCCATTTTATTTTATTTTATTTTGTGGTACTGGGGGTGGAACCCAGAGGCTTTCTACCTCTGGGCTATACCCCCAGACCTATTTTTTATATTTTATTTGGAAACAGGGTTTTACTAAGTTGCTGAGAGCTTCATTAAGTAGCTGAAGCTGGCTTCGAACCTGTGTGATCCACCTGTCTCAGCTTCCCAAGCATGGGGATTACAAGTGTGTGCCACCACGCCAGGCTAGTCTTTTTTATTTTTGAAACAGGATTTGACTGAGTTGCAAAGGGCCTCGCTAAGTAGCTGAGACTGTCGGTGAACCAAGATCCTCTGGTCTCAGCCTCTCAGATGCTGGGATTACAAGTGTGTGCGAGCATGCCCGGCTAAGGAATCCTTTTTAATAAGGATAACCTCTGGTATTTTGTTCTAGTCCCGGAAAGCCGACCAACACAGATATGATTTAGACTTTATTAGTCATTGGTTCAGGCCGAGCCAGTGGACCAAATTGAACCAACGGGTCAGTGTGTTATTTCTCTGTTGCTGCGCTAGCAGCACAAGCTTTGTGATTTCTCCAACAATATAGATTTGTCATCGGTAATAACAGTTCTGAAGGTTAGAAGTCTGCTGGGAATCTCACTGGGATAAACGAAGGGTATTGGAAAACACAGCTACTTTCTGGAGTCTCTGGGGGGAGTGAGTCCTTGGCTTTTCAGGCTTCCGAAGCTTGCTGGAGTCCCTTGCCTTGAGGCCCCTCGTTCTATCTTCAGAGCCAGCAGCAAAAGGAGTAGAGCCCCTGGCACCGCAGTCACTGAGCCTGCTCCTGGCATCCTTTCCCCTGAGCCCCTCTTCTTTTCCACTTGAGAAGGACCTTTGGGCAATATTGAACCCTCCTCGGTAGCCCAGGGACCTCTTCTTATTGAATGTCCTTCATCTCATCTGTGAAGTCCCCTTTGCCACATAAGGTTCTATATTCATAGGTTCTGGGATTTAGGACTTAGGAAGCTACTTTATCTTTACTCTGCAATCTGATCAGCATTCTTGAGGCTCTTAACTAAAAGATTGGCCATTTAAGTTAGAGGAAAAGGGATTTATTTTCTTAATAGTTTTGGGCTCAGTCTGTGTGAAGCTGGGGACCACAGATCTCAAGGCATGGCAGTGGGAGGCAGAAAAAGGGAGAGAACACATAGGCCGTGGTTCTCACATCATGGAGGAAGGAAGGGGGAGAGAGGGGAGGAGGAGGAAGAGGAAGAGGAGGAGGAGGAAGAAGAAGAGGAGGAGGAGGAAGAGGAAGAGGAAGAAGAAGAAGGAGAAAGAGAAGAAGAAGAAGAAGAAGAAGAAGAAGAAGAAGAAGAAGAAGAAGAAGAAGAAGAAGAAGAAGGGGAGGAGGAGGAGGAGGAGAAGGAGGAGGAGGAGGAGGAAGGAGGAGGAGGAGGAGGAGGAGGAGGAGGAGGAGGAAGAAGAAGAAGAAGAAGAAGAAGAAGAAGAAGAAGAAGAAGAAGAAGAAGAAGAAGAAAGAGGAGAAGGAAGAGCCATTTATATAGAAGAAAAAGGAAGAGGAGCCATTTATATAATCCCCAAGGCTGCACCCCCAGGGACCACCTCCAGCCATGTCCGATTGGCCTGGGTCTCCAACTGGATAAATTTATTACAATGTATTATAATAAATTGTAATAAATCTATTATAATCTATTCTCTTCTGGGAGTACAACCCTCAGGACTCCACTGTATCAACCCTGTATATTATTAATTATACTTATTATTATAATAACGTACTAAATAAGCTCTTTAGGGGACATTTTATATCCAGCTATAACATTCTGCCTACCA
Source organism: Muscardinus avellanarius (assembly GCF_963383645.1). NCBI lineage: Eukaryota > Metazoa > Chordata > Mammalia > Rodentia > Gliridae > Muscardinus > Muscardinus avellanarius. The sequence goes on along the minus strand of NC_137802.1, from coordinate 10,575,138 downwards.
CAGTTAGTGATATTTGGTAGCTCCTGTTGTTGGGACCTCCAAACAAATAGGCTTTCAACCTGGAGCTGTGGGAAGCCGTCTTCAGGAGAGGAGTCTGCTAAATATTGGAACTCACCCCAGGGAACAGGACTTTGTCCTGATGATATTCTTGGGGCCCCCAGCACCCTCTCTACCTTCAGACTCCTTATTCACTGAGTCAAGTCACACCACCATCCTTACAAGATCTCCTCCTTCTGAGGTAGATAGCTTAGAGCAGGAAGGAAGAACAGGGGTGCAGCCCAGCCCTGTATTTAAAACATCTGGATGATGCCCCCATGGGCAGAGCATTTTGCTGGCACATCTATCACTCCCAGGGTAGGAATTCTGCTTCTTTCTCTGTATCCTCATCTCCTCCTTGTCACTCTGTTAACTTCTCTCAACTTCTCACTAACTCTTTCATCTGTGAGATGATGGGGTTGACTGTGGAATTTGTTCTTGGTGTCTGCATACAGCTATTCTTCGAACTTCTGGATTCTATCCGAGCTGGTCAGATCCCTTAAGGTCGCTCCACCCGATGTCCTTACTTAACAAACAACGGAACCAAGACCCCGAAGAGCTAAGCAGCTTCACTGCTCAATCAACTACTTGGAAACAGCCCAGCGAGAAGCAAGGACTCCTGACTGCTAATCCCAATTCCAGCACATTTCTAGAATTCCTTGACCTAGTTAAATGAATTCACATACGGGGATTTTCGCCTAAAATTTGCAAAACCCCACGTCGTTCACCGAGATAGCTTCAGATATATTTTGAGTGTCGGCCCGAGAACTGACATAACATTTAGTGTGCTTTCTTCTGCGACGAGTGTTTTGATGAAGTAAAAATAACTGCCTTATGCCAGTTTCTTCTCAATTTCCCTCTCACTGACAAGTCATGTCAGTTCCAAAGAGGTAGATGGCTCCAGACTCTTCTCAAAGCCACTCTTAAGACCAAGGAGAGACCTAGAGACTGAGCGTATGGGTACAACTGAAACACGGTGTGGGTCAGGCTTCTTGTTTCCTTCTGATAAAAGCCATTGTTTATTATTATTATTATTATTATTATTATTATCTGCAGAATATTAGTTTCTGTAATCAAACCCATGTAGATAAGACCTTACTTTTTTTTTTTTTTTTAACGTTACTGGGGATGGAACCCAGGGGCATTCTAACTCCCAGCTATAACCCCAGGCCTATTTTTTATTCTTTATTTTGAAACAGGGTCTCATTGAGTTACAAAGGGCCTCACTAAGAAGCTGAGGCTGTCCATGAACCGTGATCCTCCTGTCTCAGCCTCCTGAATTCTGGGATTACAAGTGTGCACTACCACGCCTAACAAGACCTTATATGTTTAATACAGTGCGTTACTTCCGTACAAATGGGGGAAAAAATTAAGTGCGACATTTCTAGACCAGTATGTCGGCTAATTTCTGTGCAATGCCAACTCAACATGGTAAACTAGGATACTTTTTCCAGCGTCGACAGCACCGCTATTTATAGCCAGCCCCAGCTACTTAGTGAGAACCTCTGTAACTTAGTAAGACCCTGTTTCAAAATAAAGAATAAAAAGTAGGGCTGGGGGGGTGTAGCTCAGGCAGAATGCCCCTGGGTTCAATCCCCAGTACCGCAAAAACAAACAAAACATAGAATGTAATTTAAAAAGCCATTGTTATATATATAAAAAAAACTAACTAAGCATGCCCTTGAAGACGTCATAGCCCTCACTAGCTGCCATCTTTGTTGTCTCGGTACCCTGGCATGGTATTACCGTTGTTCTATTTTGGTATATAAACTGGACAGGGACGTTCCACTTTGCGGAAGTCTCTTGCAAAGCTCTCTTGTACCCCTGTGGCCGCCACTGAGTATTGAAGGGAGAGACCTATTTGAGCATACACAGCTGGAACAAAAGCAAGCTTCAACACTCCACCTTGTTTATTTTTTAGACGGGCCAAATTAAATGTGCACCCCCCGCCCCCACCTTGGTCAGTGGAAAAGCACACTTACATCCAGTTCTCTTCTAGTACCTGACCTAGCTCCTTCAACACCGGCCTGTGAGAAGTTATATTTTCCAATCTACGTTGTTGTTCCTTACTCAACACCTTCGCCTAACACGCAGAGGTACTAAGGCGGCACCGAGTTTTGAATAGGCAGAGAAGCGCCATAGCTCACTTAGGGGGGTCTTAGTAACATCAAATTATGGTTGCAAACTCTCAACCAGAAGGAACAGCTCCTGGTGAAGGAGACCTGAAGAAAGAGGTAGACAGGACTTAAAAAAAATAATACATTAGGGCCGGGGATGGTAGCACACCCTTGTAATCCCAGTACTTGGGAGGCTGAGACAGGAGGATCGCGGTTCACGGACAGCCTCAGCTACTTAGTGAGGTCCTCTGCAACTCAGTGAGACCCGGTTTCAAAATAAAGAATAAAAAATAGGGCAGGGGGTGTAGCTCGGAGGTAGAATGCCCCTGGGTTCAATTCCCAGTATCCCCCCACACACATGTGCATGCATAGGAAATATAATTATAGCTCAAAAAATTAAAAGACTGGACAGAAGAAAAAGCATTGCTTACCCATTATAAAACCCTCCCCCACCAAGATATATTAAAAACACGATCACTGCTGAGAACATAATTAATATTCTAGAAGACCAAGGAGAACAAATTCATTGTCCCCACAGAGCAAAGACGTGTAGAGGGGAAAGATAAGAAACTTGGAAGCACAGATTCGAGAGACTTAATGTGAATTTCACTCAAACACAGAGATTATAGGCTGGCTAAGGTTTTTTTTTTTTACTCCTCACTTGTCTCTTGCCTTGGTATTTCTATCAGTGCAGGGCTTTGAGAGACCATTATAAGGTTACAGGAGTCCCTGGCCTCCTCAGAGGGTTGATTTCAAGACCCCCTCCCTATAACAAAATACACAGGTGTTCAAAACTCTTATATTAAATAAAATGGCAGTTTCTGGATAGAACGTAGGCACATCCTCCTGTCTACTTCAAAGCATCTCAAGATTGCTTGGTTTTGGGAATAATCATAAGAAAAAAAAAAAACCACACACACAGTATTTGCTCAGGACAGGTGCAATTTTCCCCCAATACTTTTGATCGGCATTTGTTCAAATGTAGGGTAAGATGGATTTTTGGCATTTTGGTTAAGAAGACCATGATTCCCCAATTACCTCCACGAGAAAAGGGAGAGGCGTCCATGTCTAGGTGAAGTGGAAGCTGGCGCTGTGGTGCCTCTTTTAGGGTTCCCCTGCCCCCCCAGAAACCTTCAGGGACTACGCTGGCTGTTGGTTCCTTCCTATAACACAACTGTCATGTTGCCTTCTGGAGGAGAGGCCAATGTTCTAGGTCCTTCCTCTCGCTTCTGGTAATCCCTTCTTTCTCATGGGTGCCTCTGTCAGCCTCAGAATTGCTGTGGGGAGCCATTAAGGTTTTCCCCTAAAAGAATACTTCTGACTGTCCTTTGCCCAGAGTCAATAAGGTTTGGGGTCATGGAAAGTCCAAGGTCTGAGAGAAGCTCAGGTGGGATTGATTGACTTGACCGTTTCGCGCACAGGTGGTGACAGCACGAGGGTTGATTGACCTGGAGCTGTATAAATAAAACGAGAGTGATAAACCCGGGATCGGTCAGCAGAGATATCGACCCGGGAGTGTACTGGCGATGCTTCCATGATAGAATTAAATATCCTTTGAATCAAATTCTTAGAATTGAATTCTTTTCATCCTCACTCCTCTCTTCGGAACCCGTACTTTTGCCGGCTGGCTCCGGCAAATTGCCACTTTGCAGGATGGGTGATCTTGAGCTGGAAGCAGATGCCATTCATCACAGGCGCAGAGACGCCTGCTCAGAGCTTCCCCCGCCCGACCCGGAGCAGGAACTCCAAAAATAGGGACAGCTGTAAGTGTCTTCTCCAAGGGAGGCGGTACGGCCAGGAAGAAGGAAGAGAGTCGACCCTCCAGCTGGACCTGCTCGTGCGCCCTTGCAAAGATCACCCTTATCCATCAGTTTCCCCAGCTGTTTGCCTTACTCAGGTACCCACCCAGGAGAACCAAAAACCTGGCTTCTGACATCTTTTCGCCTCTTGACAAATTGATTGTGCTTTGTTAAGACGAAGCTTTGGAAGCCTGTGTTCTGACCGTGCCTCTGAGCGCGCCCTCTCTGACCCGTCTTTGTCTTAATTGCTTGAGGGCTGCCTGTGTTAATAAACTCTGCTTAGGGCCAGTATAAAGCTCCTGTTTGTGGTCTGGGTCCTTTCTCCTAGAGAACGGTGTCATAGTCCTATAAATGTACCCAGAACAGCCTCCCCAAGGTAAAACGCGTGCATCCTACAGGCAGGGATGGTGCCCTGGGAAAGGGCACCATGACAGAACTGTCATCTTCATCGTCACAGATTTGAACCTCCGAGGCCTATATTTACAAACCACTTTTCGTTGGACTTAACCAGAGGCTTATTTTTAAAACCGTAGCCAGAGCCATCGTCCAAAAAAAGACCTTGGCAAGTCACTGTGTCTGTCCTTACACACCAGAGAGACCACAGCAGAGCTCCACCCCAGAGGACCTTTGCCCAGTGACAGATTGCAGGGGAACACCAGAAGGAGAGCGCACAGTCTGCTCATCCTGCAGTGTAGGGTGGGGGTGGCCCTGGGTTCCATCCCCCAAACCCGCCTATCCCCCCCCCCACCAAAAAAAGAGCGACAGCCTGAGGTGTTTCTTTAGGGGCGTTGGTACTGCGGATTGAATCCAAGGGCATTCTGCATCTGAGCTATTCCCCTAGCTCTCTTTTATTTATTTATTTTTTTTAATCTGGAAATAGGATCTCGCTAAGTTGCTGAGAACGCTCACAAAGTTGGTGAGGCTGGCCCCGAACCTGCGATCCTTCCTGTCTCAGCTCCCAAGTACTGGAATGACAGGAAAGTGCCAACATACCTGGCTCTATAGCGTTCGGGGCACTTTGCATACAGCCCTTCTGTCCGTCACCAGCCAGAAGAGCATTGTGGGCTCTGGTGCGCAGAACCCAAACCGTGAGCAGAGGGAGGGGCTGGTGTAGTTAGCGCATGGGGCCTTCAGTGATTCTGTTCTGTGGCTCCTTGACCTTGGGATCATGGACCCTGGAAACCGCAAAGGTCCCAGAGCCCTCTGCGTTGAGGTAAAGAGGAAGAAGGCGCCCAATAGAGCTGCACAGACTGGGGCAGCGCGTCACAAAGGACAGGAATCACGTTGTGCACCCTGGAGGCTACAAGCCCATCGGTACCATGGTATACACGCACGTGTGTGCATGCACACACACACCACACCCTATCTCTACACAGGCTCATCTTTTTATTTTTTCTTGGGGGGAGCAGGGATAATGGGGATTGAACCCAGGGGCATTCTCTCTCAGAACTACACCCCCAGCCTTTTTTAAAAAAAATCTTTATTCTTTTGAAACAGAGACTCAATAAATTGCTGAGGCAGGCCTTGAACTTGTGATCCTTCTGTCTCAGCCTCCCAAGTACTGGAATTTCAGTAGTGTTTCAACACTCCCAGCTCTAAAAAATGTCGTCTTTTGAAAGGTGAGGACGGTAAAATAATGTGTGTGTGTGTGTGTGTGTGTGTGTGTGTGTGTGTGTGTCTGTTGGGGCGGGTGAGAATTCAGCACAGAGAAAATACAGGGGTCAGATAACACCAAGTCCATCACTCGCAAGTCCTAAAACCACCCATTCTTCTTCTTCTTTTTTTTTTTTTTTTTTTTTTTGGTGGTACTGGGTGGAACCCAGAGGCTTTCTACCTCTGGGCTATATTCCCAGACCTTTTTTATATTTTATTTGGAAACAGGGTCTCAGTAAGTTGCTGAAAGCCTCACTAAGTAGCTGAGGCTGGCTTCGAACCCGTACGATCCTCTTGTCTCAGCCTCCCAAGCACGGGGATTACAAGCGTGCGCCACCATGCCCGGCAAAAACCACCCATTCTTCAGAACCCTAGTCCTATGAGAGATTAGAAAAATACAAGGGCATAAATACATGATGCACAAGAAAAAAAAATATGTGTGTGTATATATGTGTGTGTGTGTGTGTGTGTGTGTGTGTGTGTGTATTCTTAATCCAGAGGAGTATAAAATTATTTGGAAGATTCAAGAAATCCATATTTAAAGATTTAGCATAACAAATGGTAGGATGTTTAAGGCTTAAACGACTTATTTTTGAGAAGGGGATATTAATCTTAGGGCTAAAATAAAATATACTTAGGCGAGATTCATATTGTTTAAAGGATTCAGAGACCAGTGAAGAATTGGTAGGATTTGGATTAGAGATTTTAGAATTATGCCTGGATATTTTAGAAGCAGCAGGAAATCCCCATCTTGGGAATAGAGAAAAAGTAACACTGGAGCGAATGTAAATTAGATGCGGTACTTTTAAAACTTGTTGTACAAATGGAGTCATTTGGTTAAACTTAGCATTATCAAGATTTTATTTGATTTGATTACGGATTGAACCCAGGCACATTCTACCTCTGAGCTACATCCTGAGCCCCTTTTATTTATGTATTATTTTTATTTGAAACAGGATCTCACTAAATTATTGAGAGTCTTGGTCCATTGCTGAGGTTGGCCTTGAAACTATGCTTCTCCCATCTCAGCTTCCTTGATACCAGGATTAGAAGTGAGTGCTACAGTGCCCAGCAAGATAAGTTGTTTATAATTTGGTTTGTTCAAGCAGGGCGTGGTGGCGCACGCTTGTAATCCCCGCGCTTGGGAGGCGGAGACAGGAGGATCGCGCAGGTTCGAAGCCAGCCGCGCATGCGCGCTGGCTTAGGAGACCCTGTTTCCAAATAAAAATATAAAAAATAGGTCCTGGAGTGTAGCCGGGAGGTAGAAGGGCTTGTAGCCGGGAGGTAGAAGGGCTTCCAGGAACCCCAGTACCACCAATAAATAAATAAATAAATAAATAAATAAATAAATAAATAAATAAATTTGGTTTGTTCATAAATTTTGTCTTGTGCAGTATATAAAATATTCCAATTTACATTATTAGTATACTTAATTTTTTTTTTTTTTTTGCGGGTCTGGGGAAGGAACCCAGAGGCATTTGACCTCCAAGCTACATCCCCTGCCCAATTTTTTATTCTTCATTTTTGAAACAGGGTCTCACTGAGTTGCAGAGGGCCTCACTAAGTAGCTGAGGCTGTCCGCAAACCATGATCCTCTGGTCTCAGCCTCTCGAATGCTGGGATTACAAGCGTGCACCACCTCGCCCGGCTGTATACTTAATTTTTAATTATAAAATGTTTCTTTGTTTGTTTATTTTGCGGTACTGGGAAAGGAATGCAGGGGCTTTCTACTTCCAAGTTACACCCTAACCCCTATTTTTGATTCTTTATTTTGAAACAAGGTCTCACTGAGTTGCCGAGGGCTTCACTAAGTAGCCGAGGCTGTCTGTGAACCGCGATCCTCCTGTCTCAGCCTCCCGAATGCTGGACTACAAGCGTGCGCCACCACGCCCGGCTACAAAATATGTTTTAAAAATCGTAAATGGCGGTAAAATCCGTACAACATAGGATCTAGCATCTTAGCTAGCTAGTAATGCATACCTGCTTTCCCGGCATTAAGGCCAGTCACCTCGTGGGGCAGCCACTACCTCCACCCAGCCACAGAGCTCCTTTGTTTTACCTTGTGAAACTGTAACTCTATACCTGTGAGACAGCTGCTCCCTCCCCAGGGGCCCCTGGCAGCCACCTTTGAAGATACAGCATACTGTACAACGCCTTGTGCATGGGAGAATTGGAAAATCTAAAACAAGAACCCAGTGCTCATGGTAACACTTTCCCATAAACATTAACTTGTTTTGCTTTTTACCTATGCATATGTGTAACTTTTTTATTTTTACTTTATACGCAGCACAGGGACAGGATTTCAGCCTGCCCCCTTAATATTTAATACATCCTCAGTAGCTTTATGTAGCAAGTAAATGTCATTTTTGTTATTGATTGATTGATTGATTGATTGATGGTACTGGGGATGGAACCCAGGGGCCTTCTACCTCCAGGCTACACTCCCAGACTTATTTTATATTTTATTTGGAAACAGGGTCTCTTAAACCAGCTGAGACTGGCTTCGAACCTGTGCTGTCCTCCTGTCTCAGCCTCCCAAGCCCTGGGGATTACAAGCCTGTGCCACCACGCCCGGTTCATTTTTGTTATTTAAATGAAAGTCCACTTTTCTTTTTTTCTTTTCTTTTTTTTTTTTTCAGGAGGTACTAAAGATAGAACCCAGGGGGCGTTCTACCTCTGAGCTATTACCCCAAGCCTATTTTATTTTTTATTTGAAAATGGTCTCTCTAAAGTGCTGAGGGCCTCGCTAAATTGCCAAGGCTGGCCTTAAACCTGTGATCCTCCTGTCTCAGCCTTTCAAGGACTGGGATTATAAATTTGAGCCACCATGCCTGGTTGAAAATCTATTTAAAATAAAAAACAACTCTGTTTTGATTCTTTAAATAAGTGAACTTTTGTCTCTGGCCCTTTACAGTATAGATACATTTCATTTCATTTATTTATTTGTTTATTTATTTGTTTATTTATTTATTTATTTATTTATTTATTTATTTTGGTGGTACTGGGATTCCTGGAAGCCCTTCTACCTCCGGGCTGTACTTCCAGAACTATTTTATTTTTGGAAACAGGGTCTCTTAAGCCAGCGGCTGGCTTCGAACCAGCACAATCCTCCTGTCTCCGCCTCCCAAGCACGGGGATTACAAGCGTGCGCCACCACGCCCATATAAACACATTTCTGTCCATGAGTATATTTATATGTGGACAAAATTACATCCATACTATGAAGGGTGAGGGAGAGCGATTAAGTTCAAACATAGGCCCACATGACTCCGCCTGCTGACAGCTTTGATCTCTCAGTTATTCCTTAAGAGTGAATTTCTCCATTTAGATTTCTTTGAGAATAGTTTTATACTTTTTTTTAAAGGGTTTTTAATACATACTGCATTGCCCCTGTGGACTAGATAGAGCTTCCCGAGTGGTGGCTGAGCACGCCTGTATTTCATACCTGTTCAAATCTTGGGGACTATCTGTCAAAAAATAAATAAAATAAAATAAAATAAAATAAATAGATGGATGTAGTTTTACAAGATTCCAATAGTGAAGCAGGATGGATAAGAAGATATTGTTCCTCTTACCCTGATCCCAGTGCCCAGTCCTCCTCCTTGGAGACACTTACTTTTAATGGCTTCTGGTTTGAGTTCCCCGGAGGTTTAATTTCCACATCTCAAAATAATATTCCTGTCCTGCTAGTGTGCCTCCATTCTCTCTCTCTCTCTCTCTCTCTCTCTCTCTCTCTCTCTCTCTCTCTCTCTCTCTTTCTCTCTTTGACACACACATAGGTTATTATATATATATATATATATATATATATATATATATATATGCACATTTTTTTTAGTGTGTGTGTGTGTGTATGTGGTGCTGGGGATTTTACCTAGGGACAGTCTACCTCTGAGCTACACCCCCAGCCCCTTATATATTTTATTTTGAAAGCGTCTTATTACATTGCTAAGGCTGGCCTTGAACCTGCCATCCTGCTTTCTCAGCCTTCCAAGTACTGGGATTACAGGCTTGCACTACCATGCCTGGTATAAGTTTATTATTATTATTATTATTATTATTATTATTATTATTATTATTGATACTGGAATGGAACCCAGGGATATTCTACCTCTGAGATACACCCCAGCCCTATTTTTTATTCTTTATTTTGAAACAGGGTATCACTGAGTTGCAAAGGGCCTCGCTAAGTAGCTGAGGCTGTCCTTGAACCGTGATCTTCCTGTCTCAGCCTCCCGAATGCTGGGATACCACGTCCAGCTCATACGTTTATATTTTTTAACACACCATTTACGTCCTCCTGGTAAGTTAAGAGTTTTGAGACCAACCGTAACTCCCTCTGTACTCACTTAAATTGTTGTATTATCTTTTTACTTTTCTACTACTGAGATATATCCCAGCCTTTTATATGTTTTATTTTGAAAGAAGGTCTTGCTAAGTTTGCTGAGGCTGGCCTCCAGCCAGCCATCCTTCTGTCTCAACTGGGATTACACATATTCACCCCTGTGCCCAGCTTAGCTTTTTTTTTTTTTTTTAACATTTTGAAGGTTGATGGAATTTATATTTATTTTGGCCTGCAATTATTACAAATTAGTTTTTGATGCTTCACCCATATAGGTTGATTCTAAAAGTTCAAAATCAATGAAGTGTGTGTGTGTGTGTGTGTGTGTGTGTGTGTGTGTGTGTGAGTGATACTGGGGATGGAACCAAGGGGCATTCTATCTCCGCGCTACACCCCCAGCCCTATTTTTTAGTCCTTATTTTGAAACAGGGTCTCACTGAGTTGCAGAGGGCCTCCCTAAGTAGCTGAGGCTGGTTGCGAACCACGATCCTCCTGTCTCAGCCTCCCGAATGCTGGGATTACAAGCGTGCGCCACCACGCCTGGCTCGTCAACGAAATACTTCTGTTACGAATGTTTACAGATTGTTTTTGGTGGACCTAAGTAATGTGCCAGTTACATTTCTTTCTCTGTGGTTCTAATGTTCAAATACTTGTTCCACATAAAGAAGAATTTTCCAATGCCAAGGTCAAATGGATTATATATATATATATTTTTTAAACATATATAAATACATATATAAAATCTAAACATATATAACATAAAGTATAAGCTATATATTAATATATAATATATAATATATTTAATATAAATATAAGTATAATATATTTTATATAAATATATATTTATATAAATTATATAAAATATAAACTATATATACACGCATATATATATAATTTTTTATTCTGCAAATTATTCTATCATAAATTGTTTTTTTTTTTGGTGGTGGTATTGGGGTTCCTGGAAACCTTTCTACCTCTGAGCTACACTCCTATTTTTATACATTTTATTTGGAAACAGGGTCTCTTAAGCCAGCGCAGCTGGCTTCAAACTTGTGTGATCCTCCTGTCTCCGCCTCCCAAGCACAGGGATGACAAGCGTGCGCCACCACGCCCGGCTTCATAAATTACTTTTAATCCTGTTTGGATCCTAAGTACTTTTCTTGGACTTTTTGGGGGGGAGGTCTGGAAATTCATGGACTATCTTGTTTTTCCTGTCACAAGAATCATCTGCCTTCACATCTTCCAATTTACTCATCCCATCTGTTATTTTGACGACTCTGTACCTCTTGGAGCTTACTGGATTCTAATTTGGATAAGCTGCTTTCCCAGCCTTCTGCAGGTCTGACATGCTGGCATTTCTTCTCGCCGGACTTGAGTTTAGTTCTGTTACTGTTTATGTTTTTATTCCTGTTTTTTGGAGTACATCCTCCAGGAACTTTCTCTGAAAAGGAGAGACCTTTGTGGTCTTCCTCTAAACATGATTGTATTTTGTCTGTATACTCGACTGCCATGTTACCATAATAAAACGTTTTAGATTCAAAGGAAGGTTCTTTCAGGTCTTTGGTGTTGCTCTGTTAATTTTTCGCATTGATGACTGCTGGTAAATTCTGCTCCTGATCTCAGAGTGGGAGCTTGATGGCATCCTCCTCTCTTAAAACTTTTTTTGGGGGTGGGGGAGTACTGGGGATGGAAACCAGGGCCATTCTACCTCCGAGCTGTACCCCCAGCCCTATTTTTTATTCTTTATTTTGAAGCAGGGTCTCACTGAGTTGCAAAGGGCCTCACTAAGTACCTCAAAACTGTGATCTTCCTGTCTCAGCCTTCCACATGCTGGGATTACAAGCATGTGCCGTCACACCCATACTCTTAAAGCATTTTAGGATAACTTTTATTTTTTACGCTGCCCCCAAAGCCCTGAGAATTTTTTAAATTTTATTATGCTCTATTTAAAATTGTTCATTTGAGCCGGGCGTGGTGGCGCACGCTTGTAATCCCCGCGCTTGGGAGGCGGAGACAGGAGGATGGCGCAGGTGCGAAGCCAGCCGCGCATGCGCGCTGGCTTAGGAGACCCTGTTTCCAAATAAAAATATATAAAATAGGTCTGAGAGTGTAGCCTGGAGGTAGAAGGGTTTCCAGGAATCCCAGTACCACCAAAAAATAAAATAAAATAAAATAAAAATAATAAATAAATAAATAATAGTTCTTTTGTGACATTATTTTCAAAACACAGATTTGTCCCCACATTAGAATAACATGGCTTTTTGTTTCTATCTTCTGTCTTCGGTCCCTTCATTTCCAGTAGTTAATTTTCCTCTTAGGAACTGAATTCTCTTTACCTAGTACCTTTTCTTGCTACTGGGGGTCAGCTTTTGGTGGTGTTTCTGTTTTTGTTTTTGTTTTTGTTTTTGCAACTTCTCTTGCATCTCTTCCTGGCACTTCTTACCTGTCGTGCGCAGTGACGACTCTTACACGATCTTCCTCAAGCAGTTTTATTACCCCAGGTTCTTGTACAGTTACCATTCCTCTTTAATGCTCTCTCAACGCCCTCTCAGGTAAAAACAACATCAGTCTTCTATCCTCTCCCTCATCACTCCACCAACCCTCCTTCTGGCACTCTACGTCTCTGCTGCAGCACACACCGGTCACAATGGTGGCTTTGTGAACATGTCCGTCCCAGCTCGGAGCCCGGAGCAGTCCGCCAAGGAACTGCTCTTCCTGTCCACCAACCCTCTTAGCTCCTTCTCCTTTCCCCCCGCTAGGGCATGCGCGCTTTTTAACCTTCTCCTGGGCGGGCAGGTGGTAGCACGAGGCGTTGCGTCGCTAATTATCCGTAAGGCGCCTGATAGGGCTCACTGCGCAGGCTCAGGGCACCGCCAGCCTCGTGAGCCTCGTGACTTGGCTGCAAGCCCAGGTGCCATCTTGAGTCCACGCTGGCAACAAGCCTGGGTGCCGCCTCGGTCCTGCCGAGTGGGCCCCAACATATCTCCCTTTTTGTTTTATTAAAATAAGGCTCGGGATCGTGCCTGTCTTAGGTTGCCGACCCTCAAGGACCATTCTTACCCGTCATTGGGAGAACAATAGCATGATTGTTTCCCTGTCTTAGGTTGAAAGGTCCCGGGGACGATCTTACCCGTCACTGACTACCGATCCAGCATACTGAGCCGTACATGGGGAGATAAGCCAGCTTCAAGGGCTGCCAGAGCTTGCACCAATATGCGCTGTTGTTGCAGTGCGCGTTGTCGAGTTCGCCTGATATATCCAACCATGAAACATCATGCCACCACCAGCAAGAATGCCCAGAACGCCATGCCACCCCAGTCTTTTAAAAAACCCAATGTTCCGTGTATTAAGTCCATTCATTGTTGTACTGCGGCGATTTCCACGCGGGTAGAATTAATTGCAGCGATGGATGCTCATAGCTCAATCATGGTGTGTTCAAATTCACGGCTCCAAGTTCCTAGAAGCGTCTTGCTTAATTGACGAAACAAATTGCCTGCATGGGAGAAATTCTGATACTGCACATACGTTATACATATAGTCCAGATAATTGAGCTTGCTGAGCCATGCCAGCAGCCACATGTGAGGATAGAGCATTTATAGTGGCTGCAATAACTGCCACGGCCACAGAGGCCACAATTACAGCAATAAGAGCAGAAATTCCAAAGTCTCCAAGGGTGCATAGAAGCATAGCAGAAAGTCAGAAAACAGGTATCAATAAAACAACCTAAACTATCATTAACCAAGGTAAAGGAAGAGGGAAAGTAGAAATAATTCCCCAAAGATCTTAAAGAAAACAACTCATCTCTACGATACCGAGCAGCAGTTTACAACTCTTACGTTAGGAACTAATCTTCTGACCTATCCTTTACACATTAGGCGCCTTTTCCAACTAACCTCAGGTGTCTTCCATCTATGGTGGCGGATTAGGAGAGGGAGTCGAATCAGGACCAGCCCGATTCTCTAACTTGCTTACACTAAAAAATATCCTCCTTAATGGAGCCCCCTTTGATCGGGGAAAATACAGCGCTGTCCCTCGCTTTTCCGCGAGCCTCGCTTATCCGCGAGCCTTATTTACTCCTATCTTGTCGAATCAGGACCAGCCCGATTCTCTAACCTACCTACACTAAAAAATATCCTCCTTAATGGAGCCCCCTTTGATCGGGGAAAATACAGCGCTGTCCCTCGCTTTTCCGCGAGCCTCGCTTATCCGCGAGCCTTATTTACTAAATATCCTCCTTAATGGAGCCCCCTTTGATCGGGGAAAATACAGCGCTGTCCCTCGCTTTTCCGCGAGCCTCGCTTATCCGCGAGCCTTATTTACTAAATATCCTCCTTAATGGAGCCCCCTTTGATCGGGGAAAATATCCTCCTTAATGGAGCCCCCTTTGATCGGGGAAAACACTAAAAAATATCCTCCTTAATGGAGCCCCCTTTGATCGGGGAAAATAACCCTCCGTAAACGGAGCCTCCTCCTCCCTTTTCGGAGTCAAAGGAGTACTTACCAGCCAGCTGCCCTGGACTGCCGAGGTTCTGATCAAAGCGAAGGTCCCCGTACGGGCCACCACTTGTCGTGCGCAGTGACGACTCTTACACGATCTTCCTCAAGCAGTTTTATTACCCCAGGTTCTTATACAGTTCCTCTTTAATGCTCTCTCAACGCCCTCTCAGGTAAAAACAACATCAGTCTTCTATCCTCTCCCTCATCACTCCACCAACCCTCCTCCGTGGCACTCTACGTCTCTGCTGCAGCACACACCGGTCACAGTGGTGGCTTTGTGAACATGTCCGTCCCAGCTCGGAGCCCAGAGCAGTCCGCCAAGAAACTGCTCTTCCTGTCCACCAACCCTCTTAGCTCCTTCTCCTTTTCCCCGCTAGGGCATGCGCGCTTTTTAACCTTCTCCTGGGCGGGCAGGTGGTAGCACGAGGCGTTGCGTCACTAATTATCCGTAAGGCGCCTGATAGGGCTCACTGCGCAGGCTCAGGGCACCGCCAGCCTCGTGAGCCTCGTGACTTGGCTGCAAGCCCAGGCGCCATCTTGAGTCCACGCTGGCAACAAGCCTGGGTGCCACCTCGGTCCTGCCGAGTGGGCCCCAACACTTACCCAGCTTCAAGTCTGCCAGCACCTACCTCCTTCAGGAACCCTCAATGACTCCCTAACCACCCTTCAGGGATACATTCCAGTATAGCTTAGTATTATATATTTAGGGATTGACTTAGTATTATATATTTAGCTTTATATTATATATTTATTTAGCTTTTTATTATATATTTATTTATTTAGCTTTCTATTATATTTATTTAGATTTATATTATATATTTATCTTAGTATTATATATTATATATAGTATTATATATTTAGCTTTAGGGAAAAGTTAATAATTGCTCTAATAATGTTTTAAGACTGGAAGAACTAGGGCCATTTTTTTTTTTTTTTTTTTTTGTGGTGTGGTACTGGGGTTCTTGGAAGCCCTTCTACCTCTGGCCTACACTCCCAGACATATATATATATATATATATATATATATATATATATATATATTTTTTTTTTTTTTTTTTAAACAGGGTCTCTTGCTTCGAACCAGCACTATCCTCCTGTCTCCGCCTCCCAAGCGCGGGGATTACAAGCGTCCGCCACCATGCCTGGCTTAGGGCCAATTCTAAGGACATCATATCATCATATTTTTCTCAGAATAAGATTAATATTAAATGTGATTCTTGCCGGGGTCCAGCCCTAGCAGGAGTCAGGGGTCGTGTGTTGGTGACAGAAGAGTCGAGGTCGAGTGAGAGAAGATTCTGACACACGAGACCAGATATAAGCTTCTCTAATTTTATTTAGGATTTGTTATAATCTTTATACTTTTTTTTTTTTTTTTTGGCAGAATAGACAAAGTCACAGACATGCAAGCAGGAAACTTTAAGGACAGAAAATGTCTTTAACAGACTTCAGGACAGGGTGCCACACATTTAATAAATCATAGAAAGTGTGCTTTGCCGTATATCATAAGGTCAGCTTGAACTTAATCTTATATGGTGGCCCAAACTTTATCCTCTGGGTTCCACCCCCAGTGCCACCAAAAAATAAAAAATTAAAAAATTAAAGTTAGTGTGCATGGATGTCACTATCAACATGATTTATATATGAGACTATAATGTACCAATAATAACATATATATAAAACATATAACACATATAAAAAGAAAAACTAAAAAAATTAAAGTTAAAAATATTACAACAAGCCGGGCGTGGTGGCGCACGCTTGTAATCCCCGCTCTTGGGAGGCTGAGACAGGAGGATCACGCAGGTTCGAAGCCAGCCTCAGCTACTTAGTGAGGCTCTCGGCAACTTAGTGAGACCCTGTTTCCAAATAAAGTATAAAATAGGTCTGGGAGTGTAGCCCGGAGGTAGAAAAGCCCCTGGGTTCCACCCCCAGTACCACCAAAAACAAACAAACAAACAAACAAAAATATTACAACAAAAATATAAGAAAGTATTAAAGTTTAAAGAAAGTTTTATAGTTCATATGTGTGTATACCTGTGTGCACATATATATGAACTATTTAATATTATATACATGTAAGTATAAATTTTTTATTTATTGCAAGACTTTTTGGAGCCTTTATTCTTTGAAAGGGAGTACAATATAGAAAATAGTTTTAAATGTTTATGTCTGGTGGGAATCATTAGGCAAAGTTCATGTATAAATAATTAGTTCTTGTTTTTGTTGTTTTTATTATTATTAGTAGTAGTAGTAGTAGTATTAGTAGTAGTAGTAGTAGTAATAGCAGCAGCAGTAGCGGAGATTGAACCCAAGAGCATTCTACCTCAGTGCTACACCCCAGACCTATTTTATATTTTATTTGGAAATAGGTTCTCTTAAGCCAGCACGGCTGGCTTCGAACCTGCGTGATCCTCCTGTCTCCGCCTCCCAAGCGCAGGGATTACAAGCGTGCGCCACCACGCCTGGCACCTCAAGCCCTATTTTATCTTTTACTTTGAAACAGGGTCTTACTAATTTGCTGGTGGCCTGGCTAAGTTGCTGAAGCTGGTGATGAACCTGCGATCCTCCTGGGTCGGTGTCCCAAGTGCTAGGTTATGGGTGCACACCACCGTGCCTGGTGGTGTGGTCATCTTTAAACATAAAATGTCCTTTCTCCAAGGTAGCATCACCTGGCCACGTGTATATATAAGTTTTTGAGAAACTGCCAAATTGCTTTCCTCAATAGCTACGCCATTTTACATTGCTTCTCCTCAGCTTTCCTTTTAAGTTTATGTTTTCCTGAACTTGATATGGCCGGATTGACTCTGTGTGTTGGCACACTAATTCTTGTATCTCATTTTGATATTAATTTACATTTTCCTAACGGACAATATGTTGAGTATCTTTTCTTCTCTTATTTTCCATCAATATACCTTCCATGGGAAAGTTTCTATTCAGATTTATTTTTGCCGTGTGTGTGTGTGTGTGTGTGTGTGTGTTTTATGTTATAGATTATGTTTTATGTTATGCATTATTTTCCCATCTTTGGTAGAATTACTGATCTCTCTTCTCCAACTCTTCCAGAAACTAATAGCTTTGTTATTTTTATGGGTGAAAACAAGGACTTTTTCTTATAACTTGTTTTAGTTTTAGCGGGGTTGAGCATTTTTTAAAGTTTTCTGGATATTTGTGCCATTTCTGAATTACCTGCGTGTGTGTGTGTGTGTGTGTGTGTGTATGTGTGTATGTGTGTTACTGGAGATGGAACCCAGGGGCATTCTACCTCGGAGCTACACCCCTATTCCTATTCTATTTCTTATTTTGAAACAAGGCTTCACTAAGTTACAGAGGGCCTCACCTAGTAGCTGAGATTGGCTGCAAACCTGTGATCCTCTTTTCTCAGCCTCCCAAGTACTGGGATTACAGGTGTGTGCCACCATGCCTGGCTTTGTTTATTTATTTATATATTTATTTATTTCTGCAGTACTGGGGACCTGAGCTACACCCCCATCCCTATTCTATTACTTATTTTGAAACAGGGCTTCACTAAGTTGCAGAGGGTCTCACTAAGTAGCTGAGTCTGGCTGCAACCCTGTGATCGTGATCCTCCTGTCTCCGCCCCCCAAGTACTGAGATTACGAGCGTGCGCCACCACGCCCGGCTGCCAGTGGTGTTTTTAACAATTTCAGTATTCCTGTGTTCCTTACTAGTATGTAGAAATTCAGTTTATTTTTGTGTGTTATCTTGTGTCGTACGATCTCGCTCAGCCCATTTGTTCGAGGAGATTTTTTGTAGGTTTCTTACCCTTCTCTACATAGACAACTGTGTCATCTACAAATAGGGACCTAATAGTTGGTGGCCAAAGCGTGACATTTATGTTGATGTCTAGAACTCAGTACCGCGCCCATGTTGGTTTATTTATGTATTTACTTTGGCTTGCTTGTTTGGGGGAGTCCAAGGTGCATGGGTGTGGAAACCCACTTAATTCTCTTATTCAAAATAATAAATACATGTGTCTGAGAACAAACGAAGTTGTGTTTGTCGTCCTTAATTCAGGTCTCCTTCTCTCGCAGGAAACGCGAGAGAATCTTGTTTGCCATGCTCACTGGTATGCGGGGCTCTTTAATTTTCCCCAGAAGATTCCGGAACCATCTCTGTATTCTCAGTAGAGGCTTCTGCTATTGATGCACCTGTTTTCCTAGCATGGCTCTGAGAGAAGAGTGTGGGGCGTAATCAGGCGATTATGGCCTGGATTTCTTATTTATTTGCTTGACTGATTTGTGTAATCATGCGATTATGGCCTGGGTTTCTGATTTATTTGTTTGACTGATTTGTGTCTTAATTTTCTCCTCAGGGCAGAAAAGACTGAAGTTCTGAGTGAAGACCTTCTGCAGGTAAGGTTTCGATGGACCTGTGGGTCAGAGAGACCAATGGTCCCGTCCTTTCTAACACGAAGCCCTTCCCCATGCCTTTCAGGGGCTCCTTTCACTGCTCCTACAAATGGTCTGAGATACAACTCTGTCTTTCATGACAGTACTTTACCTTTTGGATACAGTTGGCCGTATGTATGTGCAAATCCCCCCCCACGGACCCAGTCAACTGTGGATCAAAAATATCAGGAAAATCACTGCATCCATACTGGACACATACAGACTATTTATCTTGCCATCATTCCCCAAACAATTCACTATAACAACTCTTTATGTAGCATTGACATTGCTGCTGGCACGATAAGCCATCTGGAGATGGTTTCAATTATTCAGGAGGGTATTATATAGGTTGTGTGCAAATACGATGCCATTTTATTTTATTTTATATATTTTTTATTATTATTATTATTATTATTATTATTATTATTATTGTTATTTTGTGTGTGGTACTGGGGGTGGAACCCAGGGGCTTTCTACCTCCAGGCTATACTCCCAGAACTATTTTTATATTTTATTTGGAAACAGGCTCTCACTAAGTTGCTGAGAGCCTCACTAAGTAGCTGAGGCTGGCTTCGAACCTGCGCGATCCTCCTGTCTCAGCCTCCCAAGCGCGGGGATTACAAGCATGAGCCACCACGCCCAGCTTTTACGATGCCATTTTATAGGAGGGGTGGGAACATTTGGTATTAGAGGTGGCTTCTTCCTTTGGCTTTCCCTTCACTGAAACCAGAATACCCAACAGAAATAGCTTAGAGGGGGAAAGGCTATTGGGGTTCACAGTTTCAGAGGTTTCAGTTCATGGGGTCAGATACGAAGTTTAAATGAAGGTGGTAGCCACAGGGTGCATGGTGGGTTGCTAGTCTTACATCATGAAAACAGAGAGAGAAAGGATGGGGCCTATGGGCATCAATGGATTTACCCACTAAAGACATTAGAACCCTCAAGATTTTGTTATTTAGCCTCTGAACACTTTGCATTGCCAACATGTGAACATTTTGGGGGGGGGATAGTCTATATCCAGACCATAATAGCTCTGGAACGCGTGCCCCGCAGATACAGAGGAGCAGCTGTACTGGGCTGGGGAGAGGCTTAAGGTCTTTTTTCTACGCAGTTAGCAGGGACTCCCCAGCCTGCACTGAATCCCCTTCTAGCTCTCTAGCGTGCCATCCCAGATGCCTCTGTGGGCTCTTGGGGTCCCGATGGCCCCAGCTGACTGCCCCAGCTTTCCCCCATCTTCTGTCCGCAGGTGGAGAAGCGCCTGGAGCTGGTGAAGCAGGTGTCCCACAGCACTCACAAGAAGCTCACCGCGTGTCTGCAGGGCCAGCAAGGGGCCGAGGCCGACAAGCGCTCGGTGAGTGCCAGGCTGAGCCTGCAGACACAAACCTGCCCCCAGAACAAGGGTAGTACTCCCGGGCCTCCGCCGTTGGTGTTGTGGCCGCTTATATAGCCCTATAAGTGTCTACGAATTGCCCCTAGCTGCTTGCTTCTGCAGTGACCGCCTTCCCACCGTGTTTGCTTGCTACCCTGCCTGACCTTCTGCCTATCCTCTGGCAGGACAGGTCCCTCTGGACCTGCCCAAGGTGGTAGGGCCAGGAGGATAGCAGGGACATGCCCTAAACCCCACTTCTAGGAAGCTCATTCGTGTGGACAACTTTCCCTGGACTCAACTCATTCATAACTTTAGGAGTATCTTATGATTGCATGGGGAAAAAATGTATACTACATGTTTACACATTACCAGTGACCTATAAAATCCTTCCTTCCTTCCTTCCTTCCTTCCTTCCTTCCTTCCTTCCTTCCTTCCTTCCTTCCTTCCTTCTTCCTCCCTCCCTCCCTTCCTCTCTCCCTCCCTCCTTCCTCTTTCTTCTTTCTTTCTTTCTTTCTTCCTTCCTTCCTTCCTTCCTTCCTTCCTTCCTTCCTTCCTTTCTTTCTTTCTTTCTTTCTTTCTTTCTTTCTTTCTTTCTTTCTTTCTTTCTTTCTTGTTTGTGGTACTAAGGATGGAACCCAGAGGCTTTCTACCTGGGGGCTACACTCCTAGACCTACTTAGAGTTTTTTATTTGTAAACAGTGTCTCACTAAGTTACTGAGACCCTCACTAAGTATCTGAGGCTGGCTTCGAACCTGTGCAGTCCTCCTGTCTCAGGTACTGGGATTACAAGCCCGCGTCACCACGCCTGGCCTTATGAAGGCTCTTGAAACTTGTCTCTATACAAGCCGGGCGTGGTGGCGCACGCTTGTAATTCCTGCGCTTGGGAGGCTGAGACTGGGGGATCACGCAAGTTCGAAGCCAGCCTCTCTGGCTTAAGAGACCCTGTTTCCAAATAAAAAATATAAAAAAAAGGTCTGGGAACATAGCCCGGAGGTAGAAGGGCTTCCAGAAACCCCAGTACCACACACACACAAAAAAAAAGCAAAGAAAAAAGAAACTTGTCACTATAATGAAACCCTAAAGAGAGCCTACTGAAGACGACTCTGATGCCTTTGTTTATTACCAGCAACAGCAGGCTTGTATAATGCTGTTCTAGTTTACAGCCCTTGCTGAACTCAACCTATGAAGTCTCTCTTGCCTCTTAACCTCCAGCTCTTGGGGTTGTGTAGAGAACCCACTCTGTTTTGTTACAAGAGATTTGAAGTCTTAGGAGGACTTTTTCTCTCTCCTTGAGCATTCAGCCGGTAGTTTAGTGTCTGTTACATTTTGGTTTTGTGATCGGAAGTGGTTGTCGATCTCTGCCTGCCCAGGTCTCTCCTCAAGCCCCCTTTAGTTTTACATTACACTCATCTCTTTTGACTGTATTATTGATGTACCCAACACCCGGACACTTCCTCTAGCCTCCAATCAAAATGAAAACTCCTGTTCTGTCCATGCTTCTAATAATTTCTTTTTCCGTTCCCAGCTCTTGTTTCTCCTTTCTTGATAATACAGGTAGAGTGCTGCCCCTAGTCCAAAATGCTTGGAATCAGTAGTGCTTTGGATTTGAGGGTTTTTTTTTCCATATTTTTGAATATTTGCATATGAATGCTGAGACCTTCCTTCCTTCCTTCCTTCCTTCCTTCCTTCCTTCCTCTCTCTCCCTCTCTCTCTCCCTCCCTCTTTCTCTCCCTCCCTCCCTCTCTTTCTTTCTTTCTCTCTTTCTTTCTTTCTTTCTTTCTCTCTTTCTCTCTTTCTTTCTCTCTTTCTTTCTTTCTTTCTTTCTTTCTTTCTTTCTTTCTTTCTTTCTTTCTTTCTTTCTTTCTTTCTTTCTGGTTCTGAGGATGGAACCCAAGCTCATTGTACCTCCGAGCTACAACCGCAGCCCTATTTTTTAGTCTTTTTATTTTTTTGGTGGTACTGGGGGTGGAACCCAGGGCCTTTCTAGCTCCAGGCTATACTCCCAGACCTATTTTATATTTTATTTGGAAACAGGGTCTCACTGAGTTGCTGAGAGCCTCACTAAGTTTGAACTTGCGCGATCCTCCTGTCTCAGCCTCCCAAGCGGGGGGATTACAAGTGTGCGCCACCACATCCGGCTCTATTCTTTCATTTTTTGAAACAGAGTCTCACTGAGTTGCAAAGGGCCTCACTAAGTGTAGCTGATGCTGTCTGCAAACTGCGATCCTCCTGTCTCAGCCTCTCAAATACTGGGATTACAAGCATGCCCCACAATCCCCATCTTTTTTAATTTTTATTTTGAAACAGAGTCTTGCTTCATTGTGGAGGGTATTCCTAAATTGCTGAGTATTCATTTCCAGTTTACTGAGGCTGGTCACACACCTGTGATCCTCCTTTCTCAGCCTCTCAAGTACTGGGATTATAGGTGTACATTTTTAAAATTTATTTATTTATTTATTCTTGGTGGTACTGGGGTTCCTGGAGACCCTTCTACCTCCGGGCTATACTCCCAGACATATACATATACATATACATATATATATATATGTATATATATATATATATATACATATACATATATATATATATACATATACATATATATATATATATATTTTTTTTAATTTGGAAACAGGATCTCTTAAGGCAGCACATCTGGCTTCGAACCTGCGCGATCTTCGTGTCTCTGCCTCCCAAGTGCGGGGATTACAAGCTTGCGCCACCACACCCAGCTATAGGTGTACATTAAAAAAAAAATCAGGGAATTTAGTAGGAAACATGAGGCTTATGAATTGTGTCCACTACTGAAATATGCGCTCAGCTCTCTGTCATAGTTAGGTAGACAGATGTGTCCAGATCCAAGATATGGGTGAAAAGAAAACAAACAAACACAGAGAGCCAGGCATGGTGGCACAACACATGTGATCCCAGTAATTGGTAGCCTGAGGCAGCAGGATCGAGGTTCATGGTTCACAACCAGCCTCAGCTACTTATTTGTAATAAGTAGCTAGACCCGTTGCAACTCAGTGAGACCCTGTTTCAAAATAAAAAAAATAAAAGAATAGGGCTGTGGGTATAGCTTGGAGGTAGAATGCCCCTGGGTTCAATCCCCAATATCACAATAAATAAATAAATAAATAAATAAAAGAACACAGAATGGGAAACCGAGCCAGGCACAGTGGTGCACACCTGTAATCCCAGTACTTGGGAGACTGAAACAAGAGGAATCAGGTTCTAATCCAGCTTATAGTAATTTGGTGAGGCCCTATTTCTTCCTTCCTTTCTTTTTTTTTTAAATATATCCTTTATTGGTGCATTATGGTCTCACATCCTAATGTAAATCACATAGACAGTGACATACATGCCTTTGGCACCCGGTATCTCCCCATCTTCCCCCTTCCCCATACAGAGTACTGAGATTGACATTGGTATTTTCATATATATACACAGAGCTAATGGAAGTATTTCCTTCAGTGAACCCCATCTTCCACCTCCCCTTCCCCTTGACCACCTCCCTGGCTCCACTGATTTCTCCGCCATTATCGGAAGCCCCTCTGGTATCCCGTACTCACTAGATTCTGCATATTAGAGAAAACACAAGACCCTTCACTTCCTGTGACTGGCTAATCTCACTTAACATAATGTTCTTTGGGTCCTTCCATTTTTTTTTTCTTTTCGTAAAATCTTCTTGTTTTTATTTTTTCCTCCAAGTTAGATGAAGACTGAATTTATTTTTAGCATAAACATAGACACAAATAACTCATAAAGCATTGCTATTTGAAATTTCTCAGTTAAATACATTCTCAGGGAAGATACAGAGAAAATTTCCTGTCCCCAGAATTTGGACGTATATTTTCATTAGATTACAACTGATTTCAGAAGTTTCAAGGCTTCAGGGTAATTTTTTCCCCCCAAAATACTGGCCAAACATGGTAATTACTCAGTGTTTGGAAGTGCCAAAGGGAAGAGTCATATCTTGGGAAATTTACATGCAAACAGGTAAGGTAATGAATTTCTTTACTTGTCTAGAGTGTTGGACTCTAATTAAATACTACTGAATGAACCAATTTGTTCCACAAAAATACTTTCTGTGTCCATTTCCTTGAAAAGCATCTCTATTTTTTATATATTTCTTTTTTAAATATTTTACTGGTGCATTGTAGTCAGACATCTTAGTGGAATACAAGATGGTGGAGACATACAGACATACATGCACACATCACCCAATTAGCCCTTACCCAATTCCCACCCCATTCCCTCTTCATCCCTCTCTCCCAGGCTTGGCTCAGTGATTGACTTTGATATGTTTAAGTACATCAAGTGCTTTCATTTTCTTGCAGATGACATACTATTGTTCTAATCTATTGCCGAATGGAATTTGTTATGTATATCCCATAATAATTTTACATTCCATTCATCTGTTGGTGGACACCTAGTTTCGTTCCATAATTTGGTGATTGTGAATCGTGCTCGTTTCGACATGGATATGCATATATTGCTGTAGTTCTCTGATTTCAGCCCCTTTGGAAAGATACCCAGGAGTGGTATAGCCGGATCATATGGTGGATCCATTCCCAGTTTTCTGAGGAATCCGCACACTGATATTCACAGCGGCCGAACTAATTTGTAATCCTGCCAACAGTGTAGAAGTATTCCGGTTTCCCCACATCCTCGCCAACATTTATTATTTTTTGACTTCTCGATGATGGCATTTCTGATTGAGGTTAGATGGAATCTCCGTGTGGTTTTGAGTTGCATCTCCCTGATTGCTAATGATGTCGAACATTTTTTTTTATGTTTTTATTGATGAGGCCCTATTTAAAAAATAAAAAGGGCCAGGGAAGTGGGGCTTGAAGCATGATGCTTTACTTAGGTGATATTAAAGAGATAGAAGGTGTCCCTGTTGGTTCTGCCCACCTTTGGGCGTAGGTGGCCACTGACAATTACTGAGTCCTGAGTCTCTATCTTGGGATCTATCTTTTAGGGGGTTAAATCGCAAAAGAGCTTCTTGCCTGAGCTGGGGATTAGAGGAGAGCAAAAAGCAGTTTTAATTGATGGGCACTGGGTGGTGCATAAAACTTGGGAGGCTGAGACAGGAGGATCTCAGGTTCCAGACCAGCCTCAGAAACCCAACAAGACCCTCAGCGAGGTCCTGTTTAAAAAAAAAAAAAACATTATAAAAGGGCTGCGGCCAGGTATGGTGACACATGCCTGTAATCCCAGCACTTGGGAGACTGAGACAGAAGGATTGCAGGAACCAAAAAAAAAAAGTAAAAGTAAAAAAAATAAGAGGAAGAAGGAAGGGGAGGAGGAGGAAGGGAAAGAAGAAAGGGCTGAGGGTGTAGCTTGAAGGTAAAATGTCTCTGGGTTCAATCCCTAGTACCAATAAACAAATAAAAAGGAGAAGAAAGCAGTTTTTGGAGATGAAGGGATACGAGAGCATGTGTGTTTAGGGAGGATCTCAGGGGATTATCATAATGAGACTTTTTGCCCCAAGTCAGCTGCTGTACCTGAGATAACTTTGGAATGGTCACCTCAGACACGTCAGATGGAGACACTGCACCCTGAGATGCTCTGTCTTGACTTCTCTTTTTCTTACGATTCTCTTCTGAACCCTAGCACCAGGAAAAAGTCCTTAAACCCTGACAATCATGGATATTCACTGATACTCACCGAGGACCGGGACCAGCTCTTTCAGGAGCTTCTGTAACTCTTGGGACAGTTTTATTCCTTTGAAGACTGGGTATCCTTATTCATTAAGTGGGGAACGAACGAAGGGTGGGGAGAGAAGACAGTCACTCGATCATATGAGATTGCTTCAGGGCCTGGCTCTTGTTGAGCCCTCCACGTGCCCTTCATCTCAGATAATCTCTTTAGAAATAGAAATAATTGTATGCCAGTACCATGCTGTCCTTATTATTAGAGCTCTGTGTATAATTTGAAATCAGGTATTGCGTTGCCTCTGGCTTGGTTCTTTATTGCTCAGAATTGTTTTCGGCTATTCTGAGTCCTTTGTGCTTCCATATGAATGTTGAGACTTTTGCTCGTTCTGTGAAGTTGGCATTTTGATAGGGATTGCACGGAATCTGTAGATCGCTTTTGGCAGTATGGCCATTTTGAAAGTATTTATTCTGCCGACCCAAGGCTGTGAGAAGTCTTTCCATCTTCTAATGTTTCAGTTTCTTTATTTAGTAGTGTTTGACAATTTTTATTGTTTTACCCCGTGCATAGATTTATTCCTAGAGGTCCCCCTACTTTATTTCCCCTCTGAGGCTATTGTGAATGGCACGGTTTTATTGGTATATAGAAGAGCTGTTGGTTTTTGTATTTTGATTTTGTAGCCTACTGCTTGGATGAATTTGTTTATCAGCTCTAAAAGTTTTCTGTTGAAGTTTTTGTTGTTGTTGTTGTTTTTTTTTTGTTGTTGTTGTTTTGATGGTACTGGGGTTCCTGGAAGCCCTTCTACCTCCAGGCTATACTCCCAGACCTATTATTTATACTTTTTAAATTTGGAAACAGGGTTTCCTAAGCCAGCGCACGTGGCTGGCTTCGAACCTGTGAGATCCTCCTGTCTCCACCTCCCGAGCGCGGGGATTACAAGCGTGCGCCACCACGCCCGGCTTCTGTTGAAGTTTTTTGCCATCTTTTAACTATAGGATTATAGTGCCTGCAAACAGATATTTCACCACTTCTTTTTCTATAGGTATCCCTTTAATTTCCTTCTCTTTCCCAATTGCTGTGGCTAGGAGCCCAAGTACTCTACAGACAGTGGTCATGACCATGGGCATCCTTGCTGTTTGCGGTTATAGCCATTAACATCTCCTGCATTTGATTATGAATTGCCTTTATTCCTGTGTGTGTGTGTGTGTGTGTGTGTGTGTGTGTGTGTGATACTGGGGATGGAACCTAGGGACATTCTATCTCCAAGGTACACCCCCAGCCCTATCTTGTTTTTATTTTTTTATTTGGAAACAGGGTCTCACTAAGTTGCAAAGGGCTTCACTAAGTAGCTGAGGCTGGCCGCGAACCTGCGATCCTCCTGACTCAGCCTCCCAGATACTGGGATGACAAGCGTGCGCCACCATGCCAGCCCTTATTTCTTTTTATCTTCAAGGTGTATCACCTCAATCGATTTCTTCTTTTTGTCATTTGGAGGCATCCCTCCAGTTTATTTTTTGTGGTGTTGGGGATTGAACCCAGAAGTATTCTACCTCTGAGCTATACCTCCAACTCTATTTTCTGTGAAACAGAGTCTCAGTAAGTTGCTGATGATGGTCTTGCTAAGGTGCTGAGGGTCTTAAGTTGCTGAGGCTGGCTTCACCTGTGATCTTCCAGGCTCAGCCTCCCGAGTACTGGGATTATAGTTGTGCACCATCACGCCTGGCTTCCTCCTGGTTTCTTGACCGTTAAAGCATCTACACAAATAAAGACTTAGTAATTTCTATTGAATTTTACACGTTTGATTCCTCTCCCATTCTTGGACTCCAAGGTCTCAAATTCATTTTAGCATCACTCCTAGAGGGACAGTTATACCATTGACTGTGGACCTGAATAAAAACATTCTCATCTACATTGAATGATCTATGAGGCCATTAAAAAAGAAAAGGAAATCCCATCATTCAGGAGGCTGAGACCGGAGGATCACAGTTCGCCGACAGCCTCAGATACTTAGTGAGGCCCTCTGCCGCTTAGTGAGACCCTGTTTCCAAATAAAGAATAAAAATAGGACTAGGGGTGTAGCTCAAAGATCAAATGCCCCTGGGTTCCATCCCCAGATCCGTAAAAAAAGAAGAAAAAAAGAGCGAGGTACCTCTATTTACGATGATAAATGATTTTCAAGATATATGTAGGTGGAAAGGAAGCCAAGGCTCAGAGGGGTAAATAGCATAGGCTACCATTTGTGAGGAAATTATTCAATAAAAATGGATGCACACACATGCATACACTCATATATAATCGGACTTGCTGAGGATACATAAGTACCTGGTCACTGTCATGGTGTCTGGGGAAGGATCTAGGTGGTTGACGGATAAGGACTCAAAGGAGAGTTTTTGTACCTCTTGGTTTTGTACCATTTACATCTCTTTTCTACCCAAGCCATTTGTTTGATATAGATAGATAAATAGGTGCGGAGACAAAGTAAAAAAGAGAGAAAGGTTTTTCTCCTTGTTGACATCTTAGAAATTACAGAGCAATCGAAACAGAACTACTTTTTCCGCATCTGGTTGGGACTCTGACATTTCACGCTGTTCCCTTTGCTGCCGAGAGCATCTCGTCCTGCACGGCGTGGGTGTTTAGTGACCGGACACGGTGAGAAAATGCTGCTGATTCTTGGGCTCGGGAGCGGGGCCCCTGCAGCCGTCACTGCAATGGTGTATTTCGGTCTGAGTTTTTCAGAACTGACCCTTGGCTGTCTCCTCAGTACTCCCGCCAAACTCTCATCAGCCTGACCATCCTTCGGTGGCTTTCCTTGTTCTCTTGGTACCAACCTTCACCCCCACCCATTGCCCGTAGCCACAGTTTCCTGCTCAAAAATCATGGACTGGACTAATCAGTCTGGTCTTTATTCATATTTGGAAAAACTCTTATTCATCTGGTTGAAACATTTCTCCAAAGAATGTCTACACTTGGGCTATCAGAAAGCCCCCTGTATGCTCTGATGATTCCAGCATCCTCTCTAGCCGCTCTATTTTAAGGGTAAAGTCAGGGATATGTATATTCAGGAAAGGCAGATTGGGGGTACTGTCAATGTTCACCACAAACCAAAACAGCCTTTGCCTATGAGCCGCCTGGTATCATGATCATACTATTTATCTGATGTTCTGGACGGGGCATCTGGACTGATTGGTGATTGGGATGTTTTAGGAACTTGCAAAATAAACTAGATCTCTCTGCATCAGCACTACTGACACGCGGAACCTAGTGATCGTGGGGGAGGCTGTCCCATGCACGGTGAGGTATTCAGCAGCGTCCTTGATGCCAATCGCGTCCCTCACACTGTGACAACCCAAAGTATCTCCACTGACTTTATTCCATACA
The DNA here is from genome assembly GCF_963383645.1 of Muscardinus avellanarius. NCBI lineage: Eukaryota > Metazoa > Chordata > Mammalia > Rodentia > Gliridae > Muscardinus > Muscardinus avellanarius. The sequence goes on along the minus strand of NC_137802.1, from coordinate 10,545,876 downwards.
AAGGGTAGAGTAAGTACAAAGGCTTCGAGAGTGACGGAGCTTGACTTGTTCAGTGACGCATCCTCACAGCTGGAGGGGTGGTCAACAGGGTAGGGGGCAAGATCTGAGCTGCAGAGATGCATACGGAAGATGCACGACCCCAGGACAGGGCACCCCTGGGTGAGACCCGCTACTGTAAGCAATGCCCTCCCTGTGAGCCCACGCCAGGATAGGAAGCCTGCTGTTGTGAAGGGCACACACTGCTAGTCTATACTTCTAAATGATATTTCATGTCTATGGCCAGAAGTATGGGGTTTCGTTCACACCAAGAAATTCTTCAGTTCTCTAAACCCCAGCTGGATGTCCTTGCAATTCAGTACAGTTCTGATACTATCCACCTGGATCCAGTGTCCAGAGCCCACAGCTCAGAACCGAGACCCACTAAACCACCTGTTCCTGTACACGCTTCTGATGCCGATCGCAAAGCCCAGTCCCGGGCATTGGGGTTTCCATGACTCCTGTTTTGGTCCGCCCCCTTACAGCTATAATCTAAAGATTGACCTTGTAACTTAGAGGGAAGAAGATGATTTATTTTCTTACCGTTTTGGGTTCAGGCCACGTGAGGCCGGGGACCGCAGATCTTGGGGCATGGTGGCAGTCCTCACATCATGGAAACCGAAAGCCAGAGAGGGAGCCGGGGAAGGAGGATCCGTTTACATAATCTTAAGATGGCGCCCCCAGGGGTCCACCTGCAGTGCCACCCTACTGGCCTGGGCCACCACCCAGATAAATCCATGACAGTGAATTTATCCACTGCTGGGATTACCGACCTCAAGATTCAATTGCATCAGCTCCAAACATTTTCTATTTTTTAACTACAAAACCCCCTCCTAAGTATGGATCTATGCTAGAACGGCTCAGAGAACTCAGAGAAACACTTTGCTTATGTTGACCAGCTTCTGTATGAAGGGTGTCTTAGATGGCGCTGAGCAGTCAGATGAAGGGGTCCATAGGGCCGGGTTGAGTGATGTTTTCTATCCGTCTCCCCCACCGAGAAGGTTCCAGGAGATCAGTGTCTAGTTTGGTTCACTGCTGGTGCGCCGGGGGTGGGGTAGAGTGGCTACCTCCCATAAACCTTAAGATGAGTAAATGAGCTGTAAGCAGAAGCTCTTTAGATAACACCCCCAGGAGGCTCTGGGCTGGGCAGAGTCTGCTCACTTTGCAGCTGATGAACCTGAGGCTGTGCTAGCAGTTTCTCACCTGTCTGTATGTCTGTCTGTCTGTCTGTCTACGTGAGCTGGTCGGTCTTGGCCCTATAAGGAGGGGGATTTTGCAATGTAGAGAGGAGGGGCTAGGTCATGCTGTCCTCCTCCGTCAGTAGCTTGCCTCTCTCCCTCCCTGGTATTGGAGAAGACTCAGTCTGCGCCTCTTCAGTTTACCGGCTGATTCCTGAGATAAGACTTTTGGAGCCAAAATCATAGACAGTTTTTTTTTTTGTTTGTTTGTTTGTTTGGTTTTTTTTTTTTTTTTTTTTTTTTTTTTTTTTTTTTTTTTTTTTTGGTGGTACTGGGGTTCCTGGAAGCCCTTCAACCTCCAAGCTACACTCCCAGACCTATTTTAAACTTTATTTTTGGAAAAAAGATCTCTTAAGCCAGCAGGGCTGCTGGCTTCGAACCTGCGCGATCCTCCTGTCTCCGCCTCTCAAGCACCGCGGGGATTACAAGCGTGCGCCACCACGCCCAGCTGACAGTTTTCTTTTTTTTTTTGGGAAATGGCTCAGCTGACAAACTCACTGAACTGAACCTCAAACAAAGGGTTCACGTAATCCATATACCCTAGGTCTCTCACTTTAGAGAGGGGAGGTGTGAGCTTGAGATATGTTGTACCTAGCAAGGTGCTTAAGTTACATGCCACTACATACCACCCCCCAGCCCCCTTTTTTTTTTTTTTTTTTGCGGATCTGGGGATGGAACCCAGGGGCATTCTACCTCCGAGCTACACCCTCTGCCCTATTTTTTTTTATTCTTTATTTTGAAACCGGGTCTCACTGAGTTGCAGAGGGCCTCACTAAGTAGCTGAGGCTGTCTGCGAACCGCGATCCTCCGGTCTCAGCCTCCCAAATGCTGGGATTACAAGCGTGCGCCGCCACGCCCGGCTTCCCCAGCCCTCATTTAACTGACTCTTGTTGTTGTTGTTGTTGTTGTTGTTTTGGTGGTGCTGGGGATGGAACCCAGAGGCTTTCTACTGGGCTACACCCTAAGACCTATTCATTATTTTATTTGGAAACAGGGTCTCACTAGGTTGCTGAGAGCCTCACTAAGTAGCTGAGGCTGGCCTTGAGCCTGTGATCCTACTGTCTCAGCCTCCCAAGCACTGGGATTATAGGTGTGCACCACCACGCCGTAACATTTATTTCTTGATCACTAGCTGCCTCACTTATAAATTGGAGCTAACAGAACCTTCAAGAAAAAGTTTGACTTATAGAAACTTAACATATTGCTCAGCTCTTCGCTACCATAGTTCTGAAATGCTTTGTCTCTTCCTTCTTGCTATGCACTTTATTTTCTACCGTGTAGTACCTGAGGCTTATTTGCCAAAGTAGTAAATTTAATTCACATTTAGCTTCCTGAATTTTGATACCTCTAGGTCCAACGCATCATTATATACTGTTTTTATTTTTTATTATTTTTTATTTTTAGATTTTATCCTATTTTCAAAGTCGGCCTGTTTTTTTTTAGCTAATGTAATGTCTGGGCCAGTATTTGACGTTTATTGCTCTCCTCAAGGTCAAGCAGTGGCTGTCGAAAGTCGTTTTCAATGCCCTCTTCTGTTTCCTCTGCAGAAAAAGTTGCCTTTGACGACGCTGGCTCAGTGTCTGATGGAGGGGTCAGCTATCCTGGGAGATGACACACTTCTTGGGTAAGGTGACACCGCGTGTGGGTGCGTGCCAGATCGAGGTATGTCCTCATCCCTTCCAAAAAGGGGACTAGACGTTCTCAGGGAAGCCCAGGCATGCCTGAATTCTAGCCAGGCCTGGGTGGAGAGGGAAAAAAATCTTAACAGAGAGAAATCAACACCCTCTGCTCTGGAGTTGTTCCGTTTGTGCCCAGAGGCAAGCCCCTAAGGAGGAGAAATGAACGGACAAGCGGAATCCCTGGAGGCTTCTGTGGAGTCCAGCCTCAGCGTCTCTGTGAGCAACGTCAGAACTTTGAGGATTCCCAGAAGAACAAGCCTGGCTGAGTCTGAGCTCGCAGTACGACGCACGAAAATAGAGCCTTCCGCAGAGGACAGCAAGAGACTCTCCCACAGTGGGGAGCACAGCCCGTACCCTCAGGACTAAAAGTCACAGGACGGTGTGAAAAGAATGTAAAAGAATTAGTTAACGTGAGATTTCACAGTGAACTAGAGAGGAGGAAAAGCCTTTGACCGAGGGCTCGCTCACCAGGGGAAAAGAAAGGCAGAAACAGAATGCAGACCAAGGTGAACTTGTTTTTTGTTTTTGTTTTTTTTTTTTGGTGGTACTGGGGGTAGAACCCAGAGGCTTATCTACCTCTGGGCTACACTCCCAGACCTATTTTATATTTTATTTGGAAACAGGGTTTCTTAAGCCAGCTGAGGCTGGCTTCAAACCTGCGTGATCGTGATCCTCCTGTCTCCGCCTCCCAAGTGCAGGGATTACAAGCGTGCGCCACCACGCCCAGCTCAAGGTGAACCTCTTAAAAGGACTCTGCTGATCTTTAAAACCTGGGGGTGTAGCTCAGAGGTACAATGCCCCTGGGTTCCACCCCCAGTACCAAAAATTATATATATATATATTATATATATATATATATATATATATATACACACACACACATATATATACACATATATATTTATATATATACATATATATGTGTGATTTTATTATATCATTCCATCCCCAGTACATATATATATATACACAACACACACACACACACACACACACACACACACACACACATATATATATATATATATATATATAGGCCAGGCATGGTGGTGCACGCTTGTAATCCCCGCGCTTGGGAGGCTGAGACAGGAGGATCGCGCAGGTTCGAAGCCAGCCTCAGCTACTTAGTGAGGCTCTCAGCAACCTAGTGAGACCCTGTTTCCAAATAAAAAATATAAATTGAGTCTGGTAGTATAGCCCAGTGATAGAAAGCCTCTGGGTTCCACCCCCAGTACCACCAAAAAAATAAAAAAATAAAAAAAGGAAAAAAAAACCTATATTATAGAATGATTTAGTTATATATCCTTCGGTGGAGTGCCAGGGCACCATACTTTGTAGAAGAGGATTGAGCTTCCTGGGTGCTGATCCGTTTCAGCCCCATCTCCCACTTCTGAGGTCCCCAGGCTTTTATCCTCTCAGCAGGAAATTTGAGATTTCTCTGGGAATCTGAGCAGGTGCCCAGGAAGGATAAGAAGGTTCAAGGACGTTGGAGGGAGGCAGTTTCCCAGCGAGCAGCCCAGCCATCCGTGCCATCGTGCAGACAGGCTCGCTCCAGAAAAGCCCTGCCCACCTGCCCTGAGCATATCAGTGTCCACCTTTAGGCACCAGCGGGTCACAGAGATCGCCCTGAATCCAAGGGTAGCCTCTAACCTGAATCCCAGAGGGCAGTCAGGGTCAAAAAATGGAGTTTGGAAGAGACAGAGATTGTGTTGGGGAGGAGAAGGTCTCGGGGAAGCGATCCCTGATGTTTTCAAGCAGCAGAGAAGAGGGAGCAGCCGCAGACAAGAAAGCATCCGCGGGCTTAGAGGGCTTAGCGGGAATGTTTATAGGGCAGAGACAACCAAACCAGAAGCAAGCTCATAGATGTGAGAAAAGAGGACAGCAGCTACGAAACCCTGGGTGGAAGTTTTGGAAGAAAAACTGGAGGAAATCATCCAGGAAATTAAGCAAGAAGGCCAAGATGCGTCAAAGGGGGAAAAAAAAAAAACAAAAAAAAACTAGAGGACCAATTCAGGAAGCCTTATGCCTAGGAGTTCTTAGAAAAGGTGTGAATGAGACATCGAGAAATTACTAGTATGATAAAAAAGTAAGAAATGCATTTTCTAGACTTGAAAGGTAGGAGTGTCTATACCTAAAGAGCCCATTAAACTCCCAACACAATGGAAGAAAAAAAAAAAAAAAACGTAACCTATGCTGAGGCTCACCACCGTGAATACTGGTGTCAGGACAACCCATAGGCTTCTAGAAAAAAAAAAGGTACGGTCACATTCCAAAGAACCCGAATTGTGAATGCCCCCAAACTCAGCCAAACCTAGCAACAAAGGAAGCCAGATGATCATTAAATCGTGTCTTCAAAAACTCTGGAAGATAATGATGTTCCTTATGGAGCGCATGCTCAGGTATCACTCTCCGTGCTATCGGATCTGAAAACTCAGCTTCCCACAAAGACTTTTTCTCAGGAAATTAAAGCAATATGTGCTTCCTAACAGAGGAAGAGACATTCCCAGGAAATGCTAAAGGAAGATTTCAGAAAGATTCTACGCCCAGGTAAAGAGGAAGGCGGTCTAGACTGGCCCAGGCCCGGTAGAGATGGGTTCATGAAGACAGAATTCACCTGAATCAGCTGTGCTTCGGTGTCCTAAGAGACAAGTCGGAAATATGTCAGAGTGTTATGGGTTCGATTAGGAATATAGGAACCCAAATTAGCAACTAGGAGCCAATCATTAGCTCGAAGGAGGAGAAATAAACAGGCAGAAACGAACAACAATCGCTACCCTCTCCAGCTCAGCGCCAAAAAGCTTGGGAACAGAAGTTTTGCACATTTTGAATATTTTTTCGGGTTTCGGGAATATTTACATAATAGACTTTAGCAGTTGACATCCGTCATCTGAAAATCCGAAATCCGAAATGCTCCATGATCTAGAACTTTCCAAAGTTTGAAATTTGGGCTAAGGAACGCAAAACCCACACTGCAAGTGCCAGACACACATCCTGAGACAGGAAGATCGTGGTTCCTGGGCAGCCTCAGCTACTTAGTGAAGCCCTTTGCAACTCACTGAGACCTTGTTTCAAAATAAAGAATAGAATGCCCCTGGGTTCCATCCCCAGTATGGCCAAAGGAAAAAAAAGAAAGTACAAAGAAGCCGGGCGTGGTGGCGCACGCTTGTCATCCCAGCATTTGGGAGGCTGAGACAGGAGGATCTCAGGTTTGTGGACAGCCTCAGCTACTTAGTGAGGCTCTCAGAAACTTAGCAAGACCCTGTTTCAAAATAAATAATAGGGTTGCAGGTATAGCTTGGAGGTAGAATGCCCCTGGGTTCCATCCCCAGTACCGCAAAAAAAAAAAAAAAAAAGATAAAAATCACAATTTGGGAGTTGACATTTAGAGCAGATATAAAAAGGAATCAGAGTCTACTCGTATCCTACCTATGTATATGTATATAAAGAAATTCTACAAACAAACCAAAATAAATGTCTCCCAATTCAACGTAGCCAAAGAATCCGAGTGGCCACTTCATGGGCGAGGGGTGTTGGAGGACCCAGGGTTTATGAAGAAATACACAGTCTCACCAATAGCGAAGGAACGCAAGTTAAACGCAGAATGCGGTTAGATGTTGTGTCCATCAGTTTGGCAGAGTTTAAGCCGCTCACCACCAATCACGAGCAGAGGATGGCGGGGACCTAGAGCAACAGACACTGCTGTCCTCTGGTGAAATTCTCACCCATGAAGAAAGAGACCGCACACGCCCATACAGCACAGCACTGCCTGTAATAGCTAAGACTCTGGATTGTGGGAAAGCTTAATAAATGGAGGATGTATTCGTCAGCTCATCGTCTGTAACAAGAATACCTGGCAGGTACAATGTAGAGTAGGGAAGATTTATCTTGTCTCACAGTTCCAGAGGAGGAGGAGGAGGCAGTAGTAGTAGCAGTAGTAGTAGTGGTATCAGTAGCTGGGCACATTGGCACACACCTGTCATCCCAGTACTTAGGAGGCTGAGACAGGAGGATCGCAGGTTCAAGACCAGCCTTAACAGCTTAGTGAGACTCTGTTTCAAAGGAGGTAGAATGCCTCTGGGTTCAACCTGCAGTACCGCCCCCTTCAAAAAACAAAAAAAAGCAAGCAGTATATGTTGAGGATAAAAACATTGGTATATAGCCGGGCGTGGTGGCGCACGCCTGTAATCCCCGCGCTTGGGAGGCGGAGACAGGAGGATCGCGCAGGTTCGGAGCCAGCCGTGCTGGCTTAAGAGACCCTGTTTCCAAATAAAAAATATAAAAATGGGTCTGGGAGTGTAGCCCAGAGGTAGAAGGGTTTCCAGAAACCCCAGTACCACAAACAACAACAAAAAACAAAAAAACAAAACATTAGTATAAAATTTTTAAACCAAGCAAAGCAGCAATATTAGATATTGTATGTAAATGTGTTATTATAGAGATAGGAAAGAAATTTACAGACTTTCGAGTAACAATCGCCTCTTTTCATAGCAAAGCAGCAATATTAGATATTGTATGTAAATGCGTTATTATAGATATCGTAAAGAAATTTACTGACTTTAGAATAACAAGTGCCTCTCTTCATACCTTTGCCAAATGGTACAAAGTTTTTATTAGTTTCAGTTAATACGGTACCATGTAAAGAGAGGGCAGTTATTTGGGGAGAAATTAACATATTTGAAGTCTGTCCTGTCACCTATGAATGAGAGTTAAAATTCAGCTCTTTCCGAACCTCTGCCATTTGCCCATTACTGACCAACTCTTGAAATACTGTTCCTTACTCTCTCCCTTGGGTGATTCCCTACTCATCCTGTACTAGCACAATTCCATGGGCTAGGTGTGGTGGCTTACTGCTGTAATCCTAATACTTGGGAGGCCGAGACAGGGGGGTCTAAGGTTCAAGACCAACCTCAGCAACTTAGCGAGCCTCTCAGCAACTTCGTGAGACCCTGGTTCCAATAAATAATAAAATGAGGCTGGGGTTATAGCTTGAAGGTAGGATGCCCCTGGGTTCAGTCACCAGTACCACAATAACAAACAAGAAGAAGAAGAAGAAGAAGAAGGAGGAGGAGGAGGAGGAGGAGGAGGAGGAGGAGGAGGAGAAGAAGGAGAAGGAGGAGGAGGAGGAGGAGGAGGAAGAGGAGGAGGAGAAGAAGGAGGAGGAGAAGGAAGAAGAGGAGGAGGAGAAGGAGGAGGAGGAGGAGGAGAAGGAGGAGAAGAAGAAAGAAGAAGGAGGAGGAGGAAGAGGAGAAGGAGAAGGAGGAGGAGGAGGAGGAGAAGGAGAAGGAGGAGGAGAAGGAAGAAGAGGAGGAGGAGAAGGAGGAGGAGGAGGAGGAGAAGGAGGAGGAGAAGGAGGAGAAGAAGAAAGAAGAAGGAGGAGGAGGAGAAGGAGAAGGAGGAGGAGGAGGAGGAGGAGAAAGAAGGAGGAGGAGGAGGAGAAGGAGAAGGAAGAGGAGGAGGAGGAGGAGAAGGAGGAGGAGGAAGAGGAGAAGAAGAAGGAGGAGGAGGAGGAGAAGGAGGAGGAGGAGGAGGAGAAGAAGAATAAGAATAAGAATAAGAAGAAGAAGAAGAAGATGATGATGATGATGGAGGATAGATTTCTTGGCTTAGGAGGAAGGGTTTCCTTTCTATTGAGTTTTGGTCTGTGTTTGAAGATGTTGGTGTATTAGTGGACGAATCTTAACGAGTTTCTCCAGAACTCCCGGGCAGGAGAGAGATAGAAACAGCTGTGTTTTTAGGTTTGTGGAGTTGGCACACGTGATTCTGTTATTTCTTTACTTTTCTGCTACCCCAAATGTCCCCTTTGGTCCCAGATACAGGTGAGTAAGCCCGCACTGTTTGGAAGGACTGATCTTTTTGGAACCGAAATGCGCCAGCTTGAGGACAGGATCCTGGGCAAAGTTCACCCGGCGGGGAGGCGGCGGGAGCTGGACTCCGGCACCGCGCTGTCTTCCAGATGTTCACTTTGGTTTTTTTCCCTCTGGTTGCAGGAAGATGCTGAAACTCTGCGGGGAGACAGAGGACAAGCTGGCCCAGGAGCTGACCCATTTTGAGTTGCAAGTGGAGAGAGACGTGATCGAGCCCCTGTTTCTGCTGGCTGAGGTGAGGAGTGGGCTGAGGCTGTGCAGCCCGGGAAAGGTTAGGGCACAGGCACCTTGGTCATTCTGCTTCCGGCCTTGTTATTCTTTCCATCCCTGCCCTCCTCCCTGTTCTTCTTTATAAGGAGTCATTACGGCCCAACCCTATGATCAGGGTCCCCAAATATGGCTGCCTTCTCCTCTGTTGGCAGTTCTTTGGGTAAAGTTGCAAAGCTGGCCGGGCACGGTGGCACATGCCTGTTATCCCAGGACTTGGGAGGATGAGACGGGAGGACCGCAGGTTAGAGGCCAGCCTCAGTAACTCAGCTCTCAGTAACTTAGTGAGACATGTTTCTAAATGCTGAGTGCGTAGCCACCCACCCGTGAGGTCTCCAGGGACTGAAACCTCTGTAAGGCCTCTTCTTGTAGTAGATGTTTATTTAGCTCTTTCCTCTGGGGACTTGAAAGGATACTAAATTAAAATCTATTATTGAAAAGCTATCTTAAGCAGTGCCTTATGCCTGTAATCCCAGCATTCTGGAGGCTGAGACAGGAGGATTGAGGTTCTCGAACAGCCTCAGCTACTGAACGAGGCCCTTTGCAACTCAATAAGACCCTGTTTCAAAATAAAAAATAAAAAATAGGCCTGGGGTGTAGCATGGGGGAAGAATGCCCCTGGGTTCCATCCCCATTGCTGCAAAACAGGGGAAAAAAAATAAGCTATCTTAATGTCAGGGTGATGACTTTGCTAATTTCTGCAAAGTGAAATTTTATGAAGGCAGACAGGAAATGCTTGGGAGCTTTATTTTCTCAAATCTGGACCCTTCCCAACTGCCTTTAACTGGTCATAAAAAAATTAAAAATAAAACCGAGCTGGGTGTGGTGGTGCACACTTGCAATCCCGTACTTGGGAGGCTGAGACAGGAGGATTGCAGGTTCGTGGCCAGCCTCAGTAACTTAGCGAGGCCCTCTGTGACGTAGTGAGACCCTGTTTCAAAATAAGAAATAAAATGGGCTGGGCATGGTGGTGTACGCTTGTAATCCCAGCATTTGGGAGGCTGAGATGGAAGGATCACAGTTCACGGGCTCAGCTACTTAGTGAGGCCCTTTGCAACTCAGTGAGACCCTGTTTCAAAATAAAGAATAAGCTGGGCGTGGTGGCGCACGCTTGTAATCCCAGTGCTTGAGAGGCTGAGACAGGAGGATGGCACAGGTTCGAAGCCAGCCTCAGCTACTTACTGAGGCTCTCAGCAACTTAGTGAGACCCTGTTTCCAAATAAATTATAAAATAGGTTGGGGAATATAGCCCGGAGGTAGAAAGTCCCTGGGTTCCACCCCCAGTACCTCCAAAAAAAAAGAAAGGAAGAAAATAAAAATGAAAGGAAGGAAAGAAAGAAGGAAGGAAGGATAAAAAATTGAGCTGGGGGTATAGCTCAGAGGTAGAATGTCTTTGGGTTCTGTCCCCAGTGCTGCAAAATATAAATAAAGAAATAAAATAAAGAATAAAAAATCAAGCTGGGGGTATAGCTGGAAGGTAGACTGCCCCTGGGTTCCATCCCCAGTACCACCAAAAAAAAAAAATAGAATACAATAAAAATAAATAAAATGGTACTGACTAGGGGAGTAGCTCAGAAGTAGAATACCCCAAACACACCACACACACGCGCGCACACACACACACACACACACACACACACACACACACACACACGAGCAATACCCTCCCTTGCAGGCCCCTAGAGTGATGAAGATGTCCTACCTCTGCACAGGCCGGTCAACCCCAGCCTTGCGTAGCCACCGAGTACTTGAAATGTGCTTAGTGCCATCCGGAACCTCCATTTTAAAATTGTATTTCATTTTCATGAACTTAAGTTTAGAATGACCTAGCTACGTGCGACTGGAGGCTACAGCGGTCCCGAAACTCTGTTTTTAATTTTATTTGAATTCTTGTGAATGTAAGTTTAGAATGACCTAGATGCATGGGACAAGCAGCTCCAGGATTGGGCAGCCTTGTCCTAGACCAAGTCTGGTGACCTCTCTAGACCAATACCACCACAGCCTCTGGTCCTCTTTCGGGGACAGCGGTAGTGATACGTAATTACGTACGCCCCTACAGGTCATCAAAGAGAAACCCCGAGATGTAAAACACTGTCACAGGTAGGCAAAGACCAGCAGTAGGTTTCTGGATCCCATCCCTCCTGTAGCAGGTCACCCCTGCCAGGAGGGCTCATGAGAGGCCCTCTGCTCCTTTTATTTTTTATTTTATTTTATTTTTTTGCATTACTGAGGATGGGGTCCAGGGGCATTTGACCGCCGAGCTACACCCCCCAGCCCTATTTTTTATTCTTTATTTTGAAACAGGGTTTCACTGAGTTGCAGAGGAGCCTTACTAAGTAGTAGCTGAGGCTGGCCGCGAACCAGGGTCCTCCTGTCTCAGCCTCCCAAAGGCTGGGATTACAAGCGTGCACCGCCACACCCGGCCCTCTGCTCCTTTTAAGGTGGCCTGGGGCTTAAGGCTGACTCAGCAAAAAGCAGAGACTCCCGTGGTGCATGATTTGCCCTTGTTGGTATCTTATTTATTTATGTTTGCTACTGGGGACTGAACGCAGGGGTGTCCCACCTCTGACCTCCACACCCAGCGTGTCTGCTTGAGTGAACAGAGGATGGTTCATAGAATACTGGGTTTTCCTCACATTTTCCTCTCCTATTAAAAAAAAAAAAAAAAAAAAAACCTCAGCCTGAGATGATTTTAGTTCAATTTACGGCCAATTTTCCTTTTTAATTCTCACATCCTGCCCTACTTTCGCTGGGCCTGAAACCAAAATCCTGCGCTGGAATATTCAGGGAATGTTCATTTTTAGCAAGAAAAATATAAAAAGAGCGTCCTCATTCAACCAATATGGAAGCACTCTTCCCGGAAAGGAGCCATGGCGGCGGGCGGCGGGCATTCCTTATTTACCGAGGGGAAATCCTACTTTAGGTCCATAAATATGCAAGCTCGCCTGACTTTACTTATGCAGATATAAATGTCCTCGTGACATTCCAAACAGCGCCTCGGGTGTCCTGAGACCACGCACCTTCATTTTCCACTGCTCATCTTCTTTTTTGTCTCTCTTACTTTCTCCTCATTTATTTGTTTGTTTATTTATTTATTTATTGCCCTTGTGAAAATAGAGATGGGGTCAAGCTCCTCTCTTTGAGGGCTGAAGTAAGAGCATTAGTATGTCCACGCGAGCAGGGCAGCACAGATCCTATGACGTGATCTTGGTGGCTGTGGGGCCCGGCAGGTGTCCAGAAAAAGAAAGACAGCAAAATGTAGCTCGGGAAGAAGAATCCAGGATGCTGGGTAATATTGGCCACAGAGCACTGTGTCCGTCAGCTTTCCATTGCTGTAACAAGTTGCCTGAGGGCGCATCTTGAAAAGAGGAAAGGTTTATGTGGGCTCATGGTTTCGGAGCTTTGAGTCTGTGGTCAGGAGGATCTGTTATTTTGGGGTCTGCAACAGGGAAGCTCATCATGGTGGGGAACGTGTGGTAGAGCCAAGCTGTTCACTGGATGGTGGCGGGAAGCAAGAGAGAGACAGGAAGGGGCCATGGTTTCTAATATCCGCTTTGAGGGCGTGCCCCTGATGACCTGACTTCCTCCAACCAAGCCCCACTGCTGCCCAGTAAGACCACTGCTGGTGACCAAGTCTTCAGCATGTGGGCCTTTGGGGGTTATTTAACATCTAAACCAGGTGAGCATGGTGGTCCACATTTGTAGTTCTTGTACTTGGGAGGCTGAGACGGGAGGATTGCAAGTTTGAGACCAGGCCCAGCAACTTAGCAAGACACTGTTTGAAAATAAAAAATATAGGCCAGGCGTGGTGGTGCACGCTTGTAATCCCCGCGCTTGGGAGGCTGAGACAGGAGGATCGCGCAGGTTCGAAGCCAGCCTGAGCTATTTAGTGAGGCTCTCAGCAACTTAGTGAGACCCTGTTTCCAAATAAAGTATAAAATAGGTCTGGGAGTGTAGCCCGGAGGTAGAAAGCCTCTGGGTTCTACTCCCAGTACCACCAAAAATTAAAAATAAAAAAAAAGTATTCAGCTGTACAGTTGAGATTTATATACTTTCCTGTATTTCAATAAAAAGAATGTTTAAAAAAAGAAAATAAAAAATATATATATAAATAAGGCTGGAGGTATAGCTCGGAAGTAGAATATCCGTGGTTTCAATCCCAAATATTACACACACACACACACACACACACACACAAACACTCTCTCTCTCTCTCTCTCTCTCTCTCTCTCTCAAACTGTAACAGGTGCAGTGTTTCATTTATGCACGATGAGTCTTCTGGAGCTCTTTTTTTTTTTTCCTGGAAGCCCTTCTACCTCCGGGCTACACTCCCAGACCTATTTTATATTTTTGAATCAGGGTCTCTTACGCCAGCGTGGCTGGCTTCGAACCTGCGCGATCCTCCTGTCTCCGCCTCCCAAGCGCGGGGATGACGAGCGCGCGCCACCGCGCCCGACTGGCGTTCTACCTTTGAACTACACCCCCAAGCCCGACTTTTTTTTTTTTTAATTTCTTATTGGGAAACAGGGGTCTTGCTAGGTTGCTGAGAGCCTCACTCATCACTGAGGCTGTCCTCAAACCCGCAGTCCTCCTTTCTTAGCCTCCCAAGCACTGGGACTACAGGTGTGCGCAAGCCACCATGCCCAGCGCCATTTGAATGCCTTCTTCTATCATTTATCCTTTTTCCCTTCCTCAGTCCTCCCCTCCAATCTCCTTCCACTAGTCGACAGGGAAGGTATCACTAACATGTTTGAAGAGGGAGGAGAAGGGAACAGGGGAGTATGCAGAGGAAAACACTCCAAGTACTGCGTACATCCATTTTTTATATCACTTGGAACCTCAAAATAATGTTTAGTCACCGCGCACCAATACAATTTACATATGCAAATATATGCAAATGATATGTGTGTATATATGAGTGTATGTAAATATGTGTATATATAAAATATATATGTAAATAATATATGTACATATCTAATATATGAATATATGTAAATAATATATGTGTGTATAAAATATATGTAAATATATGTGCATATATAACATGAATATATGCAAATAATATGTGTATGTTAAAATATATATGTAAATAATATATGTGCATATATGATATGTGAATATGTGTAAATAATATATGTATATGTAAAATATATGCACATATATATAAATAATATATATGTGTATATATAATATATGAATATATGTAAATAATATATGTATATATAAAATATATGTAAATAACATGCATATGTATATATGTATAGATATAAAAATTGAGATATATATATAAAATAGAGAGAGACGAGTTCTAAAGAATTGTTCGTGAGCCTCAGTTTGTGCCTGTCGTCTTCCGTAACCACAGGTGGAAATCCCAAATATTCAAAAGCAGAGGAAACACTTAGCAAAGTTGGTGCTGGACATGGATTCTTCCCGAACCAGGTAAGAGTTTCTTGGCTTTCTTCCCCCGCTTCTTCAGAGGCGTATGGCCTCGTGTCCAGGGTGGGGACGGGTTTGCCCGTGGGGAGGTCCGTTCTCTCCCGCCTGGGCTTCCCTTGCCCCCTCCCGCGTGCCGGCGTTGGAGGTAGCGGTCAGAGCCAGGCCCGCGGGGTCCCTGCTCCCATGGCGGCTGTGATCAGGTTTTGGAAGTAGATTCTGCGCGACGGAACAGCCAGGACATTTTCAGGTAGTCGTAAGCCAGAGTCCTCGGGATCATCTGGGAAGGGAATAGCAGGGAAAGAGACTTCAGCTTCCAGCGGTGTTTTGGGGAAGCGTCTCTTGGTCGGAAAGCTAGACAAGGAGAAAGAAGCAGCCAGGTGGAGTTCTGATGCACCGTGCAGCAGGTGTCAAGGCCCTGGGGGTAGGAAGAAGCCTGGCTGTTTACGGTGCAGACAGAAGGCGGCGTGGTTGGTTCAGAAAGCACCAAAGGGAGAGGTGGAGTGGATGGAAGATAGACGGGGTGATGCTTCATGTTATCATGAGGGGCCATCTCTGATTCTGGCGATGCACTCACCTGTAACCATTCTGTAACCCGGAGGACCTTCTGAGAGAAAGTAAGGACTTACAAGGCTGGCCAGCGTCCACCTCTCAGAGTCCACCAAAAAACCCCCTTAGCAGGGGAGCGCCCTGGGCCCCGAGAGGCCATTGGGGAGATGTGCGGGCTTGTCCTTTGTCCTTAGAGTGGGGGATGTGGATGCAAGTTCAAAGAGTACAGGCTCTGTGTTTTCATGTGGAAAAGACTGCCTGCTTCTACCTTATTCTCTGTGTAGGTTAATTTTTTTTTTTTTTCTTTTTTTGTACTGGGAATTAAACCCAGGAGCATTCTACCTCTGAGATAGACCTTTCCCCCCAGCCTTTTTAAAACTTTTTTTGTTCAAAACAAGGATTGGAGCCTGCCGAGGGGTTAGGCCGGTGCCGGGGCCAGCGGCCGGCATTGGAGCCTGCCTTGAGGCAAGGCCACTACTGAAGCCTCCGAGGCTGGGATCGGAGCCTGCCGAGGTGTTAGGCCGGTGCTGGGACTAGTGGCCAGCATTGGAGCCTGCCGTGAGGCAAGGCCGCTACTGAGGCCTCCGTGTCTGGGATCGGAGCCTGCCGAGGTGTTAGGCTGGTGCTGGGACCAGTGGCTAGCATCAGAGCCTGCCGTGAGGCAAGGCCGCTACTGAGGCCTCCGAGGCTGGGATGGGAGCCTGCCGAGGGGATAGGCCGGTGGCAGGGTCAGCAAGGTTGGGATCAGAGCCTGCCGTGAGGCAAGGCTGGTGCTGGGGCTTCCGAGGCCAGGATTGGAGCCTGCCGAAGGATTAGGCCAGTGCCAGGGTTATCAAGGTCGGGATCAAAGCCTGCCGTGAGGCAAGGCCGGTGCTGGGGCCTCTGAGGCCGGGATCAGAGCCTGCTGAGGGGTTAGGCCGGTGCCGGGACCAGCGAGGCCGGGATTGGAGTCTGCCGTGAGGCAAGGCCGGTGCTGGGGCCCCCGAGGTCGGGATCGGAGCCTGCCGAAAAGGTAGACCGGTGCTGGGGCTAGCGAGGCTGGGATTGGAGCCTGCCGTGAGGCAAGACCGGTGCTGGGGCCCCCGAGGCCGGGATCGGAGCCTGCTGAGGGGTTACTGTGCCGGGGCCAGTGAGGCTGGGATCAGAGCCTGCCGTGAGGCAAGGCCGGTGATGGGGTCTCTGAGGCCAGGATAGGAGACTGCCGAGGGGTTAAGCTGGTGCCAGGATCAGTGAGGCTGGGATGGAGCCTGCCTTGAGGCAAGGCCGGTGCTGGTGCCACCGAGGTTGGGATCAGAGCCAGCTGAGGGATTAGGCTGGTGTTGGGGCCAGCGAGGCCAGATTCGGGACCTCCCATGAGGCAAGGCTGGTGCTGGAGCCAGTGAGGTCTGGATCAGTCCACCAGGTAGCCGGGCCACTACTGGGGCCGTCAGGAGCAGGATTGGTACTTGCAATGCGGCATGCACAGAGAAATATCACAGAAAATAAAAACCAGATGCTTCCCCTAATTAGCAATAACTAGGAGGAAAGGGGCAACAGGAAGAGGTCAAGTTATAGAAAAGGCCCTATAGCGAAGCAATTAAGGTGACCAATCAGAGGGTATGGGATAGGGGAGGGTGGAACCTCTTTAAAACTCAGGAGGTAGCTGGGCGTGGTAGTGCACGCTTGTAATCCCCGCGCTTGGGCGGCTGAGACCAGAGCATCGCACGGGTTCAAAGCCAGCCTCAGCTACTTAGTGAGGCTTTCAGCAACTTATTGAGACCCTGTTTCCAAATAAAATATATTTTTAAAAAAGGTCTGGGAGTATAGCCCGGAGGTAGAAAGCCTCTGGGGGTTCCACCCCCAGTACCACCAAAATAAATAAATAAATAAATAAATAAATAAATAAATAAATAAATATAAAACTCAGGAGGTATGTAAACAAATGTATCAAAGTTAATCGCCAATCAAGCATGGGATAGAGGGAGGGGGAGGGAATGGGATGGGGGCTGGATGAGGGCTAATTGGATGATGTGTGCTTGTATATCCTCTTAAGTCTTGTACTCCAATGTGATGTATGACGACAATGTACCAATAAAAATAAACAAAAATAACTAAAAGTTTTGCCAGGTAAAACAAAACAAAACAAAACAAGATCTCACTAAGTCACTGAAGGTGGCCTCAAACACATGATCCTCTTATCTCGACCTCCCAAGTACTGGACCACAGGCGTGTCACCACATCCGGCTGTGGATTAATCTTAATGAAATCCACATCCTAGTTTAATTTTCTTGAAGAAACAAAACCAGAATGTGCTTGGACAGAGATATGGGACAAAGAATCCTGCACAAGGACTCTAAAAGTCAGGTACCAAGATGCAGATCAGCTCTTTTTATAGACCTGTGGCCTTGGGCTAGTCAGGTGACCTCACCTGTGTGCAGGGCTAACATCTGTGGGTTGACCTGTAGAGGTCATTGTCTCTAAGAGATCACTTATGTCACCTCACTCTCACAGTACTTTACACTTTACGGAAGGAAATCAATCCTATAACTACTCAAATTCTGCAGCTATAAGAGTAAAAGGTTCATAGCAGTTCCCCAAGACCGGAAATAAAACAGGTTAAGTCAGGCTGAGCATGGTGGCGCACGCTTGTAATCCCAGTACTTGGGAGGCTGAGAGAGGAGGATCCAGGTTTGCAGCCACCTCAGCTCCTTAGTGAGGCCCTCCGCAACTTAGTGAGACCCTGTTTCAAAATAAAGAATAAAAAAACATAGGGCAGGGGTGTAACTCGGAGGTAGAATGCCCCTGGGTTGTATAGAAAGAAAGAAAGAAAGAAAGAAAGAAAGAAAGAAAGAAAGAAAGAAAGAAAGAAAGAAAGGCCTAGGAGTGTAGCTTGAAGATAAAATGCCCATGAGTTACATCTCCAGTATAGCAAAAAAAAAAAAAGTCATTTTAGATTATCCTCATTTAGCCGGGAGAAAGAAAGAAAGAAAGAAAGAAAGAAAGAAAGAAAGAAAGAAAGAAAGAAAGATAGGCCTAGGAGTATAGCTTGAAGGTACAGTGCCCATGAGTTACATCTCCAGTATAGCAAAAAAACAAAAAAAAAGTCATTTTAGATTATCCTCATTTAGCCGGGAGAAAGAAAGAAAGAAAGAAAGAAAGAAAGAAAGAAAGAAAGAAAGAAAGAAAGAAAGAAAGAAAGAAAAATATGCCTAGGAGTATAGCTTGAAGGTACAATGCCCATGAGTTACATCTCCATTATAGCAAAAAAAAAAAAAAAGTCATTTTAGATTCTCCTCATTTAGCTTGGCATGGTGGCGCACACTTGTAATCCCTGCACTTGGGAGGTGGAGACAGGAGGATGTCGCAGGTTCGAAGATTATCCTTATTTTATTATTATTATTATTATTATTATTATTATTTACTATTATTATTATTATTATTATTATTATCATTATTTGTGGTACTGGGGTTTCTGGAAGCCCTTCTACCTCCGGGCTACACTCCCAGGCCTATTTTATATTTTTTTATTTGGAAACAGGGTCTCTTAAGCTAGCGAGGCTGGCTCTGAACCAGCGCGATCCTCCTGTCTCCGCCTCCCAAGCGCGGGGATTACAAGCGTGCGCCACCACGCCCGGCTGAAGATTATCCTCGTTTAAACCCGATTTGTCTCCTCTGTTGCATCCCAGGCTGTCCACAGCCCCAGCGGTGGAGTCGTGAGCATGGAGAGTGGGGCTTGCTGGGCAGGGAGTGTTGGAAGGAAAGTCCCCTCGGAGCTCAGCGTACTGTCCTGCAGGCAGGTCTCTGCTTGAGGAACAGGTGGGAGATCTAAACTCCCCGAGTTGCACGGATTCTCCAATCAGCACAGATTATGCACTGCAGGGTGAAAGTCCTATCTTCAGCCAAGGGCTTCTCTTTCTTCCCTCTCAACTGTCAGAGTGGCCACGTCTGGATTCAGTTTGTCTGTCTCCTACGACCTTACCGAAAGCCACATGAAGAACCCGACCCACCTGGGCTTCCAACCATTTTCCCTGACTCTGCACTCTGGCTCCCAATGTGTAGCGTTGAAACTCACACCCAATTTCAGACCAAGGCCGAGCAGCAAGGATGGCCGGCTACCCCATGTTCGCACTCCATGAGGTCAACCCCGGCGGTCAGGTTCCCATCACTGCGCTATTCAATGACAACCAGGGCTTTTTTTTTTGCAGGTCTGGGGATGGAACCTGTTATGGTTTGAGACTATGTTATGGTCTTGGGGAAACTGGGACCCCTGTTAGGGTTCCGGACACAATTTCCTTCAAACCACAAAAAACCCCAAAACAGGAAAACTGCGGGTTCGCCGGGCGTGGTGGCACACGCTTGTAAACCCCACACTTGGGAGGCGGAGACTGGAGGATCCTGCTGGCTCGAAGCCAGCCTCGCTGGCTTAAGAGACCCTGTTTCCAAATAAAAATATAAAATAGGTCTGGGAGTGTAGCCCAGAGGTAGAAGGGTTTCCAGGAACCCCAGTACCACAAAAAAAAAAGAAAAACCGTGGGTTCTCGTCCTGAGCTAAGGATAAGTATACAATAGCCCGGACTCTTGCTAAAGATTTAAAAGAGTTTATTAAAAAGATAGAAAGAGCGGGGCGTGGTGGCGTACGCTTGTAATCCCCGTGCTTGGGAGGCGGAGACAGGAGGATCGCGCAGGTCTGAAGCCAGCTGTGCTGGCTTAAGAGACCCTGTTTTCAAATAAAAAAAGTATTAAAAAAAAATAGGTCTGGGAGTGTGGTCCGGAGGTAGAAGGGTTTCCAGGAACCCCAGTACCACACACACACACACACAAAAAAAAAAAAAAAAAAAAAAAAGAAATACAAAGATAGTTACAGCCTCATGTTACCGGGTAACAGGAAACAGGAGGGGGTGGTTCGAACGAATTCACCGAGATATAACACGTGGACCAGACTTCTTATACACATGACCTCCATCTTGTTCAAGTAATTCTGACTTAGTAAACGTCCCTGTAAGGTACCTTCCCTTACCCTGTAAGGTACCTCCTCTTACTTCCCTGACAAGGTGTCTTTCACAAAGGTCAAACCCCTCCTCCCTTCCTAGCTAGATGATTATGCAGATCTGTCTTTAGAAAGAGGAAATCCTCGCTCCCCTCTCTTATGGACTTGCTAATTACTTTTAACTAAGTCAATCTAAGTTCCAATAGCTGTTTGCTTCCTGACCCAAGTCTTTCACAGATTTGCCCCTCACCCAATTTTTGAAATATCTTAACAATTAGAGCTTTCTCAAATCTTCTTAGGCCATTCCCAATACTGGTACAGAACCCAGGGGCATTTGACCCCAAGCTATACCCCTTGCCCTGTTTTTTATTCTTTATTTGGAAACAGGGTCTCACTAAGTTGCAGAGGGCCTCACTAAGTAGCTGAGGCTGTCCGCGAACCGTGATCCTCCAGGTCTTAGCCTCCCGAATGCTGGGATTACAAGCGTGCGCCACCACGCCCTGCTCCAAGGCTTTCTTTACATCTTTACATCTGTCTGTCCTTCCTGAACTGGACTGTCCCCAACTAAGGCAGCATAGTACTCATGGAGACTCTGCCTGTCATGACAGGCAAGATCTTTTCATCTACTTTATTTTATTTTATTTTTTTCCTATGGTACTAGGGCTGGAACCCAGGGGCATTCAACCTCCGAGCTATACCCCCAGCCCTATTTTTTATTCTTTATTTTGAAACAGGGTCTCACTGAGTTGCAGAGGGCCTCGCTAAGTAGCTGAGGCTGTCCGCGAACCGCGATCCTCCAGGTCTCAGCCTCCCGAATGCTGGGATTACAAGCGTGCACCACCACGCCTGGCTCATATTTTTATTTTTTGAAACATGGTCTCACTAAATTGCTAAGGGCCTTGCTAAGTAGCCGAGGCTGTCTGGGAATTGCAATCCTCCGGTCTCCACATCCTGAATGCTGGGATTACAAGGGT
This sequence comes from Muscardinus avellanarius, assembly GCF_963383645.1. Taxonomy (NCBI): domain Eukaryota; kingdom Metazoa; phylum Chordata; class Mammalia; order Rodentia; family Gliridae; genus Muscardinus; species Muscardinus avellanarius. Next base: position 10,524,870 of record NC_137802.1, on the reverse strand, counting down.
GCGCCAGCATGCTCGGCTAAATCGAATATTTTTCAAGAAGCTGAGCTCATCTTTGCAAAGCTATAAAAATCAATTTAGCATTTATGCTGTCTCTCTCTCTCTCTCTCTCTCTCTCTATATATATATATATATATATATATATAGTGTGTATATATAGTGTATATATATAGTGTGTATATATATAGTATATATGGTATGTGTGTGTGTGTTGTGTGTGTGTGTGTGTGTTTCACTAGGAATTAAAAAACCCAGGGACATTCTACCTCTGAGCTATATACCCAGCATTTTTATTTTTTATTTTTAGGTTTGAAACAGGGTCTGCGAGGTTGCTAAGAGTCTCACTGCATTGCTGAGGCTGTCCTCCAGCCTGCGATCGTCCTGTTTCAGCCCCTCCCTTGTATTGAGATCACAGGCTTGCACTACCATACCCAGCTGTGGTTATATTCTCTAAGCCACCTATAATCCTTTACTCTGTTACTTTTACTAGTAAGAAACCATTACTAGCCCTTCTTTAGTGTCTCTTGTAAGTTTAGAGCCCTGCCTCTAGTGTTTCCTGCTGATCACAAACGAGGAAAAGAAAATTTGACCCAGTGATGAGATTCTGGACTCTGAAAATAGGGGGTCTGGGCATGGTGGTGCATTCCTATAATCCCAGTACTTGGGAGGCTGAGCAGGAGGGTTGCAGGTTCGAGGCTAGCCCCCGCAATTTAGTGAGACCCTGTTTCAAAGTCAAACAGGGTTGAGAGGTGCAGCTTGGAGGTAGAACATTTGGGTTCAATCCCCAGTAACACACACACACACACACACACACACACACTCACACACTCACGCACGCACCCACGCATGCGCCATAGTCTATTTTTTGCCCCCATGGGAGAGGTTGCAGACTTACGGTCTGAGAAGCAGACTCCCAGAGCTCGTCTGGTCTGTACGCCAGTGGCCTGCACGGGGGTATAGAAGAAATGATTTAACCTCTTGTCAGGTTTCATCAGGGGAGTTCATATGAAAATTTTCCAGATTCTCTTGTTGATCGGAACCCCCGGCCACCGTGACCCACGTTCCTACCCGGGCCCTCTGGGGCCTGCACTGAGGGACCGCGGCCCTTTCTCCTCCCTCCCAGGTTCTCAGGAGCAAGGCCAGGCCTGGCTGACATCATTCATCATCCTGATTAGACTGTTTTTTATAGCCTCGAAAGAGCTCTGTAGCCCGTGTCCCTATTACAAAGAGAAAAGACCCAGAGGACTGTCTGGGCTATTTTTTGCTACTTGCTGGCCCTCAGGAGCCTCTGGGCTCACAGACTCACAGGAGAGGAGATGTCATTGCTGAGGCCAGCTCCAGCTGGTGACTCCTGGCGCCATTGGGACCTTCTCCCAGGGCCTGCGTCTGGCAACTCCCTGAGGACGTAGCAACCAGTAATATTTGTATATCCCCCGGAAAGTTTTCTGAGTGACTGCCTTGGAAGGCTACTTTTTCTCCTCCACAGATACAGTTTTAAGAAAATATAGATGAAGTATCCAACTGGGCATGGTGATGGCTATCTGTGATTCTAATACTTTAGATGCTGAGGCAGGAGGATTACAGATTTGAGGCCAGCCTCAGCAACTTAGGGGGTCCTGTTTCAAAAGAAAATAATAAAAAAGGGTTGGTGGTATAGCCTGGAGGTAGACTGCTCCTGGGTTCAGTCCCCAATACCACATACAGACACACACATACACAAAGTTATCTAAATGCTGATATAAAATCAATTTATGCAAATCATTTGAGATTTTTGCTTTGTTTATTTTATTTTATTCTTTTGCGGTACTGAGGATGAAACCCAGGGGCATTCTACCTCTGATCTATATCCCCCCCAACCCTATTTTTTACGCTTTATTTTGAAACAGTCTCACTGAGTTGCAAAGGGCCTCACTAAGTAGTAGCTGAGGCTGTCCTCGAACCGAGATCCTCCCGTCTCAACCTCCTAAATGCTGGGATTACAAGCGTGTGCCACCACGCCCGGCCTCAAATTTGTTTTTAACATATCAGGGCATCTTCCCTTAGCATCCATTATTAGCTTTAGCTAAATAGGTAAATTTCCAAATTAAGATGGCCACAGGGAATGTATATGAATCTCAGTGAGCGTGCTTAAAGAAATATATAAACCAGGCCCTGTGGCACATGTCTGTAATCCCAGGACTTAAAAGGCTGAGGCAGGCCCGGTGTGGTGGCGCACGCTTGTAATCCCCACGCTTGGGAGGCGGAGACAGGAGGATCGTGCAGGTTCGAAGCCAGCCATGCTGGCTTAAGAGACCCTGTTTCCAAATATAAAAAAAAAAAAAAATAGTTTTGGGAGTGTAACCCGGAGGTAGAAGGGTTTCCAGGAACCCCAGTACCATCAAAAAAAAAAAAAAAAAAAAAAAAGGCTGAGTCAAGAGGATCAAATGTTCGAGGCCAGCCTCAGCAACTTAGTAAGATCCTGTTTCAAGAAAAAAATAAAGGAAGAAAGGAAGAGAGAGAGAAAGCAAGGAAGCTAGGCTTGGTGGTTTATGCCTAAATCCCAGTATTTGAGAAGCTGAGACAGGAGGATCGCAGGTTCGAAGCCAACCTCAGCAACCTATTTAGTGAGTCTGTCAGCAACTTAGGAAGACCTTGTTTCAAAATAAAACGTATAAAAGGGCTGGGGGTGTAGCTCAGAGGTAGAATGCCCCTGGGTTCCATCCCCACTACCACAAAAATAAATATATAAGCCAGATGCGGTGGTGGCGCACGCTTGTAATACGCCCAGCATTCGGGAGGATCGCGGTTCGCGGACAGCCTCAGCTACTACTTAGCAAGGCCCTCTGCAACTCAGTGAGACCCTGTTTCCAAATAAAGAATAAAAAATAGGGCAGGGGGTTTAGCTCGGAGGTCGAATGCCCCTGGGTTCCATCCCCAGACCCCCCAAAAATAAATATATATATTTGTGATGTCAATGAAACATAGTCTGGACCACAGAAAGGCAGCAATAGAGATTCCCTTTGTGGACCGGCAAGAGTTGCGATGTGGCAGTTTGGGTGCAATGGGTGGCACCTTTCCTAAGTCTCCGTCGCGGTAAGCGTGTGTCGGTCCTCAGGTGACATCGTCACCTGGTATTTTCTCAGCATCCCCCATCTCCTAGAGCTCTCCCTGGCTCACATCTTTCCTCTTTCTCTCCTCTTTCTTTTCCCTCAGGTGGCAGCAGACTTCCAAGTCTTCCGGCTTGTCCAGCAGCTTACAGCCAGCGGGTGCCAAAGCCGACGCCCTCAGGGAAGAGATGGAGGAGGCTGCCAACAGAGTGGAGATTTGCAGGGTACCCCCTCTTTGCTCCTCTCTCTCTCTGGGGACAGGCTGGGGAGCCCTCAGGGATTTTCTGTTCTCTTCCCTGGACTTCTCTTAAGCCCTGGCAGGGAGTCTCTGGTTAAGGTAAAGCAACTCTGTTAACCTAAAGGGTTGGGGCTCTAATGGGGACCCAGACGGGGAGGCAGCATTGGGTTATCATTGATGATACTACGTGGTTGGTAAAAAGAAAATCACCCTTGTTTCTCTGGGAAGCTTTTGTGTGTGTGTGTGTGTGTGTGTGTGTGTGTGTGTGTGTGTGTAAAACTGAGGATTGAACCCAGGAGTATTCTGCCTCCAAGCTACACTCCCACCCCTATTTTATTTTATTTTATTTTGTTTTTTTGTGTTTGGGATTGAATCAGGGCATTCTATCATCAAATGATACCTTCAGTCCTATTTCATTTATTTATTTATTTATCTATTTATTTATTTTTGGGGGTACTGGGGGTGGAACCCAGAGGCTCTCTACCTCCAGGCTATACTCCCAGACCTATTTTATATTTTATTTGGAAACAGGGTCTCACTAAGTTGCTGAGAGCCTCACTAAGTAGCTGAGGCTGGCTTCGAACCTGTGCGATCCTCCTACCTCAGCCTACCCCCCAAAAATCCACTTTTCAATAGACAAGAGTGGTAATGAGGGATGTTGAATGTGAGTATCTAGGTACATCGCAATAAAAGTGCACTAGCAATATATATATATATATATATATATATATATTTTTTTTTTTTTTTCTTTCAGTAATGGGGATGGAACCCAGGGCCATTTGACCTCTGAGCTACACCCCCCAGCCCTATTTTTTATTTTTTATTTTTTTGTAGTACTGGGGGTGGAACCCAGGGGCTTTTTTTTTCTACCTCCGGGCAACACTCCCAGACATATTTTCTATTTTATTTGGAAACAGGGTCTCACTGAGTTGCTGAGAGCCTCACTCAGTAGCTGAGGCTGGCTTCGAACCTGTGCCATCCTCCTGTCTCAGCCCCCCCAAGCATGAGGATGACAAATGTGCGCCACCACGCCCGGCTTTATTCTTTATTTTGAAACAGGGCCTCACTGAGTTGCAAAGGGCCCTAAGTAGCTGACGGCGTCTGCGAACCTCCATCCTCCCATCTCAGCCTCCCGAATGCTGGGATTACAAGCGTGTGCCACCACGCCCGGCAGCTTTATACATTTTTAGATAGCTTCCTTAGATCCGCTGTGGTGCCCCCAAATGCATTCATCTTTAGGCTGTAAAATAATACATATTTACTAGCCAATGGAAAAAATACAAAAATATGTGATGAAAAAACACTGTTAATTCTCCCCCTTCCTGGCCTGCAGCCCATTTCTAAACAAGGTGACCATTTATTTCCTCTCCCTTCAAAATGTATGGAAACTTGATGTGGCAACCTGCTCTGTTAAACACCAAGGGCAAGAGTCATAAAGATCAAGAATCCGGGGGTGGGGGGGGGAGTGCAGCCTGTTTTATAGCCCCCCACCACCACAACCTTTCCCCATGATTATATAAGGTATGCATTATCCGGTGACTGGTGGGCCTCACCAAAACATTCATGATAACCTCTTATATTAACAATATTAATATACCCCTTAATTTTTAAGTACTTTCATTGGTACATTAGAGTCTCACATCTGAGGGTGAGGGTGACTTGCATGCACACAGCACCTGGCGGGCTTCCCCCGGCCCCCTCCCCCTTCCCCCTTCCCCATACGAGATTGGCACTGGTATTCTCACAAAGGTACTTAACGCTGAGGAAAGTAATTCCTTCATTGACCTCTCCTCTTCCCCGTCCCCTTCCCCTAGACCACCTCCCTGGCTCCACTGGGGTCGCCTCTTCATTACCTAAAACCCCTCTAGTACCCCCATTACCCTAGCCCCCACACTTGAGGGAAGACATCTGACCCTTCACCTTCTGTCGCTGGCTAATCTCATTTTAACATAATCTTAAGCTCCATCCATTTTTCTGCAAATGACACAAATTTTGAGCTTCTTTATTGCTGAGTAGAATCCCATTAAATGTATTTCCCATAATTCTGCCATCCATTCGTCTGTTGATGGACGCCTAGGTAGGTTCCATAGTTGGGCGGTTGTGAATGGTGCTGCTATGAACACGGGTATGCCTCGATTACTGTGATTTTGTGATTTCAGTCCCTTTGGAAAGATGTCTGTGGTATAGCTGGATCTTATAGTGGATCGATTCCCAGTTTTCTGATGAATCTTCACACTACCCTCAACAGTGTCCGCACTTACTTACAGTTTCACAAACAGTGGAAGAGCTCCCATTTCCCCACATCTTCCCCAGCACTTATTGTTGTTTGACTTCTTGATGGTTGCCATTCTAATTGGGGTTAGATGGACTCCCAGTGTGTTTTTTTTTTTTATTATTTATCCATTTATTTATTGGTAGTACTGGGGTTCCTGGAAACCCTTCTACCTCCGGGCTACACTCCCAGACCCATTTTTTAATTTTTTTTATTTGGAAACAGGGTCTCTTAAGCCAGAGCGGCTGGCTTCGAACCTGCGCGATCCTCCTGTCTCCGCCTCCCAAGCGCGGGGATTATAAGCGTGCGCCACCACACCCGGCTCCAGTGCAGTTTTGATTTGCATCTACCTGATTGCTAAGGACGTTGAACACTTTGTCATGCATTTTCTAAATTAATAACTATCTTGGATATCTCTCTGTGTTAGTAACAGAGCTCAAGCAGCCTTTTAATGAAATACATAAGATTTTATAATAGGGACATAAATACACACACACACACACACACACACACACACACACCATTATTTATTTGGCTATTTTCCTAATGAGGAGCATTCATCCTGGTGTATTTTTTGTTTGGTTTTATTTTCTTTTTACCCTCCACCAAAGTGATATTGTACATTCTCATTTACACATCATTATACCTTGATACATAGGATAGATTCTCCAAAATGCTATTTTTAGGCCCAAGTCATGCACACACTTCTTTGAATAGATGTTGACCGTTTACTTCTCTGAGAAGGAAATCATACTTCACATTTCCATCATCAATATAAAAAAAAAAAAGGTACAATTCTCCTCATCTTTACCTGTAATGGACACTGTTCCTATTCTCACTTTCTGCCAATCTGGTGGGGAGAGCAGCTCTGTGTGAATTAACTTTAATTTTCTTGAATATTAGTGACGATGGGCATATCTGCCTGTGTTTATTGGACAGTCTCCATATATTGACAGGCGTCTTCAGTTTGCGGAATGGCCTGTCTGTAGTAGCAGTTGGCCCGACATTTCTGTTGTTTTGTTATGTGTTTGCTTTTATTGGTGTGTTGTAATCATACATCACAGTCACCTGGCCGAGTCTGTGACATCTGTCCCATTCAGTGACACTTGTGATGACCACATTCCTTCTGAGGGCTCCAGGTAGCTCCAGGTAATCGTGTTTCTGCATTGGGCTGATCTTGAGGGCGCTTACTGTGATTTTTGTTCAAGTTTTCTTCTGAGGTTTTTTTGTTTGGTTTTCTTTTTGTAATTTTTTTTTTTTTATGGAGGGGTGGTATGGGGATGGAACCCAAAGGCCCTCTACTTTCAGGATACACTCCAACCTTATTTTATTTTTTATTTGGGAACAAAGTTTCCCTAAATTGCCAAGGCTGACTTCAATCCTGCGACCCTCCTATCTCAGCCTCCCAAGGGCGTGAGCCACCTCGCTTAACAGCCAACTAGGGTAGCACCCACGGGCTTCCTACCTCCGGGCTATACTCCCAGCCCTATTTTATATTTTATTTGGAAATAGGGTCTCACTGAGTTGCTGAGAGCCTCACTAAGTAGCTGAGGCTGGCTTCGAACCTCCCATCTCAGCCTCCCAAGCGCGGGGATTACAAGCATGCGCCACCACGCCCAGATCAGCCAGCTGTTTTAAACGAGCTCCTTGGTCTACCTCCTTTTCGTTTGGAATCCAGCGAGTGGTACCCAAGATCTGAGCATGGTTCTGTTTCTCCTCATCAGGCGACACAAATCTTTGGAGCCTTCCTTTGTAGCAAACAAACAAAATGAGACCGTATGGGCCAAATGGGAAAGGGAACATTCTGGTTTTATAAAGAAAACTTCACAGAGAGGTCCAAGCGGAGCCCTCCAGGTCTTCGGGGCCTAGAAAACTGTAGGCCACTAGGAAGTACAAAATCGGTGGATTCCAGAAGATGGGACCTGCCGAGACCTCGGGCAGATGTCGGGTACCGCACCGTCTGCCCCAGGTCCTTCAAGAGCCCAGCCAATCCTGCCTCCTCCCATATTCACGGAGAGACAATCCCCTGTTCTCACCTGGCACCTGCTTGCATTTTTTTTTCTCTGAAGCCCCTTCGTCTGAGGAAGTTTAATTCATTGGTAGCTGTCCACTAAGAGGGGAGAACGTCTAAGGACCTGTGAACACTGGAATAACAGTACGTGAGATTGTGAACAGGAAGCTGAGCCACGTGGTGGCAGCCGATGACAAGGGTTTTGTTTTGCTTGTGAGGCTGGCTGCCATCTTGGGGTTTTCACTCCACCTTCATCTTTCCTGCTTCTAGCGCCAATATCTTAGCACTTTGGAGGCTGGGAATTAAACCCAGGGGGCATTCTACCTCTGAGCTACACCCCAGCCCTATTTTATTTTTATTTATTTATTTATTTATTTATTTATTTATTTATTTATTTATTTGTGTGGTATGGAACCCAGGGGCTTTCTACCTCCAAACAACACCCCCAGCTCTATTTTTTTATTCTTTATTTTGAAACAGGGTCTCACTGAATTGCAGAGGGCCTCACTAAGTAGCTGAGGCTGTCCACGAACTGCAATCCTCCGGTCTCAGCCTCCCAAATGCTGGGATTACGAGCATCTCTGCCACCATGTCTTACTCCTAGTTTGTTTGTTTGTTTGTTTGTTTGTACTGAGGGGTGAACCCAGGGGCTTTTCTACCTCTGGGCTATACTCCCAGACCTATTTTATATTTTATTTGGAACCCCGGGACTCACTAAGTTGCTGAGAGCCTCACCAAGTAGCTGAGGCTGGCTTTGAATCCGTGTGATCCTCCTGTCTCAGCCTCCCAAGTTGGGGATTACAAGTGTGCGCCACCACGCCTGGCTCCTAGTTTATTTTGAAACAAGGTCTTACTAAGTTATTGTACACTAGCCTTGAAGCTGTGATCCTCCTGATTCAGACTGCATTTGAGAGAGAGAGTATGTTGTGTGTTATTCCTTGGTATCTTTTAGGGGATTGGTCCTAGAACTATTGCAGAGATCAGAATCTACCAGTGCTCAAGTTCTTTGTATAAAACAGTGTAGTATTTGTGTATAGCCTGTGTTCTCCTCCTGTTATCCGTAAGCATTTTCAGATTATAATAAATACCATAATGCTAAGTGCTACATACATAGTTAATGTATTGTATTATCTAGGGGATGATAATGAGGAGGGGGAAAATTCTGTATATGTTCAAGAGTTGCAATTTTTCCCAATTATTTTGATTCATGGCTGGTTAAATCTTTGGATGCAGAACCCGTGATACAGGGAGTCAACTCTGCCCAAGAATTAAAACACTTTAGAAAAAATATTTACTGAAAAGTCATACTAAATTTCAGACCACATTGTCTTGGTCCTCCAAATAAAATTCAAGGGGATAAGAGTGCCAGGCATAGATGGAGAGGAGATAGAAATCAGCATATAAGACACACAGGGAACTGAATGAGACCGGGAATTAGTCTTTAAAAAATAAAAAAAATAATCCAAGCATGCAATCGCTCTTAGTCAAGAACAGATTGGCACTGCAGAAAAATCGAACCAACGGCATAGAGAAAAACTTGATGATTCCTTCTAGAACATTAAGAGCCAAAAACGAGTAAAAATAGTGGGAGAAAATGTCGACGTTGAAAAATAGACAGTGAAAAGCCAATGTAAAAATAAAGGGAGATGCTGGAAAAACAGAACCAATCAAAGCAGAACAGAAAGGCAAAATAAACCCCCATTATAGCCGGGCATGGTGGCGCACACCTGTAATTCCAGTAGTTGGGAGGCTGAGACTGCAGGATCATAGGTTTGAGGCCAACCTGAGCAACGTAGGGAGACTCAACGGCCTAGCCAGACCCTCTTTGTTTATGCTTTACAACTGAACCGCGCATCGCAGGGTTGAGTCTGTGCTCAGAGCTGCCCTAAAGAGCAGTGTCCCCCGTTACTCTGCGACTTGGTTCTCTTGGCCGCTCTTCCCATCAGCCCCTTGCCCATCACAGATACTGGGAAGAGAGGACTGTATCAACAGACCCCCATGGTCTCAGTGGGAGACACTGCGTCAGCGTCGGTGCAGAGACCGAGGGCCGTGGGTTGGTGCTGATTGGTTGGGGTTCCGTGAATCACAGAAGAGCATCATCGCCTGCTTCCCTTTATCGGGTACCATTCTTGTGCTTGTCATCTTTGCCTCAACCCTGATGCCTCGTAGGCTCCTCTCACCCAAAGCATCCCCTCTCCGGACCCCCAGCCTCAGGCTGCCCAGTGGGCAAGAATCGTAGAGGTCCTACAGCTCGCACAGACACGTTCAGAGAAGCGCCGCGCTCGGAAACACAAGGCGCAGCGGAGTCTGCATCCCGCTCTAAAATGCACATCAATGATGCCGTGTTTGGATGCTTCCCCGGAACAGAAAACTGGCCTCTTGGAAACACAGAACATTCTAGATTCTAGGGCAATGCTAAGAATCCATGCTACCCAAGCCGGTGGAGAGCTGAGGGCCATGGGATTGTTAACATGCTTTGACTGGAGTGCAGGGTGGTCGCATCCGAATCTTGCCAATTTGTGTGTGTGTGTGTGTGTGTGTGTGTGTGTGTGTGTGTGTGGTGTTGGGGGTGGAAACCAGGGGCATTCTAATTCCGAGCTGCACTCCTGGCCCTATTTTTTATTCTTTATTTTGAAACCAGGTCTCACTGAGTTGCAAAGGGCCTCACTAAGTAGCTGAGGATGTCCATGAACCGCAATCCTCCTGTCTCAGCCTCCCGAGTGCTGGGGTTGCAAGTGTGTGCCACCACACCTGGCTTTTTCTTGCTGAGTTTTGAGTCAGCAGCCCCTCTCCCTCTCACCTGTCTCTTGTGGTCTTTCTCTATCTGGCTGTGTCTCCATCTCTCTCCCGAATGCTGAGGGTCACCTAGTCAGTGCTGAGAAGGGAGGGCGGCAGGGTGGTGCGATGGTCAGAGAAGAAGCAGAGCTGTGTGAAAGTTGTTTGCACACCACACCCCCACAATACCTTTGTCTCTCTCTCTTTTTTTTTTTAAATTTTTTGGTGGTACTGGGGTTCCTGGAAGCCCTTCTACATCCGGGCTACACTCCCAGACCTATTTTTACATTTTTATTTGGAAACAGGGTCTCCTAAGCCAGCGCGCGGTGCTGGCTTCGAACCTGCGCTATCCTCCTGTCTCTGCCTCCCAAGGGTGGGGATTACAAGCATGCGCCACCACGCCCGGCCCTTTGTCTCTTTTAAAAAAAAAAAAATTGTCTGGGTACTGGGGATTGAACCCAGGGACATTCTACCTGTAAGCTACACTCTTCAGCGCTTTATATTTTTCTATTTTGCAACAGGGTCTCACTAAGTGGCTGAGGGTCTCACTAAAGGGCTGAGGTCAGCCTTGAACCTGCGATCTTTCTGTCTCAGCTTCCCAAGTGCTGGGATTACAAGCCTGTGGCACCACGCCCGGGTCAGTTTTGCCCTTAACTGTAGACATAGCCAACGCGTTGAAAACCCTGGGTTACCTACTAGCACAGGTATACTTTTCCAGTGCACTCATGGTTGAGAACCATGGGGAATGTTTGGAATACATCAAATAATATTAAAAACGACAAGATGCTCTGCATACGGCCCCTTTCTCCTGTGATATTTAGACTCGGGCATTAGCCACTCTACTGTTTGGTGTCTTACCTTGTGTCTATTTTACTTTGCGCAGGACCAGCTCTCTGCGGACATGTACAGTTTTGTGGCCAAAGAAATTGACTATGCAAACTACTTTCAGACGGTAAGTGTCCCGGGGGGGCGGGGGGGATTCCAGAGAGCTTGCTCCAAGAGTCACGGCGCAGGCAGGAAGGAACTGTGGGCATAGAACGGAAGGAAGGGCTCTGCTTGGCTGCACACATCACAGAAAATGGTGGGCCGTTGACCATTCTGTCTGTGAATAAATGCCACCCTCTCTGACTTCATCGATGTTTTTTTCTTTTTAAGAGCCTAAGAATAACTCCCAACCTTGTCTCTGAGGTTTACTGTGCCTCTGTCATCTCAGGCTACTGGTCAATTAGCCAGGCGCGATTTTTCGCTCTCCAAGTGGACATTTTCTGGTGTCTAGAGACATTGCTGCTCATTATGGTTGGGGAGGGAGGAGACACTGGCACCTAATGGGCAGAGACAAGGAATGCGGCTAAGCTTCTTCTAGAGAGCACAGGATGGCTCCCTACAGCAAAGAACTGACCTCCCCCCGAAACTGACGGTAGGACCGACGTTGAGAAAACCTGGTCTATGGCAGTCAGCATTTTGAGAAAAGGAAATGTACCGCCAGACCCCATGTGGTCTTTCTTTCTTTCTTTCTTTCTTTCTTTCTTTCTTTCTTTCTTTCCTTTCTTTCTTTCTTTCTTTCTTTCTTTCTTTCCTTCCTTCCTTCCTTCTTTCTTTCCTCTTTCTCTCCCTTCCTTCTTCCTTCCTTCCTCTCTCCTTTCTTTCTTTCTTTCTTTCTTCCTTCCTTCCTTCCTTTCTTTCTTTCTTTCTTTCTTTCTTTCTTTCTTTCTTTCTTTCTTTCTTTCTTTCTTTCTTTCTTTCTTTCATACTGGGGATGGAACCCAGGGGCATTCTACCTCCAAGTGATACCTCCAGCCCTATTTTTTTAGTCTTTATTTTGAAACAGGGTCTCACTGAGTTGCAGAGGGCCTCACTAAGTAGCTGAGGCTGTCCTCAAACTGTGATCCTACTGTCTCAGCCTCCCAAATGCTGGGATTACATGCATGCACGACCACCCCCGGCTGGATTTTTGTTTTTAATAGAGATTTGTGCCAGAGACAGCGGCAGGCAGGTGAGTAGTGATTGATGTAGCCTGATGGCCTCTGGTCAATGAAAGCTGATTTAGAGGGTAGAGAAACAGGAAGAAATAAGGCTTGAATTGTCTCAATTAAAATTATCTAATTCTGGTTATAAGGGTCCTGGTTATTTAGCAGGGTAAGTACAAAACAAGTGAGAGAGAGAGAGAGAGAGAGAGAGAGAGAGAGAGAGAGAGAGAGAGAGAGAAGTGAAAAGTAATTACCCAGGGCCTTTCTATCTCTGAGTTATACCTCCAGCCCTATTTGATTTTTTATTTTGAAACAGGATCTCACTAAATTGCTAAAACTGACCTCTAGCAGCGATCCTCCCGTCTCAGCCTCTCCAATTACTGGGATTACAGGCATGTGGCACCATACACCATCCCTGGCCTCTAAGACGTTTTAAAATTTATGATGAGGGAAGCTAATGCATAATAAGGACGGAAGGTAAAGACACAAATAAGAAATCTTGAAAAGTTGAGAGTGCGTTGTGGAGTTTAGTAGGATAGCTGTGGGCTCTTAGCAGTTTTCAGCCATGATCATTGGTGGATCGTACATTGATGGGTGTCCCTTCCACCCCACAAAAGAGCTCAGATGTATTACTTACAACTTGGAGAGCTTATTCCAAAATATTTTTAAGTGCATTCTACTGGTTTTATTAATGAAAGTAATACTTTGGGATTTCTTTTCTTTCTTCTTGATTTTTTTTTTTTTTTTTTTTTTTTTTTTTTTGGTGCTGGGGATGGAACCCAGGGACATTCTACCTCCTAGCTATATCCCCAACCCTATTTTTTATTCTTTATTTTGAACCAGGGTCTCATTGAGTTGCAGAGGGCCTCACTAAGTAGCTGAGGTTGGCCACAAACCGCGATCCTCTGGTCTCAGCCTCCCAAATGCTGGGATTACAAGTGTGGGCCACCATGCCGGGTGTATTTTAAAGTTTCTGAAGCCAACGAAATCATTGGCATTCCAAGCTTTACAAAATCGCCTCTTTGTCTTTTACGTACCATTTCATTATTTGATTTTCTTTTTTTCAAATGCCATACTAAACCGGGCATGGTGGCACATGTTTGTAACTCCAGTACTTGGGAGGCTGGAGGGTCTCAGGGTTGCAGCCAGCCTCAGCAACCCCCTGAGGCCCTTCGCAGCTTAGTGAGACTCTATTTCAAAATTAAAAATAAGAGCTGGGCATGGTGGCACACGCTTGTAACCTCAGCATTCGGGATTACAACAGGAGGATCACAGTGCATGCATGTAATTCAGGGATTACATACATGCGCCACCACGCCCGGCTGGATTATTGTTTTTAATAGAGATTTGTGCCAGAGACAGCGGCAGGCAGGTGGATAGTGATTGATGCGTCCTGCTGGCCTTCATCAGTGAAAACTGATTTAGAGAATAGAGAACCAGCCTCAGCTACTTAGTGAGGCCCTCTGCAACTCAGTGAGACCCTGTTTCAAAATAAAGAATTAAACAAATAGGGCAGGGGGTGTAGCTCGGAGGTTGAATGCCCATGGGCTCCATCCCCAGTCCTGTAAAAAAAAAAAAAAAATTAAAAAATAAGATAGAACTGGGGGTGTAGCTCAGAGGTAGAATGCCTCTGGTTTCAATTCCCAGTACCATGCGCTAAAAATAATATTAAAAAAATGTCCTAGCTGGGCGTGGTGGTGCACGCTTATAATCCCTGTGCTTGGGAGGCAAAGACAGGAGGATCGTGCTGGTTCGGAGCCAGCCTTGCTGGCTTAAGAGACTCTGTTTCTTAAAAAAGAAACAAAAAACAACAAAACACACACACACACACACACACACATATATATATATATATATATATATATATATATATATATATATATATATATATATATGTGGTCTGGGAGTATAGCCCGGAGGTAGAAGGGCTTCCAGGAACCTCAGTACCACCAAAAAAAAAAAAAAATATGTCCAACTCATTTTACTTTGGTGTCACCAGGTATCAGACAGGGGCGATTCCCTGCCCTCCTTCCTGCCTGCTCAATTTGAGGGAAGGGAGGGAGGACATCAGGACATAAATGAATTATCTGTTGCTCCTGGGCTTTCGCTGGGCCTCCGCACATCTCAGTTGCATTCGTACGAACGGCCCCTCACAGCGGAGGGAATATGTCCTTGGAGCTGCATTCGTGTCGCCAAAACAAATTCCCATCCCAGCCCCCCGGAAGAGGACAGCAAAATCGGCTGCTTTCTGGGCAGCTCTGTGTTGAGCACACTAGGCAGCGGTCACGCTTATACATAAGAGTTCAACCTGTGTGCCTCACACTGGCAAATGGGTTTCTTAAGTACTGTCTTCGTTTAGAGTCTCCTGACATTGCACACCTGTCTCCGCATGTCTATACCTCTTTTTGCTTTGAGGATAGGATGCCAGGTACCGGGGCGTAGCGGCTAAGACCCAGCTTTCTAGGCCAGCTTCCAGCTCTGGGCAGGCTCCCTTATTCCTTGTGGGTCTCCTGCCTCCCAGATTTTTGACAACAGGGGCTAAAGTGTGACGGTCACTCTAGGCGGGTTGCAGGGGGGCGCCTCCTCTTTCCTCTGGCCCCTTGGTGCCCGGTTCCCCACATGCCACGGAATCCCACGTGCCGGCAGAGATGTGATATTTACACATGTGTTTTCCAGCTCATAGAAGTCCAAGCCGAGTACCACCGGAAATCACTGACGCTGTTGCAGGCCGTGTTGCCTCAAATTCAAGCACAACAAGGTAAGTGCCTGCGCGCTCCCTTGGAGGGGAGCCTGGGGGCCTGCCCGCCCCCCAGGGGAGACCAGCTCCCTGTGTTTGGTTCACGCTCATGCTCTGCACTCTAATAAGGTCACAGTACACGAACCACTAGAGCTTCACGAGCTGGTACTGATCACGCTGCGTGGAAGTTGTTCACGCCCATACACAGGTCCCCTGAGTAGGGACGAGTCGGGGGGCAGTGCCTAGGAGCAGCTAGGTTCCCACCTCCCCCTCTCCGGTCCTCTCCATCATCCCCAGGCCACAGGACTTGAGAGAATTCCCATTTCCGTTTCCTTGATAGTCTTAGGATAATCCGAATGGCGAGTGGGAAGGCAGATTCCAACCTGCTCAGCCTTTGTCATGCATCGCCCTCTGATTCCTTGCTTGCCTCTCTCTGTCAGAGGCCTGGGTGGAGAAGCCCTCCTTTGGGAAGCCCCTGGAGGAGCACCTCACGATCAGCGGCCGGGAGATAGCCTTCCCCATCGAGGCGTGCGTGACTATGCTCCTGGAATGCGGGATGCAGGAGGAGGTAGGATGGGGCGCCGCCAATCCCAGCCCCGAGCGGGCCTCTCCTTCTCTGCGCAAGACAGAGCCCTCGGCCACCTCCACCCGGGCCCCTCGAATCCCAGCATGGAGACAGGGGCTGCGGTCCTTCCCCCTCTTCTGCAGATATAAATGGGCCCAACTTTTTCCCAAGAGCCTTCATTCTTTTATTGGAAGACGGGAGGATTGTGGGAGACCGGCGATGTCTGTCCCGGAGGATTGTACAGCCATATTTACTTATTTATGGTACTGGGGATTGAACCCAGGGTCATTCTACCCCGAGCTACATCCCTGCCCGACTTTATTTATTTTTTTTATTTTGAAATAGAGTCTCGCTAGGTTGATCTAAGAGTCTCACGACTTGCTGAGGCTGTCCTTGAACCTGCGATCCTCCTGTCTTAGTCTCCCAATACTGGGATTCCTGCCATGCACCACCAAGCCTAGCCATTTTCTGATTTTTTTATGTAGGGCTCTTAATCTTGTGGATCACAACTTCTTTATATAGATCCTTAAAATTTGATAAACGGGTGTGGTGACACACGCTTGTAATCCCAGCATTTGGGAGGTCGAGACAGGGGGATCCAGTGGCATTTTACCTTCACATTAAACCCCCAGCCCTTTTTGTTTTTTATTTTGAAACAGAGTCTCACTAAATTTCTGAGACTGGCCTCAAACCTGTGATCCTCCTGTCTCAGCCTCCCAAGTACTGGGATTAGAGGTGTGCACCACCACGCTTTCTTTAATGGAACAAGCTTCTTTCTGTTACACAATAAAAAATATAAAGGTGTAGACAGTCACCTCACTTACATGGAGAGGGCATAGCACTGAACCTAAATACAGTGTGTTTTTCTCCTATGCACAAATACCTGTGGTAAAGCTTAATTCATTAATTAGGTATTGTCAAAGATTAGAAACATGACTCCTCATAAAATAGAACAATTGTGCAGTCTGTCCTAAGAAAATCTACTTAGAAGCCAGGCGTGCTGGTGCACGCTTGTAATCCCAGTACTTGGGAGGCGGAGACAGGAGGATCCCAGTTTCAAAGCCAGCCTCAGCTACTTAGGCCCTCTACTACTTAGCGAGACTCTGTTTCAAAATAAAATAATAAGAAATGGGGCTGTATCTCAGAGGTAGAATGCCCCTGGGGTTTCATCCCCAGAACCACACACACACCCAAAAAAAAAAAAGAAAAAGAAAGAAAGAAAAGTTACTTAGAATTTACCAGTTATTCACTTCTAGAGTTGCTGTTTGGTATTTCTGAAATGCCAAGGACCAGGAATTGCTGAAACTTTGAGAAAGTGAAAGTTCTCTTAAGGAAGGGCTGCCATGTCTGGCATCTCTATATCCTTCTCCAAATACTGCTGGCTTCGCCGCCACCTCCTCCTCCTCCTCCTCCTCCTCCTCCTCCTCCTCCTCCTCCTCCTCCTCCTCTTCTTTCTTCTATTCCTCCTCCTCCTCTTCCTACTCCTCCTTCTCCTCCTCCTGCTTCTCCTCCTCCTCTTTCTTCTTTTTCTTCTATTCCTCCTCCTCTTCCTCCTCCTCCTCCTCTTTCTTCTTTTTCTTCTATTCCTCCTCTTCTTCCTCCTCCTCCTCCTCCTGTTCTTCCTCCTCCTCCTCTTCTTTTTCTTCTATTTCTCCTCCTCCTCCTGCTCCTCCTCCTCCTCCTCTTCCACCTCTTTCTTCATGTATATGTGTGTGTGACCATAACATGGTTTTATTTATTTATTATTATTATTTTGTTTCGTGGTACTGGGGATGGAACCCTTCTACCTCCAGGCTATACTCCCAGACCATTTTTATATATTTTTTTATTTTTATTTATTTATTTATTTATTTTGGTGGTACTGGGGTTCCTGGAAGCCCTTCTACCTCCGGGCTACACTCCCAGACCTATTTTATATTTTTGAAACAGGGTCTCTTACGCCAGCGCGGCTGGCTTCGAACCTGCGCAATCCTCCTGTCTCCGCCTCCCAAGCGCGGGGATTACAAGCGTGCGCCACCACGCCCGGCTATATATTTTTTTAAATCGGAAACAGGGTCTCTTAAGCCAGCGCGGCTGGCTTCAAATCTGCATGATCCTCCTGTCTCCGCCTCCCAAGCGCGGGGATTACAAGCGTGCGCCACCACGCCTGGCCATAACATGTTTTTATGAAGAGCTACACCATTGCTTTTCTGTTTCCTGCAGCTTGGTCTCTTGGTCATAGTAGCCCTTACATTAGTGTAAACACCTTTGCACAACCTCTTCCCATTGGACATCTAGGTCTCAGGCATACCCTCTACTGAGAAGGAGTTGGCCATCTTAGCAGGCCAGAGGCTCAGTCTTTTAGACCAGGAATGTTCTCTTCGCAAGGAACCTGGAAGTTTGGCCATAAAAGATCAAAGGAGCAAGGCACATTGTGGCAACTCGTATCTCAGTCTGTGGTTTGCATCATGGAACGTAAAAAGCTAAAAAGGGGAAACTAAATCAATGGAGCTTTACATCCAGCCTACTTGGGACTTGGAGGTCCCTGTCCAGCTCTGATCTGCATTTGTCCTTTTTTACACACACACACACACACACACACACACACACACACACACACACCGCTGCCCTCTTTTCTTTCAGTAAAAATCTCGCCTTGGTGCAATAGGTGTAGCTGTTCATTTGGACAAAGTGATAATGATTCCAAAATAATGCTGAGATTGAAGGTGGCAGCTTCCTCATTCTCTGCCCATCGTCTGCCCTTCCAGTCTGCATCGGGTTCATAGACTTTCTTTCTCTACGCTGCTTCCTTCCCATACTTGGGATCGAAACCAGGGGTGCTCTACCTCTGAGCTACTTTTTTTTTTCAGTGCTAGTGATAGAACCCAGGGGCATTTAGCTCTGAGTCACACCCCCCATTCTATTTTTACTCTTTACTTTTAAACAGGGTCTCATTAAGTTGTGAAGAGTCTCACTAAGTAGCCGAGGCTGGCCGCAGACCCGTGATCCTCCTTTGTCTGCCTCCCAAGTACTGGGATTATAAGCGTGCGCCACCACACCCGACTCTCCCTGTTCTATTTTTTTTTTATTTTTTATTTTTATTTATTTTTATTTTTATTTTTTTTTTTTGGTGGTACTGGGGTGGAACCCAGAGGCTTTCTACCTCCGGGCTATACTCTCAGACCTTCTTTTTTTTTAATTTTATTTGGAAACAGGTTCTCACTAAGTTGCTGAGGCTGGCTTCAAACCTGTGCGATCCTCCTGTCTCAGCTTCCCAAGCACGGGGATTACAAGCATGCACCACCACACCTGGCCTTCTTTTTATTTTTGAAATAGGGTCTTGCTAAATTGCTGGGGCTGGCCTTGAACCTGCAGTCCTCCAGTCTCAGACTCCCAAGTATTGGAAATATAGGTGTGTGCCACCATGCCCAGCTATTTCTTTTTTTATTTGGTATACATGTACCAGTTTGTATACACATGTACACACACACACACACACACACACACACACCATAAAGTTCTTATTATCCAACTAACTAGACCTCCACGTCTGACCAGGTCTCAGTCAAATTCTTCGCTCTCTTCTCTAAGATCTATCTTAAGTGGCCATGTACAGTGGTGCATGCCTGTAATCCCAGTACTTGGGAACCTGAGACAGAAGGGTTGCAGATTCAAGGCTACCCCCCTCAACTTAGCAAGACCCCGTTTCAAAAATTTTAAAAACGACTGGAGGTACTGCTCAGAGACAGAATGCCTCTGGGTTCAGTCTCCAGTACCCTCCCCTCCTCCAAAAAAAAAAAATGATTTACAGGAAGTGTGAGTGCCAAGGTTCAATTATCCAACCAAGGTCCGGTTCCTGCGCTCAAATTCCTTCTGTCTGTAGGAGGAGACACTCCGACCACAGGCGGCTACAATATTGGAACATGGCATTGCAAAGAAGTGCATGTGGGTGGTTAAGGAGGGCGGGAGGGGATGGATTTCCCACCCGTCTGTTCTGCTCTTACACCTCTGAGTTGCAGGCCGTCCACTAACCTCTGACCTGTTGATAGGGGCTCTTCCGAGTGGCCCCCTCTGCCTCCAAGCTGAAGAAGCTGAAAGCTGCACTGGACTGCTGTGTGGTGGACGTGCAGGAGTACTCTGCGGACCCCCACGCCATTGCAGGTGGGTGCCTGCAGCCTCTCAGCGAGGTGCTGCTGAGCAGGAGCCATGGGGGGCCGAGCATGCAGACTGCATGGTCACGCATCAGGGTCGCTCCAACCAGTGCTTTCCCGACATGTTTCAGATGTGTCTGCCCAGGGTCCAGGCTCAGGGATGGTGGCTCTGCCTCCCTACCGTGCAAAGAGAAATAAGCTGGGTAGGACAATGTATCCGTCCTACCCATTTGATCTTATGGTGGTCAAGGCTGGTTTCCAGATGGAATCCACATGGGTCATGCAGGCTGCCGGAACTCGTCTCTGCCCGATTATTACCGTCTCACTGTCCATGTTCTATCTCCGTCCAGGAGCCTTGAAGTCTTACCTCCGGGAGTTGCCAGAGCCACTCATGACCTTTGAACTCTATGACGAGTGGATCCAGGCTTCCAAGTGAGTAGCGCCGATTGGGGTGTCTTGGGGGTTGGAGTGTGTTGGGAAATACAATTGTCCTTTGATTGTCCCGGATGCTCAAGTCTCTTATATAAAACGGCCTTAAACCAGCATGTCACCTGTACACATCCTCACGTGTACCTTGAATCATCTCTAGATTACTCGTGATACCTAATGCAAGGTGAATACTATGTAATATACCCTATTGTTTGGAGAATAATGATAAGAAATTAAGTCCAGTACATGTTCACTACAGATGCAATTCACCGTCTGCCCCACTACAATGCATGTAGCCCAGGGTCCATTAAATCTCTAGCTGCATACCTCGGAAGACTTAGAGCTGACTGTGTTTATTGAAATGATGGATGCCTGTAACCCTGGATCTCACAGTTCTAATTTTGGACATCCATCATGAAAGATTGTACACGTACCCAGAGAGCCCCATGTGAGGACGTTGATTGCAGTATTATTTGGGATGACAGAAACCTAGAATTTATTAAAGATTCAGCGTGCAATCGGAGTGGGGGGGGGTGTCCTGGCCAAATAAACTATGATGTGTCTATATCACAGCATCTTCTGGAGCAATTAAAAAACAGAGCCGAGCGTGGTGGCACACGCTTGCAATCCCAGTACTTGGGATGCTAAGACAGGAGGATTGCAGGTGAGAGGCCAGCCATAGCAACTTAGTGAGGCTCTTGACAACTAAGCAAGACCCTGTTTCAAAATTTTAAAAAATATATACATAAAAAGGCTAGGGGTGTGACTCAAAGGTAAAATGCCACTGGCCTCCATTCCTAGTACAAAAAAGAAAAAGAAAAGAAATACAGCCATGGATATTTATGTTTGAGTGAAATAAAGTAAGTTCACGAGGACATGTATGCTATTCGATTATCGTAAAAAAAAAATCACTTTCAAATGATTAAATTTCAGAAGCCTCTTTTATGAATGTGCCTGCATTAAAGAGGGTTCCGGAAGGATTTTCTCAGGCAGTGGCAGGGATCTCTGCTGGGGAGAGGAGCAGGACAAGAGAGAGATGGCGGGTCTTTACCCACATCTGTAATAGGAGTATTCTGGTAACAACTGGTAACATAAAGGCATAACATAGGCGGACAGTTGGTGCTATTTCTGCCTCCTGAGGGTGAGCCTGAGGGAGTAGGGCTCAGCTAGGGATAGGGACCTGCCTGGGGCCGTAGTGTGGAGTCAACAGGATAGAGAGTAAGGAACGCAGGTGCAGGTACGAAGCCTGCAGGCTGCACCACTCTCGATGGCGTCTCGGTGTGCCTGTCTCTTTTAATCTCCAGCTTCTTTCTTCAGTTTGTGCACACATCAGAAAGTCAGGAGACAAGCTGGGCCTGGTGGCACATGCTTGTAAATCCCACTACTTGAGAGGCTGAGACCGGAAGATCACAGGTTCTCAGCTAGACTCAGCTAGTTAGTGAGGCCCTCTGCCACTTAGTGAGACCCAGTTTCAAAATAAAGAATAAAAAATAGGGCTGGGGGTGTAGCTCAGAGGTCGAATGCCCCTGGGTTCCATCCCCAGACCCACAAAATAAATAAATACGCTTGTAAATCCCAGTACTTGAGAGGCTGAGACCGGAGGATCACAGGTTCTCAGCTAGACTCTGCTACTTAGGGAGGCCCTCTGTAACTTAGTGAGACCCAGTTTCAAAATAAAGAATAAAAAATAGGGCTGGGGGTGTAGCTCAGAGGTCGAATGCCCCTGGGTTCCATCCCCAGACCTACAAAATAGATAGATGGATAGATAGATAGATAGATAGATAGATAGATAGATAGATAGATAGATAGTAAAGCTGAGGGTATAGCTCGGAGGTAGAATGCATCCGGGTTCAACTCCTAGTTTCGGAAAGAAAAACAGAAAAGGAAGCCAATATGTACTTTCTTTGCCTTTAAGTAGAAGCAGTCTCTAGTTAATGAGAAGAGGCTTCAGAGGGCAGGTGGAAGAGATGAGAGTAGACCTGGCCCAGGTAGAAGACGGGAAGAAAGGAGAAGGGTGTTTCCTGAGAGCAGATCTGGAGCAAGTAGCTACCTCAGCAAGGTGCCCGCAAGAGGAAATGGTTTCTTGACATATCGAGTCATAGGACCTGGTCCTCAAGGACAGCCGACCTAACTGTCAGAAAGAAGCCCAGAATATGTCTCTAATGCCGATGTCTGTCTCTCTTTCGTGTTTTAAATTTTAATTGACAGAATGATCATATAAATGTATGTGATACTGTGGTAGTTCAATGTATGCATTGTACAGTGGTCAGATCCACCGCCCGAGTCCTTAGTCATTGATCCTTCCACTTCTTGAAGAACTGAAGGCGGAAGAAGACCCCGCTGACCTGGAAGGGAAGCCAGGCCCATGTGTAGAGCCAGAGGAAGCTCCCACCTGTCAAGTTATAGGATTCACCCATTAACGCGTTTTAAAAGGCTGACTAGATACATTGTGCTTTTTAGCTCATTGTGAGGAATTAATAATCGGGTTCCAGGATGATAGTAATAAGTGGACCAGTCAGGTGTGGTGGTGCATGCCTTTAATCCTAGTACTTAAGAGGCTGAGACAGGAGAACTGCAGGTTCGAGGCCAGCCCCAGCAACTCAGTGAGGCCCTCAAAAGCTTAGTGAGGTCCTGTCTCAAAACAAAACAAACAAACAAACAAACAAACAAACAAAAATATATATATGGCTAGGGGTACGGTACAAAAACAAAACAAAACAAATAAGCAGACACTAGAGAAAATGAGGATAGCTCAGTGTATCGTGATCTGTCGGAGAAACACGGGTTCCCAGTTCATTTGCAAAGGTTTCAACCCCCAGTGCCATCATAAAGTGGGTGGGGGGATTTATTGAGTATCTGTTGTTACATGCCAAAGGTCAAGGGACTTAATATATACTAATGTCTTAATATATAATATCTTTTTTTTTTTTTTTTTGGTGGTGGTGGTACTGGGTATTCCTAGAAAGCCTTCTACCTCCGGGCTACACTTCCAGACACCTATTTTTTA
The DNA here is from genome assembly GCF_963383645.1 of Muscardinus avellanarius. Taxonomy (NCBI): domain Eukaryota; kingdom Metazoa; phylum Chordata; class Mammalia; order Rodentia; family Gliridae; genus Muscardinus; species Muscardinus avellanarius. Next base: position 10,501,656 of record NC_137802.1, on the reverse strand, counting down.
TATTTTTATTTGGAAATAAGGTCTCTTAAGCCAGCGCGGCTGGCTTCGAACCTACTCAATCCTCCTGTCTCCGCCTCCCAAGCATGGGGATTACAAGTGTGCGCCGTCACACCCGGCATATAATATCTTAATATAATATTCAATAATCTCTCTCTTTTTTTGCAGTACTGGGGATTGAACCCAGGGGCATTCTACCTCCTAGCTATACCCCCCAGCCCTAGTTTTTATTCTTCATTTTTGAGCGGAGGGCCTTGCTAAGCAACTGAGGCTGACCACAAACCTATGATCCTCCTGTCTCAACCTCCCAAGTACTGGGATTACAAGCGTGCACCACCACACCTGGCCAAGAACATCTTAATATAATATGGTTTGATGATTTGCAAGCCAGATGTGGTGATGCATACCTATCATCCCAGTTCTTGGGAGGCTGAGACAGGAGAGGCGCAGGTTTGAGGACAGCCTCAGCAACACAGCGAGACTGTCAACAGTCTAGTGAGACCTTGTTTCAAAATAAAAATAGAAAAGGGGCTGGTTGTGTAGCTTGGAGGTAGAATGCCCTGGGTTCTATCCCTAGAGTATCTCTCCCTCTCCCTCTCCCTCTCCCTCTCCCTCTCCCTCTCCCTCTCCCTCTCCCTCTCCCTCTCCCTCTCCCTCTCCCTCTCCCTCTCCCTCTCCCTCTCCCTCTCTCTCTCTCTCTCTCTCTCTCTCTCTCTCTCTCTCTCTCTCTCTCTCTTTGTGGTACTGAGGATGGAACCCAGGGTCATTCTACCTCCGAGTGACATCTTCAGCCCTATTTTTTATTCTTTACTTTTTGGAAACAGTCTCGTTGATTTGCAAAGGTCCTCACTAAGTAGCTGAGGCTGTCCACGAAACATGATCCTCCTGTCTCAGCCTCCCAAATGCTGGGGTTACAGGCGTGCGCCACCACGCCCGGATCACTTTTATCTTACTATAATATATAAGACCTTGGCCGAGCGTGGTGGCGCACGCTTGTAATCCCTGTGCTTGGGAGGCAGAGACAGGAGGATCGCGCAGTTTCGAAGCCAGCCGTGCGCGCTGGCTTAGGAGACCCTGTTTCCAAATAAAAATGTAAAAGTAGGTCTGGGAGTGTAGCCCGGAGGTAGAAGGGCTTCCAGGAACCCCAGTACCACACACACAAAAAATAAATAAATAAAATAATATATAAGACCTTAATATAATCTGCAGCCCTATGTAAACACTTAATATCCATTGAGCTGGACCACAGGCTGCCACTACTTGAGCTTCTGGACAGGTGTCCCATGTCCAAGCAGGCCCATCTCTCGTCCTCACTTGCTAATCTGGAACACAACATTCATGTGTGTGATGGGTGCAGAGGAAGTTTTGTTAAAATAGCCCGGGAGAAGATAGAAGGGAGAACATGAACGGGGAGAAATAATAACCAAACATTTTAAACCAGAATAGCTTGCTAATACGGTCAGTCGCAGTGCTTGGCTCCCTCCTGTCCAATCGGATGATGAGCTGCTGATACGTTTGCCAACAAGACTCCATGGATGTCTGCTTAACAGTTTCCCATCTTTGTCCCAGTATCCAGGAGCAAGACAAGAGGCTTCAGGCCCTGTGGAATGCTTGTGAGAAGTTACCCAAGGCCAATCATAGCAACATCCGGTAAGTGGGAGGAGGAAACGGTCAGACCTGGCTTCTTGGGCCCTGGGTACATTTTTCTCGTTACAAGTCTTGGTAACTAGCGTGCACAGAAGTTTGTAGTGTCTAAGGGATTGTTTGCACAATTGTGGGGTCTCTTTATAAGCCTTGACCTGTGAGATAAGGCAGAGTAGTATTCCCCTTTTTTTTTTTCTTTTTTGTGGGTCTGGAGATAGAACCCAGGGGCATTCTACCTCCGAGCTACACCCCCTACTCTATTTTTTTTTTTTTTTTTTTATTTTGAAACCGGGTCTCACTAAGTTGCAGAGGGCCTCACTAAGTAGCTGAGGCTGTCCGCGAACCGTGATCCTCCGGTCTCAGCCTCCAGAATACTGGGATGACAAGCGTGCGCCACCACGCCCGGCTCCATTTTGCACATCATTAAATGGGCTCAGAGAAGCTAAATGAGCCGGGGCGTGGTGGTGCCTGGTTGTGATCCCAGTATTTGGGAGGTCGAGACCGGAGGGAGGATTGCAGGTTCGAGGACAACCTCAGCAACATAGCCAGACCCCCGCCAACCTAGCCAGACCCTGTTTCCAAACCAAAACGAAAATTTAAAGGGCAGAGGTGGGAAGGGGGTGGTAGCTCAGAGGTAGAATGACCTGACATCAGAGACTGTTTAACTCACAGTCAAATCCTTTCATGTACCCGGAGCCAGTGATCTTAAGCTTTGGGGAACCCATGGTCAAGACTGGTTCCTGGTTCCAGCAGACCGGAGCTGGAGCTGGAAAGGGCTGATGTGACCGTGAATTCATCCCACGAAGAGGAGTCATCCCCATTCAGGCCACACAGATATTTTCTTCATGTCTGCCTCTCAGTTTTCTTGCTTCTCCTCGGATTTGGCTTCCGCGGGTCTATAGCTCCTCCTCCTGGCCCTGACTCCTGCTAGGTCTCACTCCATCGGCTTGCCACCTCCGCTCTGATTTCCCTACAATGCCGACTTTCCACTCCATCACCTGCTGCCACCTGCCTCGTCGTATCTCTTTTCTTGTTAAAAAAAAAAAAAAAAATCCCAAGAGTAAGCCTGGGCGTGGTGGCGCACACTTGTAATCCCAGCATTTGGGAGGCTGAGACAGGAGGATCGCGGTTCGCGGCCAGCCTCAGCTACTTAGTGAGGCCCTCTGCAACTCAGTGAGGCCCTGTTTTCAAAATAAAGAATAAAACAATAGGGCTGGGGGCGGGGGTATAGTTCGGAGATAGAATGCCCCTGGGTTCGATCCCCAGTGCTGCAAAAATTAAACAAAATATAAAATAAAATCCCAAGAGCAATGGCGTGGTGGTTCCCCAACAAATAAAAAATGGAAGCCGAGCATGGTGATGTGCACCTGAAGTCTTTATACTTGGGAAGTTGCGACAAGAGGATCACAGATTCAAGGACAGCCTCAGCAACTTAGCGAGACCCTGTTTTCAAATTAAAAATAACAAGGGCCAAGGGTATTGCTTAGAGGTAGAATGCTTCTGGGTTCATTCCCCAATACCAAAAAACAAACCCCTCCCCCCAAAAAAAATGTGTGTTAGGTTGAAAACAGTTAGGGCTTTAGGAGGGAGGTAAAAACACCAACCAGGTTATCAGAGACCGCTGATTTGGGCCCGGCCCCTCCAGAGAGTCAGCCAGCTGTAGGGGAAGGGACAGACGGGCCACACATCTGGAGAGGTGCGCATAGTCCTGATCAACCGGCTAAGTCACGTGGCGGATCGGAGGCACCGCTGTTTTATAGGCATGCCGATTCTCTCGAGACATCCCGAGTCTCACAATGTTTGGAGTCTCCAGGCACCTGGAGTCTCGTGACTGTTTCTGGCTTGCGGGGGTTCTGCTGTGAGATAACACAGGGGAGGGACCCAACTTATCAATGTGGACCTGCCATATGGTGAAGCAATTCCACTGCTGGATATATCCACCAAAGAACTGAAAGCAGGGACTTGTTATGTATGCACTCAGGTTCACAGTAGCAACGTTCCTAATGGTGCAAAGTGGAAGAAACCCAAGTATCCACAGACAGATAACTGGGGAAACAAAACTTGGTTTATATATACAGTGGAATACGAAATCCTGATTTCAGAATTAATATAAATAAAACCTTTAATACTTAATGCTGAGTGATGCTGGGCATAGTGGCACACGCTTGTGATCCCAAAATTTGGGAGGCTGAAACAGGAGGATCACCATTTGCAGACAGCCTCGGCTACTCAGTGAGGCCCTTTTCAACTCGGTGAGATCCTGTTTCAAAATAAAGAATAAAATGTAGGGCTGGGGGTGTAGCTCGGAGGTAGAATGCCCCTGGGTTCTATCTCCAGTACTGCAAAAATCAAATCAAAACAAAACAAAACCTTAATGCTGAGTGAAAAAAAGCAGACACAAAAAAATGAAGGCTTCTAATTCCACTTAAGTGAGTTACACCAAGAGTAATCAAATCCACAGAGGAAGATGGTAGTGGTTGCCAGGGCTGGGGAAGTGGAGACCACTGAAGTCATTGTTTTTTGTTTTTGTTTATTATTTGCGGTACTGGGGATGGAACCCAGGGGGCATTCTACCTCCAAGCTACACCCCAGGCCTATTTTTAATTTTTTATTTCGAAACAGGGTCTCACTGGGTTGCAAAGGGTCTCACTAAGTAGCAGAGGCTGTCCTCAAACCGCGATTCTTCTATCTCAGCCTCTTTTCTATTTTAAAAATTTTTGTGGGGCCGGGCATGGTGGCGTATACTTGTAATCCCCGCGCTTGGGAGGCGGAGACAGGAGGATCGCACAGGTTCGAAGCCAGCCGTACTGGCTTAAGAGACCCTGTTTCCAAATATTAAAAACTATAAAATAGGTATGGTAGGGTAGCCCGGAGGTAGAAGGGCTTCCAGGAACCCCAGTACCACCAAAAAGAAAAAAAATTGTGATAATAAGGATTGTAATCTAGGGGCATTTTACCTCTGAGCTATATCCCCAAACCTATTAAAAAAAAAAAAAAAAAAGTAACTCAGTAGTTTTTGAGAGGCTTGCTAAGTTACTGAGACTGGCTTTGACCCTATGATTCTCCTGCCTCAGTCTCCCAAGTACTGGGATTACAAGCATGTTCCACCACACGCATCCTCCATTCCTGTTTACCACAGCATAATTCCGTATTTGTCCATCCTTTGGTAGATATTTGGGTTATTTCCACTTTTTAACTATTATAAATACTCTGAGCATTGATCTGCCAGTTTGTCTATACTTCTTTGGGGTAGCATGTAGATGTTCCTTTTTTTTTTTTTCGGTACTGTGATGGAACCCAGGGTCATTCTATCTCTGAGCTTCACCCCCAGCCCTATTTTTTATTCCTTTCTTTGAAACGGTCTCACTGAGCTGCAAAGGACCTCACTTAGTAGTAGCTGAGGCTGGCCGCGAACCGCGATCCTCCTGTCTCAGCCTCCCAAATGCTGGGATGACAAGCGTGCGCCACCACGCCTGGCTCAGATGCTCCTACTGGAGATGCCTAGACACCTCTTCACCTCTGCGCACAGGGAAGGTGACAGGTGACGGGTTTGGCAAGAGGGAAGAGGAAACAAAGACAGACACTATTTCTTACCTTGATTTGTTGGAGCACATTTGTCATCTAACGGAGTCTCTGGGCTCAGAGTCTGCTTTTAGGGGGAGAATAAAGACTTCCTCTTTCTTGGCTCCATGGCGGGCCTGCCTTCTGTTGCAGGATGTACCTGTCTCGCCATCAGTGACACGTGCTACCTGAGAGAAGCTTCTGCATCTTCCTGGGCGAACCTGGCTGGTGTCCAGCCCTCGTTAAACCCAGACCTTCTCTAATACGTTCAAGCTAGGGAGTATTGGGGATACCAGAAGGATTCCCGATAATGGAGGGGAAACCTCAGCAAAGCCAGAAAGGAAGGATAGGAGAGGAAGAGGGCTGAGATTCATTAATGGAAAAGCTATTTTTTTTTTTTTTGGTTGTACTGGGGTTCCTGGAAGCCCTTCTACCTCGGGGGTACACTCCCAGACCTATTTTATACTTTTTTTTATTTGGAAACAGGGTCTCCTAAGCCAGCGCGCGCGGCTGGCTTCGAACCTGCGCGATCCTCCTGTCTCTGCCTCCCAAGTGCGGGGATTGCAAGCGTGCGCCACCACGCCCGGCTGAAAAGCTACATTCGAATATGTGTAGACATGTGAATATGACATTGTTGACCTGGACACTCAGTATTGGGAGGGAAGGAAAAGGAGAGGTGGAGGGAGAGGGGGAGGGCACCAATTTCTGTGTGAATACATGCCACTCTCAACATGATCCACCGTATGATGTGAGACTAGAGTGCACCAGTAAAATAAAATAAAATCAGCCGGGCGTGGTGGCGCACGCTCGTAATCCCCGCTCTTGGGAGGCTGAGACAGGAGGATCGCGCCGGTTCGAAGGCAGCCTCAGCTACTTAGTGAGGCTCTAGGCAACTTAGTGAGACCCTGTTTCCAAATAAAATATAAAAAAAATAGGGCTGGGAGTATAGCCCAGAGGTAGAAAAGCCCCTGGGTCCCACCCCCAGTACCACCAAAATAAATAAATAAATAAATAAATAAATAAATATAAATAAATAAAATAAACCTGGCTCTTCTCATTTCTCTTCAGGTACTTGATTAAGTTTCTATCCAAGCTGTCAGAATACCAAGACATAAACAAGATGACTCCCAGCAACATGGCCATTGTCTTAGGACCCAACCTCCTGTGGCCACAAGCAGAAGGGTGAGTGGAGAGAGGAGAGCCCCGTGGGCAGGGCGGCCGGGGCCCCACCAGCTTCACCTGTTTTCCAAGGCTGTGTTTTATCCTGGCGTGCTCCTTTTATTGGCAAAGGAGGAGGCGCAGGATTCTGCAGCTCTTTCTCAGTGATGGTCTCAGAGCTGCGGGTCTGAAGTGTTTTCCCAGAGCTGTAAGTCGGCTTCATGACAAACAGATGGAGGCTGAGGGAGGTGCTGGACCCTGGCAGAACAAGCACTTTCAGGCCTCCTGGACTCTGTCTCCATCAAGACCGGGAGAGAGGAGCCTGGTCTGGTGGCTCACACCTGTCAATTCAGTACTTGGAAGGCTGAGACAGGAGGACTGCAGGTTCAATGGCCAGCCTTAGCCGGGCCCTCAGCAAGTTAGAAAGACTTCATATCAAAATTTAAAAAAAAAAGCCAGGCGTGGGGGCACACACTTGTAATTTCAGCATTTGGGAGGCTGAGACAGGAGGATCGTGGTTCGCAGACAGCCTCAGCTACTACTTAGTGAGGCCCTCTGCAACTCAGTGAGACCCGGTTTCAAAATAAAGAATAAAAAATAGGGCTGGGGTTGTAGCTTGGAGGTTGAATGCCGCTAGGTTCTATCCTCTCCTGTCCCTCAAAAAAAAAAAAAAAAAAAAAAAAGGTTGGCGTATAGTTCGGAGGTAGAATGACTCTAACTTCAACCTCCAGTACTAAAACAAAAAAATAATAATTAAAATAAAATAAAGATTAGAAGGGCTGTCTACAAGAGATGGAAATTGGGTATGCTGGTGCACACTTGTAATCTCAGTGCTTGGGAGGCTGAGACAAGAGGATCGCAGGTTCGTGGCTAGCCTCTAGCTACTTAGTGAGTCCCTCCGCAACCTAGTGAGAACTTGTTTCAAAATAAAGAATAAAAATATAGGGGCTGGGAGTGTAGCTCGGGGGTAGAATGACCCTGGGTTCCATCCCTAGTACTGAAAAAAAAAAAAGAATAAAAAAAAATAGGGCTAGGGGTATAGCTTGGAGGTAGAATGCCCCTGGGTTCCATCCCCAGTACTACAAAAAAAAAAAAAAAAAGAAAAGAAAAGAGAAAAGAAAAGAAAACAGGAGCTAGTGGTGTTGGGAAGAGGATGAGCCATGCAGTGATAAGAACTCAGCTCATGTTAAATGTACCTTCATGGTGTAGTGTGTTTACTGGGTGGGGTGGTTGCTTCTATTCAGAGGGATCCAGAAGGGTGAAGTGTCCTTCTTAAGAGAAAGTCCTCGCACACCCAGGCCTGCGGGGGTTCGGATCAGGGTCCCCCACCCCGGGCTCAGTGGACCCTCCTGTCGCCTCGGCAGTGACCACCCCATCTCTGTCCCTGCAGGAACATCACAGAGATGATGACCACGGTGTCCCTGCAGATCGTTGGGATTGTCGAGCCCATCATTCAGCACGCAGACTGGTTCTTCCCTGGGGGTACGTAACAGCATCCGGGCATTGGGGGTGGAGGTGTTGGGGTTAGCATTCAGAGCCTTGGGAATTTGGAAACCTACGCCACTGTCCCAGGTGTCTGTTGGCGTTGCCTTTAACTTCCCACAAGAACGTGTGTGCAACTTGCAAACACACGCAGGTGTCCATGCCCCCCGTACTATCATTCTTGCCTAAGGGTGTGAGAATTTTTCAAGCCAAGTCCATCGACGCTAGTGGGGTCTAGCATGCATTCCGCTTTACGTCTGTGAGTCACGCAGTGCTGGTGCAGAAGGGAGAGTAGTCTGCACCAGATGCAGAGGGGCAGGGTTGAGCCCCAATTCGGGTTTTAAATAACCTGGGTTAGGCAGGGCGTGGTGGCGCATGCTTGTAATCCCAGTACTTGGGAGGCTGAGACAGGAGGATCGCGGTTCGCAGACAGCCTCAGCTACTTAGTGAGGCCCTCTGCAACTCAGTGAGACCCTGTTTCAAAATAAAGAATTAAAAAAAAAAAATAGGGCTGGAGTGTAGATTGGGTGTAGAATGCCCCTGAGTTCTATCGCCCCTCCAAAAAAAATCACCTGTTTTTTGTTTTGTTTTGCTTTATTTATTTATTTATTTTTGTGGTGCTGGGGATGGAACCCAGAGGCTTTCTACCTTCAGGCTACACTCCTAGACCTATTTTGTAGTTTTTATTTGGAAACAGGGTCTCACTAAGTTGCCGAGAGCCTCACTAAGTACCTGAAGCTGGCTTCGAACCCGCGTGATCCTCCCGTCTCAGCCTCCCAAGTACTGGGATTACAAACATGCACCACCACGCCCGGCTACCTGGGTATTTTTTTTTTTTTTCTTCATCCTAAGCTGAGCCCTTACAACGGTGGCCCCTCAGCAGAGAAAGGCAGGGATCAAAGGGCAGGAAATGCTTTTTGGAACTTGGTCCAGAATTAGATGCTCAAGGTAACTCTCTAAGGGGGAGTTTCAGAGGCGCCATAAACCAGGGAATCATTATTGTAAGATATATGTACAGTCTCTCAGTGGTGACAGCTTTAAAGAGAAAGCAGTCATTAGATTAAATTTAGTGCTTGTTAAAAGAAAAAAATGGATACCGATACTGTCAATTACGAGTGGTAAACATGGGTCCACTCCTAGCCGTGCAGCTGAAGCTGCTAACTCAGGGGAGGATAATACGTTTATATTTTTCTGTCTTACCCTCAGAGGTAGTCAGAGAAGTTTGGTCATCTTTCTTCCACTGCCTGTACTTTTTTTTTTTCCTTTTTTTTATGGCCCTAGGGATTAAGCCCAGGGGTATTTTACCTTGGAGCTACACCCTTTTGTTTTGTTTTGAAACAGGTCCTTGCTGGGTTTCTGAGAGTCACTCTGTGTTTCTAAGGCGGTCCTCAAACCTGCCGTCCTCCTGTCTTGGGATTACAGATGTGCGCCAACACACCCAGCTCACCGCCTGTATTTTGATGGTGAAAATTCTGAACAGCTGATCTCCTAAGAGTCCTTTTGATGGCACACAACTGGGAGAGGATGGGAGGAAATCAAGATTAGGAAATCTGTGGGGCGTGGTGGCGCGCACTTGTAATCCCCGTTCTTGGGAGTCTGAGACAGGAGAATCACAGGTTCAAAGCCAGCCTCTGCAACTAAAAAAATAAATAAATAAATAAAGCAGATGGTGGGTGTAGCTTGGAAGTAAAACACCCCTGAGTTCAACCCCCAGTACTGTAAAACAAACAAACAAACAAACAAACAAACAAAAAACAGACTAGGGCTGGGGATGTAGCTCAGAGGTAGAGCTTCTCTGGACTCAGTCCCCAATACCATACACACAAAAAACAATCAAGAAATCTTAAGGGAGATAGGAGTGCGTGATTCTTTAGAGTCCGTGGATTAGCTAATTCATGGCCACTGCAGATAGACGTGTGCTGAGCTGCTCCTGAGCTGCTCTGACTACAGAACGCATCTCTGTGAAAGCCGACTGAGCCGACTGATGCTGCGATTAAATCACTGTCTCTGGCTTTAATTTATTCTCTTCAGTTTTACAATAGGACAGTATTATCACTCCTGGATATTAATATCGGTTCTTGTTTTCTCTTCTTGACTGGCTAGCACTTCTTAAATACTGCTAAATACGGTGGGCCTCAGTGAGCATTGCTGGGGTTTTTTCGACTGGATTGGAACTGCTAAGGGGGTCTCACACGGAAACCTGGGGTCGGACTAAGATTTTATCGTTTTCAGAAAGCACTCATCTGTTCCTTTTTTTAAATTTTAGTTTATTTTTTAATCATACATAGCATTTATTTTTATTTAAATGCCAGTCTACGTGAGCACAGTATGTGTTCTTTAACCTATTGCTAGGGTGTGTTATATTAATAAGATGACATGAGCCGGGCGTGGTGGCGCACGCTTGTAATCCCCGCGCTTGGGAGGCGGAGACAGGAGGATTGTGCAGGCTCGAAGCCAGCTGTGCTGGCTTAAGAGACCCTGTTTCCAAATGAAAAAATATAAAAAATAGGTGTCTGGGAGTGTAGCCTGGAGTTAGAAGGGTTTCCAGAAACTCCAGTACCACCAAAAATTAAAAAAAAAAAAATGAAATGAATAGATTATCCAAGATATAACCATGGGGTGAATTTTTTTTTAGGAGAGAAATATCAAAGAGAATCCCTTTCACACCAATTCTGGGTTTGTGTGTGTGTGTGTGTGTGTGTGTGTGTGGCGTACTGGAGATTGATATCCGTGTCCTTATTTTGAAACAGAATCAATCTTTCTCTCTCCTTCTCTCTCTCTCTCTCTCTCTCTCTCTCTCTCTCTCTCTCTCTCCTCTCTTTCTCTCTCCTTTTAATATGTTACTGGGGACTAAACCCAGGGGCATTCTCCCTTCGAGCGGTATGCCCAGCCCTTTTTATTTTTATTTTCGTTTTGAAACAGGATCTCACTAGGTTGCTCCAAGTCTCGCTGCGCTGCTGAGACTGCCCTCAAACCTGCGATCCTCCTATCTCAGCCTCCCAGGTACTGGGATCCGGGGTGCCTCACCACGCCCAGCTTATATGCACCAATTCTTTCTTCTCTGCAGAGATAGAGTTCAACATCACAGGCAATTATGGGAGCCCGGTGCACATGAACCATAATGCCAACTACAGCTCAATGCCCTCCCCGGACATAGACCCCGCAGACCGGCGCCAGCCAGAGCAGGCCCGCCGGCCCCTCAGCGTCGCCACGGACAACATGATGTTGGAGTTTTACAAAAAGGATGGGTATGAACGTGTGTCCTTTTATCAGCATTGGGGGTGGGGAAAGCTGTGGGGACCGGGGTGACGTTTGAGAAAAATCAGGATGGACAAGGGAGGCCGTACCTTCGTTAGCTGGAGCGACTTGTCCTGGCTACACTGAGACCTTGTTCTTGCCGCTCTTGTCTGCCTGGTCTGAGACGAGTCTCTTTGGCTTGTTTTCCTTTGGGCCAGAGGTAAGTCCAGCTGTCTTAGGAGGCACAATCGCCGTCAGTATGGATGGGTCTAAAGAAATAAAAGTTGGTCAATGAGGAAACAAAAAAATAGCACATACACCGGGCGTGGTGGCGCACGCTTGTAATCCCAGCATTCGGGAGGCTGAGACTGGAGGATCATGGTTCGCGGACAGTCTCAGCTACTTAGTGAGGCCCTTCACAACTCAGTGAGACCCTCTTTCAAAATAAAGAAAAAAAAAATTGGGCAGGGGTTGTAGCTTGGAGGTCAAATGCCTCTGGGTTCCAGCCCCAGACCTGCAAAAAAAAAAAAAAAAAAAAGTACTTTGCTATGACTCAAAGCATGTAAACATAGACCCGGACGTGTAGCTCAGTGATAGAATGTATACTTAAAATGCATGAGGCCTGAGGTTTCATTCCCAGCACCAAAAAAGAGAGTCAAAATGTCTAAAATTATATCAGGTTTTTTTTTTTTTTTTTTTTTTTTTTAGTTTTGTGTATATGTGATATTGGGGATTGAACCTGGGAGCATTCTATCTCCGAGCTATATCCTAGCCCTTCTGATTTTTTACAATTTTGAAACAGGGTCTCCTTAAGTTGCTGAGGCTGACCTTGAACCTGTGATATTCCCGTCTCAGCCTCCCAAGTACTGGGATAACAGGCATGAGCCACGACACCTAGCTATTGTATCAGTTTTATTCATCCCTTTGTGTGTGTGTGTGTGTGTGTGTGTGTGTGTGTGTGTGTGTGTGTGTGTGTGTGTGTGATACTGGGGATAGAATCCAGGGACATTCTATCTCCAAGCAACACCCCCAGTCCAAATTTTTATTCTTTATTTTGAAACGGGGTCTCATTAAGTTACAGAGGGCCTCACCCAGCAGCCGAGGCTGTCCAGGAATCTGCCATCCTCCTGTCTCAGCCTCCCAAATACTGAGAGGACAAGTCTGTGCCACCACGCCCAGCAGTTTTGTTTATAAAAATAGGTCTGGGAGTGTAGCCCGGAGGTAGAAGGGTTCCTGGGTTCCATCCCCTGTACCACCACCACCAAAAAAAAAAAAAAAAAAAGGAAGTTCAGACTATAAGAAGCAGAGACACTGCCTTCTTCTCTGATCAGTGTGTGACCACAGAGATGTGTTTGAAAGGCAGATGGCCCCAAGGCTTCAGGAGGGAAGAGTGGGAACCCCGGAACTCTAGAGGTGCAGGGGTCTAGCTTCTCAGTCCCCTTCTTCCTGAATGGGGTTTCATTGGAGATAGTCAGTGAGCGTTCCTCCCTGCAGGGCATGGTAGACAGAGCAGAAGCTTGGTATTTCGAGCAGGTGCCTCATCAAAGCTCTGATAAAGACCTCTCGAGCTTATGAACTTTGGAAATGAGATGCCCAGTCTGTGTACCAGTTTGATCTAAAATTGAAATTGCCACCGTCCTTACCCTTAGGGCCTGGGAGGTGCACTCTGTAAATTAGTGTACGTGAAATAAAATACATGGCTTGTTTTAAAGTTGCATTTTACATTAACTGGAGATATTTCCATTTTACGGTAACCATCAAAGAGCTGTCTGAGGCTTAGCATCAATATACAGTTATTTGTCCCATACTGTTTATTCAGTCGCGAACCCTATATATGACGGTGCCCCCATAAGATTACGATTACACCATTGCTGGACGTGGTGGCTCAAACCTGGAATCCCACTACTTGAGAGGCTGAGACAGGAGGATTGCAGGTTCAAGACCAGCCTCAGAGCTGAGCATGGTGGCACATGCTTGTAATCCCAGTACTTGGGAGGCCGAGACAGGAGGATCACAGGTTCAAGGATAGTCTCAGCAAGTAGTGAGACTCTCATCAATCTAACAAGACCCTGTTTCAAAATAAAAATAAAATAGGGCTGGGTCTATAGCTCGAAGGTAGAATTCTCAGGGGTTCAATCCCCAGTAGCAAACACACACACAAAAGACCAGCCTCAGCAATTTAGTGAGACTTCTGCAACTTAGTGAGACCCTGTTTCAAAATAAAGAATAAAACATAGAATGGGGGGTGTAGCTCAGAAGTCAAATGACCCTGGGTTCCATCCCCAGATCCAAAAAAAAAAAAAAAGCAAAAATATAAAAGGACTGAGAATGTAGCTTGAGAGTAGAATGCCCCGGGTCTAATCCCCAGTATCACAAATAAAAAAATTACATCAGCCGGGCGTGGTGGCACACGCTTGTAATCTCCGTGCTTGGGAGGCGAGACAGGAGGATTGCGCTGGTTCAGAGCCAGCCTTGCTGGCTTAAGAGACCCTGTTTCCAAATTTAAAAAAATATATAAAATAGGTCTGGGAGTGTAGCCCAGCGGTAAAAGAGCTTCCAGGAACCCCAGTACCACCAAAAAAAAAAAAAAAAAAAAAAAAAAAAAAAAAAAGATTACATCATCTAGGGATATCATAGCCATCTTAGTTTATATAAGTGCATACCATGTTACTCACATAATAAGAACTCTCCCAATACATTTCTCAGAACACAGCCTGTGTTTTAAGTTAAAATGAGCTTGTCATTAGTTCTGAACTGACTTTAAGAGAAATAGACATAAAGTTGAGCTTAGTGGGACTGATTCTGGATTTCTGGCCTCTAGACCTGCGGGAAGATACATTTCTCTTGTCTACTAATTTTATGATACTCGTCATAGCAGCCACAGGAAACTCATACAACCACATGTAGCCACATGCCAAGAGCGGCATGGTAGAGGTGGATGGCCACAGATGATGGCCACAGATGCTTTTTTTTCTACTGAGTGTTAGTATCTCCTTTCCCATCTCAGTTGGCCTTAGTGATTTATTTCATCGGTAGGGTGTGGCAAGAAGGGATGTTCTGAGACTGTTGAGGATTAGAAGCCTTGTAGATTCTTCCGGCATTTCTGCGGGCACTCATTGGTGTAACTCGGCTGCAGGGAAATCTAAGTAATCCCCACGTTGAGACCTTCCATACTTTCAGCTCTACCTGAGTCCTAAGCTGACCACAGGCACAGTTGACCAGCTCTGCCAGTGACTCTTAGGATCGTGAACTAGACTTTGGCTTGACATCCTCACATCATTGAGGTAGCAACATGCCTAAGCCTGCTTTTCTGCTGATAAGGCATCCTGACCGAGCCCCTTCCACCCCCTAGAATGGCTTTGGGTGTCCATGCACCAGTGTTTACTGGATTCTGTTGTTAATTATACCTCCATTTTTTTCTTTCTCCTCTTCCTCCTCCTCCTCCTTCTCCTTCTCCTCCGCCAGTATCTCTCTTCCTCCTCCTCCTCCTCCTCCTCCTCCTCCTCCTCCTCCTTCTTCTTCTTTCTCTTTCTCTCTCTCTCTCTCTCTCTCTCTCTCTCTCTCTCTCTCCCTCTCCCTCTCTCTCTCTCCTCTCTTCTCTCTATTCTCTCTCTCTCTCGTCTTCAGTACTTAGGATTAAACCCAAGGGCTCTATACCTATGAGCTACACTCCTAGTCCTTTTTATTTTTAATTTTAATTTTTATTTATTTATTTTTTGTGGTACTGGGGATGGAACCCAGGGGCATTCTGTCTCCAAACTACACCTCTTGCCCTATTTTTTATTCTTTATTTTTAAGCAGGGTCTCACTGAGTTGCAAAGGGCCTCACTAAGTAGCGGAGCCTGTCTGCAAACCGAGATCCTCCTGGCTCAGTCTCCTGAATGAGGGGATGACAAGTGTGAGCCACCATGCCCGGGTTTATTTTTTATTTGAGATAGCGCCTCAGTAAGTTACCACGGTTGGCCTCAAACTTGCGGTCCGCCTCCCAGGTACTGGGATCACAGACATATACCATTATGCCTGGCTCTTTTTATTTTTTATTTTTTTTTTTATGTTTGTACTGGGAATTGAACCCAGGGATACTCTACCTCCAAGGTACACCCCTAGCCCTTTTTATTTTTTATTTTGAAACAGTCTCACAAGAGTGACGAGGCTGGCCTCGAACCTGCCATCGTCCTGTCTCAGCTTCCCAAGGGCAGGGATCAGAGGTGTGCACCACTGTGATCTGCTTGCTTGCCTCTTAAAAATCAACACCAGTTCCTTGAGTCTGGATACCGCTGGTTCTTTATGGTATACAAAGGTGAATAAAGACTGGTGAGCGGTTGCTGTCACCTTCCAATTGGATTCCACACACACACAAACACACATTTGGGACCAGGCTCCACTTCTAATCAGCAAGTGTACTGAGCAATTGTATATAATTCCTGTCTTTGGGTTGAGTTTTATGTAGACGTTTGGACATTCAAATGCACCAATTTGCTTCTGATGGCAAAAAAAAAAGGCGTAGGCCCCCAAGAGCAGTGTGTGTGGTTGACTCGCTCGGTAAAGGTTTATAGAACTGGAAATGTCAATGGACATCGATGTGTGTTCACTGTGAGCCTGCGGCTCTGCCTCCCATGAGAACGGCCGGCCTTTCAGCTGCAAAGAGCTGACTGTTCATGGCAGTGTGGCCTCTTTATAAAGAGAAGAGAGCTTCACAGTCATGTTTCACAGTGACTGACATTTTGCCACTGATAGTTTGCAGAATTCACTGGGTGCCTACCCCACGCCCAGGCTGGTGCCTTCCCTTGGTAACCTGGGGTCTGAGTTTATTGAGGCTGAAAGATACTGTTGGAAGTAAAGACCATCCCCCTATCAACTCTGGTCCTGAAGCCCAGGCTTCCTCCCATACCTGGGACTGGTCTCTCAGCAAAAGAGGATAGGGTGAGGAAGAGAAGACATGGGGGTGCTAATATCCTTCAGTCCCATTTTATTTTCTGTTACTAGGGATTGAATCTAGGGGCATTCTACTCTGAGCTATACCCTACCTCCATTTTATTTTATTTTATTTTATTTTATTTTATTTTATTTTATTGTGGTACTAAAGATTGAACCCAGGGGCATTCTACCTCTGAGCTACACCCTCACCTCAGTCTTCTTTTTTTATGTTGAAACAGGATCTTTCTAAGTTGCAGAGGGCCTCACTAAGTTCCTGAGGCTGGCCACAAACCTACCGTCCTCCTGTCTCAGTCTCCCAAGTACTGGGATTACAGGTGTGCACCACCGCACCTGATTGTCCTTTTCTTTTTTTTTTTTTTTAATCCTGATAAATTCTATGCCCAGAGAGCATAGTTTGATACCCTTCCATATTCTAAATACCAGGGGCACATACTGAACTCTGGACCAGCTTTCTGAGTGGCCTCTAAGAATTTTTCTGGACATCCCATAAATTTTTCTTGCTTGTTTATTGGCTGAGTGTTCTCATACCCAAGATGACTTGAAAGCTGTTGGGTACTGGGAAAGAGACATCCCTCCCTCTCCTACTGAGTCCCAACATGTTCCTTGAAGCTACCCAGGGGAGACTAGATATACCAACCATGGAACGAGACGTAAACGTGCCTCTAGTGATCCTACGATGGAAGCGTATCAGGAAGCTGTCCCTGCTGGAGTGGGCATGGTTTAGCATCCCTCCTTCTGTGGGTTCTTTTTGTCCATCCTGAGACATTTTTTTTTCTTTAATTTTTCATTGGTGCATTGTAGTCATACATCTTAATGGGATGCAAGATGGCGGAGGTATACATGCATACATCACCCATTTGATTTATTTATTATTATTATTATTTATTTATTTATTTTTGGTGGCACTGGAGTTCCTGGAAGCCCTTCTACTTCCGGGCTACACTCCCAGACCTATTTTATACTTTTTTTTTGGAAACAGGGTCTCTAAAGCCAGCGCGTGCGGCTGGCTTCGAACCTGCGGGATCCTCCTGTCTCCGCCTCCCAAGTGCGGGGATTACAAGCGTGCGCCACCACGCCCAGCCACATCACCCATTTAGCCCTTCCCCAGTTCCCACCCCATTCCCTCCTTCTCATGCTTGGCTTAGTGATTGACATTGATATGTTTGTTAAAGTACATCATGTGCCTTAGAGAATTTCCCTTTACCCCCTCCCCTCCTATCCCCTCAGTTAGGTCGCCTCATTTGCTCATCTGTAGAATCTCCTTCTTCGTCTAGAGTTCCTCCTATGACCCATTTTCTCCCTAGCTTCTGCATATTAGGGAAAGCATCCGCTTTCTTATTTTTTGTGACTGACTAATCTCACTTAGCATAATGTCCTCCAGTTCCATCCATTTCCCTGAAAATGACAGACTTGTGTTTTTCTTTATGGCTGAGATGTCCATCACCAGATGAATGGGTTACAAAACTATGGGATATAGACACGATGGAATTTTACTGAGATTTCTCTGTATATGACCCACATCCCACCAATCACTAGAACCAATCTCTGTACTTAAACATCGTGCGTGCGTGTGTGTGTGTGCGTGTGTGTGTGTGTGTGTGTGTGCGTGTGTGCGCGCACGTACTCTGTATCTGCAAGGGAAATGTGACCGTCTGAAATGGGCAGGACTTTTCATGGGGTAATTGCTTTGTGTTCCTGACCAGTGTGGATGACCATTGCTCGGGGAGAGGAGAGAGTAATAACGCGATGCCCTCATGTGTCCGTCCACCTGCTGTGCTGTACAAAATCCTGGCCCTGAACACACACATGTGTTTCCCTCCCTACTACAAGTGTGAGCTCTTGCCTCCGTTCACAAAGTCTTGATTAAGGACCACAAGATGTTGCGTCCTAGACCAGAGGAGAGGGAACCAATGCCCGCCGTGTCCACATGACCTAGAAGTGGGCAGACGGCTTCTTGTACCCATTTCTTTCTCCTGTATTGACTCCTGCCCAAACTTCGCCGCAGCATTAACCCTCCTGCCGCTCCCTGGAGTCACTTGCGTGATTTTTCACCCCACAAGAGAGTCACTCTGACCAACCCAATCATAAACAATACCGTAAATAATAGAATGAACCCCACCCCGGAACCCTGACCCTGGCAAGAGACCCCTGGCAGGAAGGCGACCTTTGTGTCCAAAGGAAAGTGTAGACTTGTTGACACTAATATCTGTATGTTTCTGTCCCTGCAGCCTTAGGAAAATCCAAAGGTACAGTATCCTCTGGTAGCTATGAGGCCAAGTCCAATTTCAGCCCCAGCCAGCTGTGTGGCCTTGAGCTCTGTGAGAGCGTGAATGTGGCTGTTTGGCTGACTTAACCTGAAGCTGTGTGCCCCTTATTAAAATAGACCCGGAGCCTGGAGGGGCCCCAGGCATGAGCAGCCCCTCCACTTCTGTTTAGACAAACAGATATTGGCCTGCAGAGGTTTACAAAAACAAAATTACAAAACTAAACAACAACAAAAAAAATTTTTTTAAAGGATGTATATTTAGACGCTTCCTGCCGGTTGGTTCAGCGCTGTAATCCCACGCAGTCTCTGTCCCTGCCCCACCCATGTCCATCTGGGGCTTAGGGGGAGGGGCTGTCCCCTGTCCCCTAAGTTAGGCCACACTGCCTTTCTCCCAGGGCAGCTTGGATTCCACACCCAGGGAGCTTGTGGGGCCATTATCTGGTGGACAGTTAGCTTTGGCAGAAGGTCGAAGCAGAGCTGGTCCACCCCCAAGCTGCTGCAGGTGCCCAGCTGCAGCCTCGCCACTGCCCCCTGCCGGCGGGCCGCGGGACTGCATCTCGGCGGGCCAGCACAGCAGCCATTCCCCGCCCGCCCGCTGCGCATCGCTGCTTCCCAGGCCCACCGCCAGGGTGCTAAGGCTGCGCTGCTCTCCTCACACGGACCTGCTTGAATTGTCTGCTGTTTCGTGGGGGAGGGAGCCCGTCCCTGTCCACGCGTGGGTAAAGCAGGTGTCTTTGTGTCCCTCGCCAGCATGGGCGTGAGGGTCATGGACACATCTTGGGTGGCTCGAAGAGGCTCCTCTGCTGGTCGGAAAGCATCCTGCGCCCCGCCCGCCGAGCTTGCTGCACCACTGCCATCCCCGCTCCTGGAGCAGGTCCCCGACAGCCCCGCCGCGCCTGCACCTCCCGCGCTCTCTCCATCAGGCCTGGGCGAGCGCGCCAGGTAAGCGCGGCCGCCGCCATCCACCAGGGGGCGGGCGGGTTTGCAGCACGGAGGGTGTCTGAGCTGCTGCGGTACCCACTCCAGGCCTCCTGGCTGATCACCCTGCGCCCCCATTTCTAAGCATTCCTGTTTGGCTTTCTGCATCATCCCAGCCCCCGCCAAATCAGTCGGCCCAGCCACGGCTCCCTGGAATACCACCCAGAGTCCAGGCTTTCCAAGAATCGCATCCTGCTAAAAATTGCATCCTCCAGCACCTTCCTTTCCCAATCCAGCAGACTTTGTAGTTGTAATTTCGCTATTTGTGTTGTTTTGTTTTGTTTTGTTTTGCAGTACTGAAGATGGAACCCAGGGGCATTTTACCTCTGAGTCACACACCCAACCCTATTTTTTAATCTTTTTTTTGGGGGGGGGTGTGCTTGGAATGGGAGCCAGGGGAGTTCTACCTCCGAGCTACACCCCCAGTCCTATTTTATTTTATTTTATTATTTTATTTTATTTTATTTTATTTGCGGTACTGGGGTTGGAACCCAGAGGCAATATACCTACAAGCTACACCCCATCCCTATCTTTAATTTTTTGGGGGGTACTAGGGATGGAACCCAGGAGAATTATACCTATGAGCTACAACCCCAGACCTATTTTTTAACCTTTTTTGGGGTACTGGGGATGGAACCCAGGGGGCATTCTACCTTCGAGCTACACCCCAAGCCCTATTTTTTAGTCTTTTTTTTTTTTTTTCTTGGCAGTGCTGGGGATGGAACCCAGGGGCATTCTACTTTTGAACTACAACCCCAGCCCTATTTTTTAGTCTTTATTTTGAAACAGGGTCTCACTGATTTGCACGGGGCCTCATTAAATAGCTGAAGCTGTCCGAGAACAGCGATCCTTCTGTCTGTCTCAGCCTCTCAAATGCTGGGATTACAAGCGTGTGCCACCACGCCCGGCTTATTTGGGGGTTTAGAATTTCAGCCTTTCTCTCTTCCTCTCCACTACCCGTGTGGGCTTGTAGAGGCAGTTTTTGCTGCTAAAAATGGAGGCAGATCAGGCAAGACAGGGAGGCCACTTCAGCAGGCTGGGCCTGGTAACCTTAACCGGCATGGGTATGGGTGACCTTCACGGCATGGGTGTGTTGACATTCTTTTAGGGGAAGAATGACAGCTAGTTCATTCTATCCATCCTAGTTCACTGAACATTAGCTGAACTCTCTCTGTCCAGAGATGATAAGATCTGCTCGATGTCCATAAGAAGTTCTCATTGCAGGGAGCAAAGGGGCATGAGGAAAAGTCCCAGGTGCCTGCTCAGGTGCGCTGGGAAGGAGCTTGTATATACCTGGGCTGGGGGGAGGGCCAGCGGAGGGGGACTGGAGGTAGGAGCCAGCCGCGTTATGAAACCCCAGCTTGTTTCTATCTACTCTCAAACAGCAGTGCAGAGAACTAGGAAAGCTACTTAAAATTAGATGCTGCTGGGCTCTGTGGTAGGGAATGTGTTATGCTCCAACAGCTACTAGGAGAAATTTCGGGACACTTAGGAAGCTTAGTTCCTTCCTCCTTTTTTTTGGGGGGGGGGTGCTGAATATTGAACTTAGGGACATGCTACCTCTGAGTTACACTCACAGCCCGATTTTATTTTTATGTTCACAAAGGGTCTGGGTAAGTTGCTTTTTTTTTTTTTTTTTGGTGGTGGTACTGGGGGTGGAACCCAGAGGCTCTCTACCTCTGGGCTATACTCCCAGACCTACTTTATACTTTATTTGGAAACAGGGTCTCACTAAGTTGCCGAGAGCCTCACTCAGTAGCTGAGGCTGGCTTCGAACCCGTGCGATCCTCCTGTGTCAGCCTCCCAAGTGCAGGGATTACAAGTGTGCGCCACCACGCCTGGCTGGCTAAGTTCCTAAGGCTGGCCTCAAACCTACGATCCTCCTGTCTCAGCCTTTAAAGTATTAGGATTATAGGTGTGGGCCGCCCTACCCAACTCACTCTTTCCCCCAAACACACACACACACACACACACACACACACACACACACACACGATGAAATTGCAAACTATTTTTGTTTTCTTTGATGAATGGAAGGTATTTTCACTGTGAAATAGGGAAATAAAGGGAAAGGAGACAATCGTGGATTTGGGGAGTGGGCCCGACACGGGTGTGCTGGAATTTTTGATGTTGGCTCCAAGGCAGGCCGGCAGGTCCCGGGAGTGAGCTTGCCGGGTTTCAAGTCTTTTTGACAGGGGTGGAAGGTGGCAGAGGGAGTTTGGTAGAGAAGCATAGCCGACACTGGTGGGCCAGGACGGTAAAGACACAAACAGGAGCACACGCACCACGCATCCTGATTTCTCATTTGATAAAGGACACTCGACACCATACAGTGTTAGGCGTATAAGTGATACTTCTAAAAAAAAAAAAAAAAAAATTCCCTTCAGAGCCAGAGCTGGTGGCCCATGCCTGTGATCCCAGTACTTGGGAGGCTGAGACAGAAGGATCACAGTTTTGAGGCCAGCCTTGTTAACTTAAGTGGGACCCTCAGCCACTTAGCGGGACCCTGATTTAAAAAATAAAAAAAAAAAGAATGCTGGGTGCGGTGGTGTACACCTGTAACCCCAATACGTAGGAGGCTGAGACAGGGAAATGGCAGGTTTGAAACTAGTTTTAACAGTTTAGTGAGGCTCTCAGCAACCTAGCAAGGCCTTGTTTCCAAATAAGAAATAAGACCAGGCTGGAGGTGTAGCTTGGAGGTAGAATGCCTCTGGGTTCAGTCCCCAGTATGAATGAATGAATGATTGAATGAATGAATGAATGAATGATAAATTCAACCCCAGAATGAATGAGCCAGCGAGGCAGGTGTGATGTACCCCTGTGATCTCAGTACTTTGGAAGCTGAGGCAGGAGGATCCCCAGGTTCCAACCAGCCTCATAAGTTTAATGAGATTCTCAGCAACCTAGCGAAGAAACCCTGTTTCAAAAGCGAAAGGACTTAGGCCGGCGTGGTGGCGCACGCTTGTCATCCCCGCGCTTGGGAGGCGGAGACAGGAGGATCGCGCAGGTGCGAAGCCGGCCGCGCATGCGCGCTGGCTTAAGAGACGCTGTTTCCAAATAAAAATATAATATAGGTCTGGGACTGTAGCCCGGAGGTAGAAGGGCTTCCAGAAAGCCCAGTATCACACACACACACACACACACACACACACACACACACACACACGGACTGGGGGTGTATCTTGCAGGTAGAATGCCCTGGGTTCATTCCCCAGTACCCCCAAAATAAAATAATAAATAAGCTGGGTGTGGTGGCACATTTTTGTAATCCCGGCATTTGGAAGGCTGAGACAGGAGGATCATGGTTTGCAAACAGCCTCAGCTACTTAGGCCCTTTGCAACTTAGACGCTGTTTCAAAATAAAGAATAAAAAAAATAGGGCTGAGGGTGTAGCTCGGAGGTAGAATGCCCCTGGGTTCCACTCCAGTACTGCAAAATAAAAAAAAATAATAATAATAAATAAAATAGGACTTGGGGGTCTAGCCTCTGGGTTCAAGCCTTAGTACTTCAAAACAAAACAAAGCAAAGCCAAACTCAATGTGTCCCTTTCTTTTCCCTTGTGGTTTTTTCCAGTATGAATGGATGTCCATTGTTTTCCCCTCTCCAAGGATGGCTGGCTCTCCCCTCCTGCCCCACCCACTGCTCTACATAAACACAGACCCCAAACTCTGCTTCTTGCCCATTGGTACCCACTCGCTGCTTGTCCTGCATCCCCAGGACTAACCTGTCTTCAAATGTTCCTCACCGGGCTTCTTCATCTAGCACCCCCATAATCACCTTCCATCCCAGCTCTCCCGCTAGGGCAGCTCAGGTAGACTGTAGAAAAAAGAGCCAGGCCGAGTGGCCAAAGGCTGCTGTGCTGGGGAGAGGGGAAAGGACTAGGGAGCGAAAGGAGAGAAGGGGCAATGGCTCCTTGATTGACAGCCAGCCCCGGGAGGGCAGAAGTGGACCCCACAGTGAAGAGTCTCTTGCTTTGCTCATTTGCCCTCTTCTGGGGTTGACCGCCTTAACTTCCCCTTGAGGGTGGCAGAGGACAGACAGAAAGGGAGATGGATGTTTGGATCAGTGTCGCTCAGAAGTAGAATGCTCCTGAACTCAGTCCCCAGTTCCACAAAAATAAATCGATTGAGGAATGAAATAGGCTGCAGCTGCTTTTGTAGGGGAAGCAACAGCCATTGCAAAAGATTGAGGTTCCCTGGCTCCTCACGGTGCACCCTTTAAGGGTATCGGATCCAGGAAGGACCTAGCAGAGATGGCACATGCCTCCAGCTCCAAGACGTCACCTCTCCTGCTTCCCTAGGGGGTTGCCTGGAGTGTTTAGTTGCAAAGCAGTGAATGTCCCTCGAGGGAGCACATGGAACAGTTAGTCATATGTCCCCCGAATGGCACAATGGAGGCTGGCGGCGTGAGGACCAGCCGCGTTATCGGTGCCCTTGGTCTGTGCAGCAGTGCATGGTGTCCGGTCCACTGATATGAACTCGATCCTTAGGGGAGGGCCCGATTGAAAGGTTAGCTGTGAGAATGGTCTTCTTTGGGGCCTGCTGACTGCAGGCGTCCCTTGGTCAATTTGAGTGATCTGGAGGCCATGGTCCCCGCTGCCATTGGTCCCTAACCCCTACTCTGAGCCCACTCGGCCTCCTATCTGCAGGGACCTACTATCTGCAGGATTGGCCCTACTATCTGCAAGGACCTGAGACTGAGTTTGAGGCTGGGTCCCGGAGTCCCTCCACTGTTGGAAGCAGCGATAAAGGACAGAAGCAAATAGCTGAAGGGCCGTGGCTGCGTGAGGTCTCACAGTTGGCAGTGGCTGGACACACTGACCCTAACAGGTCCTCTTGGCTCCCCTATGCCACAGAGATGGAAGAGACAAGAACACTTAGGTTGTCCAACTTCAGAATGTCCTAGAATTGATTCCTGTGTTGATGTCAGAGCACGGTAAGGATGCCCAGGGGCCCTGCTTACGTGGCTCACCGTCTCCTTGAAGGCAGAGGTAGGAGGGAGACGATGCTGGCGGTGAACACCATGGACCTACCACAAGGTCAGGAGTGTCCCCCAGCCCACCAGAGCCCCCAAGAAAGGGCAGTCACCTCACGGGGGATCTTTGAAGGTTTTAGGGAGAAACTGAGACAGGGCGGAGCAGCGTGAGTCCAGGTAGAAGGCATAAGATGGCCGGCTCAGGTGTTCTTTTCTGTCCTGTGTGCTTGTATTTCAGCACATCTAAAAGCAAGGAGTTATCTCCAGGGTCTGGGCAGAAAGGAAGTCCAGGCTCCAGCCAGGGGACGGCCTGTCCCGGGACGCAAGCGGGAACACAACCAGGTGCCAGCCCCGGCCAGCTGCCTGCTGACCAGAGTCCTCACACCCTCCGGAAAGGTATGCCACCGCTTTCTTTCTTCCTGGCTAGACAAGGGCCTCACAACTCCTTCCCCTCCTTAGCAGGCATGTGTAGAAATGGCACATCTGAGGGGACAATTCTTAGATTGGGGGTTGGAGCTCAGAGATGTCAACCAGCCCTGGGTTAGGGTTGGGGCTCAGTGGAAAAGCACTTACCTAGCATGTGTGGGGGCCCTGAGTTCCATCCCCAGCACCGCCAAAAAATGAAATAAAATTAAAAAAATTT
This sequence comes from Muscardinus avellanarius, assembly GCF_963383645.1. Lineage (NCBI taxonomy): Eukaryota > Metazoa > Chordata > Mammalia > Rodentia > Gliridae > Muscardinus > Muscardinus avellanarius. The sequence goes on along the minus strand of NC_137802.1, from coordinate 10,476,778 downwards.
TTAAAAAGAGCCAAGTACTGTCACGCAGACCTGTAATCCCAATATCCCCATACCTGGGGAGACAGAGACAAGAGATCATGGATTTGAGACCAGCCTCAGCAACTTAATGAGACCCTGTTTCAAAATAAAAATTAGAATAGAGCTGGGGGTGTACCTTGCAGGTAGAATACCCTGGGTTTGATTCCTAGTACAAAAAAAAAAAAAAAAAAAAAACCCACAAATGTAGGCTGGGTTGGGAATGTTTGGCTAGTGTACCCAAGGGCCAGAGATCCATCCCCAGCCCTGAAAGTAAATTTCTTTTTCTTTTTCTTTTTTTTTTCTTTTTCTTTTCTTTTTTCTTTCTTTTTTTGGCGGTACTGGGATGGAACCCAGGAATATTCAACCTCCAAGCAACACTCTCAAGCCCTGGTTTTTATTCTTTATTTTTATTTTTATTTATTTTATTTTTTGGTGATACTGGGGTTCCTGGAAACCCTTCTACCTCCGGGCTACACTCGCAGTCCTATTTTATATTTTTATTTGGAAACGGTCTCTTAAGCCAGCACGGCTGGCTTCAAACCTGCGCCATCCTCCTGTCTCTGCCTCCCAAGCTCTGGGATTACAAGCGTGCGCCACCACACCCAGTGTTTTTATTCTTTATTTTGAAACAAAGTCTCGCTGAGTTGCAAAGGGCCTCACTAAGTAGCTGAGGCTGTCTGGGAACAGCGATCCTCCTGTCCTGTCTCAGCCTCCTGAATACTGGCATTACAAACATGCGCCACCATGCCTGGCTCAGAAAGTAAAATATTTGAAAGAAAAAAGGAGAAAGGAATAAAAAAAAAAAAAGCAAGGAAGGGAAGACAAGAGGGGATAAATTGAGATGTATAATGGCTACTAAAATCCAGACTTGGGAGGACTGATTCTAATGCTCTATGGTGCAGTATGGTAGCTATTGTCTACAGCAGTTAATTATACATTTCAAAATAACTAGAGGAGACAAGTTGGAAATTTCCCAACACATCGGAAATGGTGATTACTGTGATTTGATCATTATGCATTGTATACATGTATTGAATTATAACACTGTATCCCATAAATAAGTCCAAACATTACAATACCAATTTGGAAAGATGAAAAAGAAATTAACAGGATGTGTCTGAGTGGTAGAGTACTTGCCCAGCCAGCACCCAGGCAAGTGGGTTTCTCCCTAGCACCACAAAGACAGACTAAGTTGTGTGTCCAGGACACAAGATGTGAAGTTTCTAGGATCAATATATTCACACATCCGTGTTGGAAGCCAGAAAACACCAGGCATTTAGTCAAAAGTCAGTTTCACCAGGTGTAGCAGTGCACACACCTGTAATCTCAGTACTTGGAGGCTGAGACAGGAGGATCGCAGATTCGCAGACAATCCTCAGCAACTTAGTGAGGCCCTGTTTCAAAAAAAAAAAAAAAATAGGGGTAGGGGTGTAGTTTGGAAATAGGATCCTTCTGGGTTCAATCCCCAGTACCACTAAAAAAAAAAAAAAAGAAAAAGTCGTTTCCCTGTCCCAAGGCCTTGGCGCCCTGGGTCTAGGTTTCACCAACCCACTCTGAAATTACTGCCCTGACTCCTTTTTTCTCTAGGAAAGCTGCCCACCGCCTATAGATGGGAAATCCATGCTGCACAGTGTGTGTGTGTGTGTGTGTGTGTGTGTAACACATGGCAGGAATCCAGAAAAGAGGAAGATTCAGATGGAAAGAGAGAAATACTTAACAATTTCAGGAATTTTTTTTTCTTGGTACTAGGGATTAAACTTACTGGCATTCTACCTCTGAGCTATACACCCAGCCCTTTTAATTTTTTTTTTTTTTTTTTTTTTTTTTTGGTGGTACTGGGGTTTCTGGAAACCCTTCTACCTCCGGGCTACACTCCCAGATCTAGTTTATATTTTTATTTGGTAACAGGGTCTCTTAAGCCAGCGAGGCTGGCTTCAAATCAGCACGATCCACCTGTCTCCACCTCCCAACCCCGGGTATTACAACTGTGTATCACCATGCCCGGCTAATTTTTTTTTTTTTCTTTTAAACAAAGTCACGGTAAGTTGCTGAGAGCCTCACTAAGTTGCTGTGACTGGCTGGGAACCTGTCATCCTCTGGTCTTAGCCTCCCAAGTACTGAGATCGCACCCAGCTGGTTCTTTCTTTATATGTGTGGGTTGGGGGGAGGGTACTAGAAATTAAAACCAGGGGCATTCTACCTCTCAGCTACATGATTGGTTGGTTGGTTGGTTGATTGATTGAAACAAGGTCTCACTAAGTTGCTGTGGACCTCACTAAGTTGCTACGGCTGACCTCAAACCTGTGATCCTCCCATCTTAGTCTCCCAAGTACTGGGATTACAGACGTATACCACCTTGTCCAGTTGGTTCTTTTTTTTTTTTTTTTTTTTTTTTTGGTGGTACTGGGGTTCCTGGAAACCCTTCTACCTCCGGGCTATACTCCCAAACCTATATATTTATATTTTTTTAAATTTGGAAACAGGGTCTCTTAAGCCAGCGCGGCTGGCTTCGAACCTGTGTGATCCTCCTGTTTCCGCCTCCCAAGCACGGGGATTACAAGCATGCGCCACCATGCCCGGCTTCAGCTGGTTCATTTTTTTGAAAAGTGTATTGACTGTGATCGCTGTGGCAAGAGACAGGGAGGTGGAGACAGAGGAGACCGCTTTGGACTATGTACTTGAAAGATATACTTTGTATAATGAAAGATGTACTCAGAAGCCACACTGATTTCATTTCTTTAACGGCTTTGTCTTTTCTCCTGTTTTTCTCCTGTAGTATCAAAGAAGCTGGCACCCATCCCCCCCAAGGTCCCGTTCAGCCAGCCAGGGGCCGTGAGTGACCAGTCCGCCGGCCAGCCGTCCCCGGTCAGCCTGTCTCCTACCCCACCGAGCACCCCGTCGCCCTATGGACTCAGTTACCCGCCCGGGTACTCCTTGGCCTCCGGCCAGCTCTCCCCAGCAGCGGCTCCTCCCCCGGTGGCTCCTTCTGTCTTTACAAGCACTTTAACAAAATCGAGGCCCACCCCGAAGCCCCGGCAGAGGCCCACCCTGCCGCCCCCCCAGCCCCCCACGGTCAGCCTCTCAGCCTCCAGTCCACAGGCCACGGAGCACCCCATGCTGGACGGCATGTCCCCAGGAGAGAGCATGTCCACAGGTAATTAGGCCGCCTGTGCCAACCTTAGCAAGATGTGCCGGGGTCTGGATTGAGAAAGCCCCACCCACCCACAGCCCAGGGTTTGTGTCTGCTCTTAGGTTATGTTCGCTGAGTCCTTTTTTTTTTTTTTTTTTTTTTTTTTTTTTTTATTGTGGTACTGGAATTCCTGGAAACCCTTCTACCTCCAGGCTACATTCCTAGACCTATTTTATATTTTTTATTTGGAAACAAGGTCTCTTAAGCCAGCGCGGCTGGCTTTGAACCTGCGTGATCCTCCTGTCTCTGCCTCCCAAGCGCGGGGATTACAAGCGTGCGCCACCACGCCTGGCTCGCTGAGTCCTTTGGTGTGGGGACTCAGGAGCTAGAAGCAGGTGTCAAAATGCAGGTGAGCCAGGCATGGTGGCGCATACCTGTCATCCAGAGGCTGAGACAGGAGGTGTGAAGGTTTGAGGCCAGCCTAAGCAATCTAGTGAGGTCCTCAGCAAGTAAGTGAGAAAGGGCTGGGGGCGCAGCCGAGGGGTAGAACACTTACCTAGTGACTGTTCATAATAAGAAATAAAAAGGGCTGGGGGTGCAGCTCTGAGGCAGAACAGCCCTGGATTAAATCCCCAGCACATAGAGAAGAATAACAACCCCAAAGCCAGGTGTGGTGGTGCACTCCTGTAATCTCAGTGCTTGAGAGGCTGAGACAGGAGGATTGCAGGTTCAAAGCCAGCCTCAGAACTTAAGGAGGCCCTCTGCAACTTAGCAAGACCCTGTTTCAAAATAAAAAGAATAAGCAGGGCTAGGGTGTAGCTCAGAGTTAAAATGCCCCTGGGCTCAATCGATCAAACACACACACACACACACACACACACACACACACACACTCACTAATAATGCAGGTGAGACATTGGGTTTCCCTGGGACAGAGCCCAGGCAGTTGAACAGGTACAAATGTTTGTCTGGAGCAGAGGAGTTAAGAATCATAAATTCATAAATCTTTTCTCCCAGGAGTGAAATAAGCCTTATTAGAAAAATGCATTTCCAGCTATGTCTGCCCTTCTCCCCTACCGGGCCAGGATTCCTCAGCAGTTGATTATGTAAACCCTCAAGTGCTTAACAAGGCTTGAGGCTTGGAATATATATATATATATATATATATATATATATATATATATATATATATTTTTTTTTTTTTTTTTTTTTTTTTTTTTTGCGATACTGGGGATGGAACCCAGGGACATTCTACCTCCGAGCTACACCTCCAGCCCTATTTTTTATTCTTTATTTTGAAACAGGGTCTCACTGAGTTGCAAAGGGCCTCACTAAGTAGCTGAGACTATCCACAAACCGCGATCCTCCTGCCTCAGCCTCCCGAATGCTGGGATGACAAGCGTGCGCCACCACGGCCAGCTCCATGCATACATTTAACACCTGCATATACACGTTTCCTATATACATACATACCACATACGTACCACCCACACGTACACGTCACACATACATACACACACACCCTCATACCACATGTGGATACACATATCACATACATAACAGCCACACCACACACGTATTTAACACCTACATATACTCATGCTGCCTGTATACATACATACCATATACACATGCCGCCACGTGTGCACAAATATTGTATATCACATGTACCCGTTACAGAAACGATATGACCAGAGGCTGGGGGAGAACCGGGGCTCAGTGGTAGAATGTGTACAAAAGGGCCTGGGTTCCATCTTCAGAGCCAAAATATCAGAAGAAGTGCAGGTCTATACGTGTGCCGGGCCACCCCCACCACGCACACGCCACCGCAGAGGGTACGCTGTGCGGAGTCCCAGGGTGCACCGGGATCGCTCATGGTGCTGACCATGCCCCCAGATTCTTTCCAAAGTGCCGCTCTCCCCCTTAAAGTAGATGGAGCCTGCAGGGTCAGATCTGCAAGCATGCGTGCTGGGTCCGTTGGTTGCAGTGTTATGGGAGGGGCCATCTGGTGACGTACCAGGTCTATTTTGGGATGTGATTAATGTTGATTGTCCTCATCTAACCTGAGGCTTATTTTTTTTTTTTTTTTTACAAAACAAAGGGCCCAGCCAGGCATGGTGGCGCACACGCTCGTAATCCCAGCATTCGGGAGGCTGAGATAAGGAGGATTGGGGTTTGATTAGTGAGGCCTTTTGCAACTAAGTGAGCCCCTGTTTCAAAATAAAGAATAAAAAATAGTGTTACGGGTGTAGCTCGGAGGTAGAATGCTCCTGGGTTCCATCCGCAGACCCACAAAAACAAAAACAAAAACAAAAGCAAAACAAAGAGGTGGGTGTGGTGACGCACACCTGCGATCCCAGCACTTGGGTAGCTAAGACGGGAGGACCGCAGGTTCAAATCCAGCGTCGGCAACTTGGCGAGACCCTGTTTCAAAAGAAAATAAAATAGGGCTGAGGTTGAGGCTGGGTTCAATCCCCAGTACCGAGAGGGGGTGAGCATCCTCTGAGCGGTGCGTGGAGCGTCCTCCCCAATACGCCACATCTGTTGACTTTCCAGCCACCCAAGAAAGGGGGTGGCCTGGCCTGGCATCCATTTGGTAATTTCACAGCACTCAGGGAAGAACTGTGGCTTACGACACTCAGTGACTCACGGGCCCACCGCACAGGCAAAACATCTACCGCCCCTCAGAGTGGGCCGCAGCCCCGGCCCCCGCGTCCCGCGTTTCATTTGAATGTCCTCTTGGCACTAGACCGTCGCGTTGTCCCGTCCGTGCCGGTCTCCGAGCCAGTGTAGCCTCTGTTAGCGCCGTGGTGCGGTCCGCCGGGCCCCGCGATGCCCGGCTGGTACTTTTTCGTTGTGTTCCTGTTTTGTCCTGTTTATTGATCTCTCCGAATCCTATCATTGTGTTCTTACAGCTGTGTGACATGGTGACGCAGTGTTGGATACGTGTGAGGGGGATTTTCAGGGTAAGCTGGCCCCGGCCTCGCCTCCCTCACCCCAACCCCAGCCAGCCAGGCCAGCCGTCCCCGCGCCCGCCGCCAGCGCCCATGGCTTCCTCCTTCTGCATGCGACTCAGACCAGCCGACCGCATGGCCACTTCCCTCTCGCCAACTTCCCCGACTTCAGGGCTCTTTGAAACCATTGGCCTATATTTTTTTTCTTTTTTTGGGGGGGAGAAACCCAGCCACCGGGCTCAGCTCTCCTTTCTCCGTTCTCTCTCACTACGATCGCCTATAGCTGCAGACGCTCCTGATGTGCAGTTTAGGTTTAGAATTTGCAGGGGTCACAGATCTGTTCTTCCTAGGATGGATCTGCAGGAAGCTATTGTGCCCAGTGCCCCGTAATTATGCCCTGAACTTTCTCTTTAGGAAGGGGTCCCAGTGGGAAGATGTACCTGGTGTGACCCAGAACATGGGGCACCCTGAGACAGTATCAGCTGATCCCCACAGCCAGACACCAGTTCTAACTCCTGTCTCCTCCCAGGCTGCGAGCTGGTTCTAAGAACCCAGGGTCTTAGAACTCATTCTCCCGCAAACGCCCAGTGATAACGGCCAGCCAGATCCTTGCTGTGCAACTCAGAAAAACATGTTGGGAACATTAATATCAGTAGCTGCTGGACCTTCTCCTCTTAGACAGAGTAGATGCTCTGCCCGCCCGGTGTGTTAGCACAGGCCTGTCATGCCGGTGACTCGGGGGACTGAGGCAGGAAGATGGGCAATTTAGAGGCCCGGTCTCAAAACAAAAAAATTGAAGGGCTGGGATGTAGCTCAGTGGTAGAGCCCCCCTGGGTTCAATCCTAGTACTGCAGAAAGAGAAAGCAAGGAAGCAAGAAAGGGAGGAGGGAGGAGGAAGGAAGGAAGGAAGGAAGGAAGGAAGGAAGGAGGAAGGAAGGCAAAAGAGAGGAGAGAAAGATATGGAGGAGAGAGAAGGAAGGAAGGAGAGAAAGATAGAGGGAGGAGAAAGAAAGATAGGAAGGAAGGATGGATGGATGCTCGTGGCTCTGGGAATGTGGCTCAGTGGTGGGGCACTTTGTCTGCCTTGCCCCAGGCCCTGAGTTGTATCCCAGCAGTAAAAGTAAAAAAAAAAAAAACAACAACAACCCGACACTCAAAATTGAGGCAAGAACAGAAAGGAGAAAGAGGAAGGAGGTAGTTTTGCCTTAGCAAAAAGCAGGGGCCACAATAAACCAGGGTTTCTCCATTTCAGCCCATGACCCCGCAGCCTAGTAATGGCATCTCTGCTGGTCACAAACCTCCTGATGGATAGATAACCTTTGGAAACGAAATCACAGCTCTGCTTTTCCTCGGAGTGCCAGTCAGGGCCGCTCCCCTGGAACCCACCCGTGTTGACCGACCCTCCGCCCTGGGGCCAGGGTGCAGCAGCTACCTTGAGGTGCCCGTGTGGGGCCGGGCCATCTTTGGGTTGTCATGCCAATAATCTCGTGCCCATGTGACTGCTGAGACACAGGAAAGGCAGGAAGTTTGTCCAAAGCCACACTTGGCCTTCAGATGGAGCTCAGAGTTTGAACCCCAGCAGAGGCGCCCCAGCTCTGACAGGGAGCCCCGCCCAGCAGGGTGACCCCAGGCCGGCCCAGCCTAGCACCCATCCAGAGGAGAGACTGGACACCAGTTGGATCTTGCTGCAGAAGAGCGATCGGCAAGCCCCTAAGTCACCGCTCCCCCAAAAGGCAGCCATTGAAGACAGGCTGGGCTTTCATGCTGGGGACTGTCTGGGTTGGAGGGAGGAGCTTTGTCCCGGAGCTTCTGTGTCTGTCTGTCTTTTAGGACAGCGTCCAAGTGTATGTCTGTACACTCAGTGTGCTATTTCCCAGCGTGGATATTTGCTTTACAAAAACACAACAGCACCACCACCCCACCTTCTAAGGATGGCCCTCAATGAACTGCACCCCGGGCAGGCCCGCCGTGCCTGTGACCAGGTTGTGGTTCCCGGCTGGCCTCTGTTGTGAAGCAAGCAGGGCTAAGCGAGGGCCAGAGACTAGGAAAATGCAGGGACATGACCGAGTAAAGCATCCAGGAGATGCCGCCCAGCTCCCCTCGGACCGTCCAAGTTTGCTGGGCAGTGATGCTGCTCCGGGGCCATTTCCAGCTGACCCGTGTGCCCTAAGCTGCTGGCTCTGAGCACTCCTGTTTTATCTTTCCTGACTCATCTTCTCTGTGCTCCTAGAAAGAATGTAGCCAGGGAGCAAGGTTTTGTTGCAGTTGAGAGACCAAATAGCAGGTTGTGAGGAAGATCCCAAAGGCTACCTTCCCGAGCCAGCCCAGGTGCAGCCGCTCCTTAGAAGGGGGCAGAGCTTACCCCTTTGATTGTTTCTCGCACTGGCCTTGCCCTAGAGGGAACCGAGTGCAGTCTGAGCTAGATTCCCCAAAGATGCCCCTGAGGCCTACCCGAGAGCATCCTGCCTACCGGGAGTCCAGTGCATGGAGCTGCCTGGGCCTCTCTGAGCTGCCCTGGCAGAACCTGGTTGCTTAGATCCTACTGAACTTCAAGGTAGAAGCAAAACACCCGTAATGGTACAGTCACATGCTTACAGCCACCTCTGAACACCGGCCCCAGAGCCACCCAGCCGCCCCGCCTCCTAGCCCTGACCGGACTGCCGGGTCAGCCTCCCCCTAGCCCGAAGCCCCCTTCATCTCCTCTCTCTCTCTCTCTCTCTCTCTATCTCTCTCTCTCTCCCGACTTGCAGATCTTGTCCATTTCGAAATTCCCTCCATCCACATAGAGCTGGGATCGACGCTCCGCCTGAGCCCCCTGGAGCACACGCGGCGACATTCTGTGACTGACAAGAGGGACTCGGAGGAGGAGTCCGAGAGCACGGCTCTCTGACGCGGCGCCCGCCCCCCACACGCGTGTACATACATACCGGGCCGGAGCCCGCCGCCAGCCAGGAGCAGCGACCCCGGGCGCGCCAACCGCTTCCAACGCAGAGAGGTTGGAGCCCGGCAGAAAACTGCAGCCTCTGGTCCATCCCTGTGGCAAATGGTGGTGGTTGGTTTTGTCTGTTCTCTTTGGGTGGTGGTGACTTATGACCTTTTGTTTGACCTTTGCCTTTTGACTTTGTGACTCTTTTGGTCCATTTTGAGCCTCCATGCCAAGCACCCAAGGGCTGGCTTGTCAGGAATGTTCTATGTGTGTTGAGGGTGGCAAGAAGAGGGTTTTCCCTGCTTGCAGTTGCTGCCTCTGCTGGGACAGCTGGGTTTAGGCCCTGTGATGTCAGTGTAATGGCCGCAGACAGGAGGGGCTGGAACTGCCGAAGTCCTGGGTACCCAAGTACCGGGTACAGGGGAAGCCTAGCCGGTGGGAAACCTCTCAGGTCACCCTTCATCAGAGGCCTCCGAGGTAAAATGGCTTCAAATATTCACTTCCCGAGTTTTAGTTTCCCCCTCTGCTCATCATTTTATACTGCTTAAAGGAGCTGGACCATGTCTGGAGGCCCCCAGGTAGCGCTCCATGCCCCCATCCCCAAACACGTTAGATAGATCCGAGTCACTCAGTCCCAACCGGAGGCCGCTCCCGGGGTAGGTGGGATGCTGGAGCCGGTGTCTTCGTTCTGGAAGTTACAGCTGAATAGCAATAACTGTTAGCCAAAGCTGGTAGAGAGGGTTGGAAAACCAGCCCACTGAGGCTTGGCCTGGAGCAGGGCCTGCCTTGCTCACCAGCACCCTGGCCCAGCCCTTCCAAGTCACACCCAGCCCTGGGGAGGAGGGGCCAGAGGCGCTGGGGAGCCTGTGTGCACTTTGGAAAGAAGGGAGGGGAAAAAAAAACAAACAGATCTGGGCCATGCATGCAAAGTCAATCTTTCAAATTTTATCCTTTTAAAATAGATATACTATGCCTATATGATATAATATTTGTATATATGAAATCTATATTTGTTTAATTTGAGCCAATCCAATCTAAACCGATGTACAGATGTACAATGAGAACTTTAAATGCCTAGTTATTTTTCCCGACACAGTGTAAAGTCACTCTTCTCTGAGTGGGGTTTGCAGAGAGTTTCCACGTTGACGGCCTTGCTTACCTCCTTGGCTACGGCAGTTCAATCCCCGATTTGTAAGGGAGCCCAGGGGGGGTGTGTGTGTGAAAGTTATCTTTAAATACATGTACAAATTGTTGTCAAAAGTAATGTTATTAAAATAGATTTATTATCCCTGAGTTTGGCATATGGTCTCGTCTTTAATAGAGCTGTCAAGGCGGGCATGGTGGCACATGTCTATAATCCCAGTTCTTGGGAGGTTGAGGCAGGATCACAGGTTCGAGGCCAAGCTCAACAACCTAGCGAGACCCGTTTCAGAATATTTTTAAAAAGGGCCGAGGGTGAAGCTCAGAGGAAGAATGCCTGCGGGTTCTATCCCCGGTGCCAGAAATAAATAAAGCTGTGGAGATAGTTCTCAGGACACCGGAAGGCCACCGCCAGGGGAGGTCAAATCCTCACCGTGCCTTTCTCGCGCCTTCCCTGTCTTTAAAGCCCTTTCTGCTTATCCTGGGTAGGGAGAATATATAAATACCGGATTCAACTCCAAAAGTTCTCTTTAGTCTCCAACCCTAAGGAGTTTTCACACCCCAGAGAGGCCAGCCCAGTGACACATTTTAGTAGTTTCAAGGTCAGAGTGGCCGTCGTCCTGGGGCAAGAGAACATCCTGGGCTCCTGGCAAGTGTTTGACGCCACTGCCAGGAGCCAGCCTAACTGGGCTTCTGTCTCCACTCCGTGGACAGGAGGCGGCTCCCGGGCACACTGGGCGGCCAGCGCGCCAGGACGAGAAGGAACTCAGGACTCCAAACTCAATTTTTATTGCATCTGCCTCTTTGGGAATACCATCCTTCGAGGCGGAAGCCCTTCGTCCCGAGTCCCCTGTGCCTTAGGCTGCGGCGTACAGAGAACCACCTTCCTGGTGAAGACACGGAGCGCTGCCCACGTTTCCAAAGCGACCCACAGTGCTTTGTGACCCACAGACAGTGTTCACACCCGCTGTCTTCTGCCCTCCCGTCTGGCAGCTGTGCCGGGCATCGGGAGTGAGTGGGCTGGGCTCTGCAGGCTCTGCCTATCGGGAGCCCGGGCCACAGCAGACCCCACGGCCTTCTCTCGAGTGGCCTCCTGGCGGGTCTCCCTCTCTGGCTCCCACCAGAGTGAGGCCGGGTGGGTGCCGTGCAGCGTGGAGACACACAGCCCCCAGAGTCCAGGCTGGCCCGGTCCTGTGCTAGGCTCGGACCTCCTTGCTCTGTGGGCTCCGTGGCTCCTCGGTGCGTGCCCGCTTCTGCGGGGTCTCCGTGTCCTCGGGGCGGCCCTCCTGCTCCTGGGCGAGGAGGAGGGCGGCGCGCACCTGCCGCAGCTGCCGCTTCTCCTTGCGCCCCTTCATCTCCTCGATGTCGTCAGCAAACAGGGCCTTCAGCGGGGGGATGAGCTTGGGCACGGTCGGGAAGTCTCCAAAGCAGACCTGGCAGGCCGGGCAGCGAGACACGTGCCTTAGAGGAGACTCGGTGCAGGTAGCAGGTGCCCACTCCCTGCCCTGCACCCTGCCGGCCACACGTGGGGGGAGGAGGAAGCTCTCTAAGCAAAAAGGCGGACATCTCACTCCTGGCCGAGGGCAGCAGGAAAGGAGGACGAGGGTCCACCCTCATCGAGCCACTAAGGCCCTGGCGCCGATGCTCACGGACGCGGGCACGGAGCCACAGGTGTGCGCCGAGGCTGCGGTGGCCGAACTGCAGGCCGTGAGCCTGGGGCACGTGGGCCCCGCCGCCATCAGACCTGGTGCTGGAGAGACCCTCCCCCCCCCCGAGTGGGCCTGGGCTGGAAAGGAAAGGAGGTGCAGCTGTCCCCCGCCCCTCAGGGCCCGTGGGGCATACAGACCTTCATGTGGTCAAAGGCGATCCCCACTTTCTCATTGAAGTCAGGGCTGAAGAGGGGGATCTTGGCGTAACGCTGGCTGAAATGGTTCAGCATGATGAACCCCGCGTTCATCTGCACCCCCACGCCGATAGCCTGGGAGGTAGTGCTGCAGGACAGAGCAGGGAGGCCAGCTAGCCGCGGGCGAGGAAGCAGGCCCGGCCCCTCGCTGCAGAGAGCCCAGGGCCGTGGTGCGTGTCCCTACGGGCACCTCCTTAGCCCACACCAAGGCTACAGGGGCCAGATCCTTCCCTGCTCCCTCAAGGAGGCCCTGCGTGGTCTACGCTGAATGTCAGCCTCCCGCAGGGAGGGCACCAGAGAAAACCCCAGGAAGCCCCTTTCCTTGAAGGAGTTCAATGTTCAGCCCTGCTCCCTCCCCAGCAATTCCCTCGGGGGGCTTAGACTTTGTTCCAGCCTGTTTCTAAGTCCTTCCTAACACCCTGGTCAGTAGAACCTCGCTTAGAGGACTCTGAGGCTGCGAGAGCCCTGCCCTGGGCTCTGGACGCCTCCATAGCCCGGGCCGCCTTGGGACGGGAGGGAGCGGGCATCGAGGACTGGCTGGCCCTGGCTACCTGTGTGTCTTTTCCACGGCCTCCTCTTCTAAGCCGTCTTCCAGGGTGGCTTCGTGGATCAGGAGGGTGGCATCTTGCCCTGGAAAGAAAAACAGGAGGCAGAGTTCTCCCGGAGAGCGGCGTGTGGCCCTGGGGCCCACAGCTGTGTCCACCCAAACAGGTGGCGCCCTCCGGGTGGGAACCTGAGTCCGCCGTCCCTGTGGACGTCCCTGCACCACCCCGCACCTCAGTGAGGCCATTCTCTCCAGCTACTCACCCATCTTGACCAGAGCCTCACAGGGCATGGTGTCCCCTGAGTAGACCACTTTCCAGCCGGACGTGTGCACCAGCGCACAGCCAAAAGCATGCTTGCAGTGCCGGACGTGGCAGGTCTGGAACTGAAGGAGCCAGGCTGGAGGGCCGAGGCCTGCAGCCCACCTGGCCCTCGACCCGGGCCTGCAACCTTACCCCTTACCTCTTCCAAGTCACAGGCTCCCAGCAGAGAAGTGATCAGCTCTTCCAAAGAGGGACTGGAGACCTCTGCCCCTTTCTGAAGGAATTTCGCGGGGATCATACTGTAAGAAGATAAAAACAAGCCGGGCGTGGTGGCGCACGCTTGTAATCCCCGCGCTTGAGAGGCTGAGAGAGGAGGATCGCGCAGGTTCGAAGCCAGCCTCAGCTACTTAGTGAGGCTCTCAGCAACTCAGCGAGACCCTGTTTCCAAATAAAATACAAAATAGGTCTGGGAGTATAGCCCGGAGGTAGAAAGCCTCTGGGTTCCACCCCAGTACCACCAAAAAAAAAAAAAGAACATAAAAACATTTACAAATTATAATGAACAAGAAAGAATAAGATCATTAACACCTGGAGTCAAAAGTCAGGTCTTTGGCTGGAGAACCTAACATCATTCTTAGGGAAGAAACTGGTTTTTTTTTTTTCAGTACTGGGGATGAAATCCAGGGACATTCTACCTCTGAGCTACATACCCAGCCCTATTTTCATTCTTTAATTTGAAACAGGGTCTGAGTTGCAGAGGGCCTCACTAAGTAGCTGAGGCTGGCTGCGAACCACGATCCTCCTGTCTCAGCCTCCCGAATGCTGGGATTACAAGCGTGCGCCACCACGCCCAGCTAAGAAACAGGATTTAAATCGGGCACCAAGATGGGAAAACCACCATCAAATTACAGCCAAACCATACCTCTAGTTTATTAGAAGAAACCCCACATGTTGGCCCAGGCCACGGGTTCCCAAGCTTACTGTCTCACCGCCCCCTTTCCAGAGAAGTACTTTTTCATAGTCTCTCTGAAGCTACTGCCACCCAGTTGGGTGGGTCTGATGCCACCCAGGGGGGTCTGGATGACGTTGGCACCAACGGCTCAGGCTCTGTGGCCATGGCATGGGGGGTGCTCCCTGGGCCTGCTCACCTGACGTGCTGCAGGACCTCCTGGCACTGGTTGTGGTACTGCTGCAGCCAGGGCCTGAGCTGGGAGGGCGCCACCACCAGCAGAGGGTGGAATGTCTTTCCCAGAGAGGCCTGAAAGGAAACGCCAGCGCACAGTCAAACCGCGGGGGTGGCAGAGCCCGCCCACCTGCCCGCCAGCCAGGTGCCACACTCACCAGAGCACGCTCTCTCTGCAGCAGGATGTTCAGTAAGCCCTGGGGAGGAGACAGGAGGCGCGGTCAGGCCGGCCCCCACTCCACTGCCCTCCCGTCGAGGAGACCCGTTTAACACTGTGACGGCCCCGCGCTCACCGTGTGATGGTCCGCGTGCATGTGGGACACGAACACGGCGGCGAGGTTGCCTAGCACCCTGTCCACCTGGTCTCCGTAATGGCGGCACAGCTGCCCGAACGTGCCCTCGCCGCAGTCCAGGAGCAGGGCCTTGTCGGGGCTGGGGGAAGAAGAGCGAGAGCCATCAACAGCAGGGCTGCGGGCAGCTGTCAGCGCGGGGCAGCTCCAGCGGAGGCCAGGCAGCAGCTGTGGGCGCATCTGCCTCCAAAATATCTCTTGCTTCTTTGCAGGGGACTCATATAGAAGACAACTCACTTATCCACGAAGGTTGGTTGGTTGGTTATTTATTTATTTTGTGGTACTGGGTTTGGAAGCCAGGGGCCCTCTACCTTTGGGCTACACTCTCAGGCCTATTTTATGTTTTATTTGGAAACGGGGTCTAAGTGGCTGAGAGCCCCACTAAGCTGCTGAGGCTGGCTTTGAACCCACGCGATCCTCCTGTCTCAGCCTCCCAAGCGCTGGGATTACAAGCGTGCGCCACCACGCCCGGCTACAAAGGTAATTTTCGAGGAGTCCATCCTCTCTCTAGTAAAAGAGCTAAGTCGGGGGCGCTGGCCCACACCTACAATCCCAGTACTTGGGAGGCTCAAGACGGGAGGATTGCAGGTTCAAGTGGGGAAGGCAAGCTGGCAGTAGCCGCCTTGGTTATCTGCAGCAGGCTCGAGGGGCTACTCTCAGGGTTTGGGAACCAGAAACCCAAGAAGTCTTTCTGGGAGCATCTCAGAAGAGGCCAGCTCGCTCTGAGCTGCTCACCTACATAGCTCAGTCACAAAACAAGGTGCCCTCGACTTGCGTGACCTCAGGGCGCATCTCATGGCTGCGGGTGTCATCAACTGCACTGTTTGGATGCTTACCATCCGGCACTAGCATTTCAAGACGACAAAACGAAGTTTAAAGGCCGGGCGTGGTGGCGCACGCTTGTAATCCCCGCGCTTGGGAGGCTGACACAGGAGGATCGCATGGGTTCAAAGCCAGCCTCAGCTACTTAGGCTCTCAGCAACTAAGTGAGACCCTGTTTCCAAATAAAGTATAAAATAGGTCTGGGAGTATAGACCGGAGGTAGAAAAGCCTCTGGGTTCCACCCCCCAGTACCACAAAAACAAAACAAAAAACGATGTTTAAAAATTAGCCGGGCGTGGTGGCGCACGCTTGTAATCCCCGCGCTTGGGAGGCGGAGACAGGAGGATCGTGCAGGTTCGAAGCCAGCCGCGTGCGCTGGCTTAGGAGACCCTGTTTCCAAATAAAAATGTAAAAATAGGTCTGGGAGTGTAGCCCGGAGATAGAAAGGCTTCCAGGAACCCCAGTACCACGAAAATTAAAAAAAAAAAAAAATTAACCTGGCACTTCACAATCCTGCTACCTCTGCCTACGTATGTGCGGAGGAACTGTGTGCACCTCGGTGCCTCTGACCGATGGACCTCCCCGTAGATAAAGGAGCCCAGGAAAGCCCCAGGGAACCAATTAAGAAAACATGTCAAGGGGAAGCCAATAAAGGGGCCGAACAGAAGACAAACGTACACAGCCCAAAATAACACAGCAGTACAGAGGAAGGAGACGGATCATAGAGCGTCGCGGGCAGGGCACCAGCTCACAGTGAGGTCCTGCTACCTGCTGGCCTCCGACGACAGCCAGGAACCTCTCCGTGCGCCCTCTAACAACGGGGAACACCGCCATTAATTTCTTCATAAGTTCAACGTGAAAGCTGAGGCAATTTCTTAGCAAGGTGTACAGATAGGGTAGCACCAGCTCTTATTGAAGTCAGGATGGGACAAGTTCGGGGCTTTTCCGCAATAAAAGCTAGCTAGCTCTTGAGGCTCTAAAACGTGGCAGGGCCCAGTGCCCCACTTTGGGGACACTCTCACCAAGATAAGCTCACAGGGCTCAAACCGCTGTTTTCAAATTCAGCCTGGTGAGCGCGCCAGGACTTTTATTTAATAATAAGCAGGCTTTCTGATGTTTTCTGGCAAAATAACGGGCAGTACCTTATGTTAACAAGGGTGGAGCTGACGTTTCGGATTTTCATTGGGATGGCGGACCCGGTGCCCAGGAAGACGATTTCTGGATAATGGCTTTTTTCCTCTGTAAAAAATATATATATGTACATGCAATAGTCCATTTCATTGGGCCAAAGGTGAGCCGGACTTCAGCCATAAGACAGATAAGTAAAACGGCCAAGTCCACCTTCCCGGAGGGGCGCCGGTAGACCCAGCCAACCGCCCTCAAGGGAAAGGCTTCCTCATCTGAGTGGCACCGCAGGCTGCCTGGGAGAGAGGGGATGCCTGGGAGGCAGAACAGATTCTCCAGTCCTGGAAGAACAGGGCTCGAGTTGGCCTGGGCCCGGTCCTCAGCCTCCCAGGCTGCCGGGCCCTGGCACGCATCTGCAAGCATCCCATGAACATACACATGGGAAAATCCATCCTACTCAAGGAAGAAGGCAACTCCCAGGAAGTCAGTCTTCCCCAAAACACACACGGGGCGAGGGGCTGAGACCTGGCCATGCCTACAGCTGCCTGGTGCTGACCTCCACAGAGAGCGCGGCAAGTGTGGTCCGAGACTGCCACCCCTTTCTATTCCAGAGGTCTCCTCTATCTACCTGTAGCTAAAAACGACACCAGCAAAACCAGGAAGAGAGGAAGGAAGTCCTGGCGCGCTCACCAGGCTGAATTTGAAAATAGTGGTTTGAGCCCTGTAAGCTTATCTTGGTGAGAGTGTCCACAGAATTCTCCAACCACCACCCTGATGGGATGAGCGGGAACCCGAAGAGGGCAGTGACTTGGCTTTACCTTCCCAGGTGATCTCCGGGCAGACCCGAGCCAGACCCAAGCCAGCAGAGGCCCTGGCGCGCCCACCCATTTCCCACCGGTGTGCCTCGCGTAGAATACTTGCACGGGACTCACTGGCTGGGTGGGACGAAGGCACTGGATCTTAAGTTCCCCCACTCCCAACCCCAGAGGATCTACTTCTGACGGACAGCCGAGGTACAGAAAGGTAATTAAGTAAGCAAAGCAGGTGAGAATGTGCCCCGTCAAGACGCTGCTCACGCTGTGATGGCGCCTGCAGGTGGCGGGGCCCAGGAGAGGCCGCCCGGGGCCGCACTCACCTGCCGGGGCCGCGCCGTCCTGCATGCTGCTCCTGTATTCCTGCACACTCTCCTGGAAACTAGGGAGCTCCAGGGCCTCCGCGATGAACTCATCGGGACTGCAAGTAACAACGGCGTCCCTGCAGAGAGCGGGCACGGGGGCTGTGGCCGAGGCAGCGCTGCGGCGGCTCTCCCGCATCAGTCCATGCTCCGGATCAAGCCGGGAGGCCGAGCGGCTGGGGCCTGGGGCAGCTCTCTCCGGCTAGGTGAGGGGTGCCTCAGAGTGAGTTCTGAATAGCTCTAGCGCCTCACGACACCCCTCAACCTCAAAGCCTAAGGAAAACGGGGTGCTACTGAGGATTTCTTTCTGTGTGGCAGGGATGATCCCACCAGCACCCTGACCTCCAGCTACTTGCACCACTACCCCATCCAAGCCGAGACAACGGATAAATGGCTCCAGACACTGCCACCAATGGCCCTTAGAGCGACTGCGGAACGGAGGCGCGCACTGCTCCTCACCGGGAACCTTGGCGAGATGCGGGGCCTGGCTCGGGAGCCCGGGGAGTGGGGAGCATTCTGAGCTGTGGCCACCGGTGCGAGCCACACTGCACAGCCATGCTCAGACTAGAGACTGGTGGACCTCCAACCTGGCTGGGTATGGAAGCCAGCTGGCGCTTAGGAGGTGAGCCTCCAACTAACTCGCAGGATCCTCATTCAGTAGCCTGGGGCAAGACCCAAGAGCTGTATTTCTCCCTTTTTATTTTTGAAATAGGGTCTCAACCAGAAGGATCGCACAGGTTTGAAGCCAGCCGCGCTGGCTTAAGAGACCCTGTTTCCAAATAAAAAAGCATAAAAATAGGTACTGGGGGTGTAGCCCAAAGGTAGAAGGGTTTCCAGGAACACCAGTACCAAAAAAAGAAAGAAAGAAAGAAAGAAAGAAAGAAAGAAAGAAAGAAAGAAAGAAAGAAATAGTGTCTCACTTGGTTACTGAGGCTGGCCTTAAACCTATGACCCTCCTGTATCAGCCTCCCAAGTACTGGGATTACAAGTGTGTGCCACCACGCCCAGCAGGAAAATGATACTTGAGAATAATCACCCACTCCAAGCCTCTCCACTCAACCCGAATCATGGTCAGGCTATTTTTTTTTAATTTATTTATTGGTGGTACTGGGGATGGAACACTTCTACCTCCAGGCTATACTCCCAGACCTATTTTATATTTTTATTTGGAAATAGGGTCTCTAAGCCAGCAAGCCTGGCTTCGAACCTGTGCGATCCCGTCTCCACCTCCCAAGTGCAGGGATTACAAGCGTGCGCCACTACACCCAGCTATGGTCAGGCTATTTTTTAAAATAAATCAGCTGGCACACAGCCACCCCTCCATCCAACACACACAGCGCCACACGTATGTGGACACTCACGCACTATATCCATGGCTCTCTGGTGCTATGACGGAGCCCGCACAGCCTGACAAACCTCCGGATCCTCCTGCTCCCCGGCCACTTCCAGGAGAGCCCGCCCACCCGCCTGCAGGTCCCACCCTGGAGCTGCACACACCTCTGCCACTCCCTCCTGGGACGGAGCTGGTACTTGAGGAGACATTCACCCCGCACCGCGGGCACGCGGAGAGCGGGGCCTTCCTCCTGGAAGAGACGAGAATGCACCCTACAGTGAGGAGGTGGAAGACGGGGGCCAGGCGGACGGGGCCGTTCTGGGACGCTACCTTACTGGAGAAACTCGTGAGCGGGGGAAAGATGTCCGGGTGGATGAGGTTGAGCTGCGCCTGGATCTTGTGGCTGCGTAGGTTGTGGACAGAGGCACAGTTCTCATTCAGGACCAAGTGCTGGGTGTCAGGCCCAAACCTGGGGAGAAACGACCGCACGCTGACAACGCCTGTCAGCAGACGATTCCGCGCGGGGCGGCCCTGGCGATTAGGAGTGCTGATGTGGGGGAAGGGTTCAGAGAGGCACACTGCTTGTCCCCAGAGGGTGATGGCATGGGCCGACACCATCCCACTTCTCCTGTCTCAAAGTCCAGTGTGGTGTCCCTGCTGCAGCCGCCTTTGGGCTCTATTGGAAAAAGTGATGGAAAATCTAGGATTTCTGACAGGGACTTGAAATAAAAAACAAATGTACAGAGTGCAAATGAAAAAGAGAAAGATGGATGATTTCCGTTATCATCCACACCCTCAGGGATGGAAGACAAGGGACTGAAGAGCCAGAGACCAGCCGGGTAGAGAGGACAAGAGGAAGGAGTGGTGAGGAAGGGGGAAGGCTCAGGAGCAGCCCAAGGCCACCCTGCACCAGCTCAATCAGGGCTTTTCCCGCAGGTACCACAGGGAGAACAGGACCCTCTCCTCCAGGGAAACTAACTCCTCAGGCTTGTGGAGTATCCATAACTTAGTGAGATGTCGTTTTCAAATAAAAAAATAAAACAGGGCTAGGGATGTAGATTAGAGATAGAATGCCTCTGAGCGGGGTGTGATGGTGCATTCCAGTAGTTGGGAGGCTGAGACAGGAGGATCGCAGGTTCTTGGCCAGCCTCAGCTACTTGTGAGGCCCTCTGTAACTTAGTGAGACCATTTCAAATCAAAGAATAAAAACTGGAGTTAAGGGTGTAGCTCAAAGGTACAATGCCTGAGTTCAATCCCCAGTACCCCTCCAAAAATAGGAGCCGGGCATGGTGGCGCACGCTTGTAATCCCAGCATTTGGGAGGCTGAGACAAGAAGATCCCGGTTCGCAGACAGCCTCAGCTATTTAGTGAGGCCCTCTGCAACTTAGTGAGCTCCGGTTTCAAAATACAGAATAAAAAATAGGGCAGGGGGTGTAGCTCGGAGGTCAAAAGACCCTGGGTTCCATCCCCAGACTCGCAAAAATAAAAAGGAAAGAAATGTGTGTGGAGCATTTAACACTGTTTGTGGTGTTTAACACTGTAGTGGATGTTCAGTAAGTGGGAGGAACTGTTTTACATTTGCAAGTCTCTTCTTTAGGATACACATGAGGACTGACTTAACCCCAACGATGGTGCTTGTCCCAGCACCACCTAGAGGCTGGAGGGTGTAAAAGGATGGGAAATGTGCACCCGCAGCGCCACCTAGTGGTGATTTTTTAACTCAAAGAGGGGGACAGAGAGCAGTGCTCCCAGAATCCACTTGGCAGGAACCAGAGTGAATTCAGGCAGGCACAGAGGTAAGGGTAGAAGGCACTTGACAGCTCAGGCAGAAAGGAGGGAACATGTCCCCGCCCTGAAGAGCTGCTGTGCACCCTGGGCTGGCCTTACCTCTCCATCCACTGCTGGTACCTGCTGTCCACCAGCACAGACTCCGGAGCAATGTGCACTACCAGGGCCACCGAGGCATCAGCCTCTCCCTGGTACCTGGGAGAAAGGAAGAGTGGGGCTTTGCTTATACACGAAGGACACACACAAACGGGCTCCCTGTGCAGCCCGGGAGGGAGCCGCTGTCTGCGCGCCCAGGCTTGGCTCCCTCCCCGGGGCTCCTCCATCAGACAAGCTCCCATCCAGGCCTCCCTCAGGCTCCCTCCTCTCCATGGCTCCCCCTCTGCTCCATCAACAACCAGCACTTCTTCAGTCTCCAGGACCCCGTCCCACCTCGGGTCAGCCTTCCCGAGGACCTGAGATGCCAAGATGCAAAGTGAGATCGTCTCCAACTCCACCGCCTCGTTGAAAGCCACTTACTAATGGGCTGATGTGCTTCCTTCTAGTTCCCCTTTTTGGATTTATCACACCCCCTCCGCTGTCACACACATGCAGAGGTCTCCCAAGTGACACCTCAGGAACTCTGAGTAGCTTTGCTGCCCAGAACTTGATTAAAAGACAACATCTGTGCCCATCCGTGCACCCAAAGTCACCCTAGAGAATAGAGTGGGTGCGGGAAGCGCTCCACTAGGAAGGGGCACCACAGCCAAAGAGATCAGACCAAAACAAAAAGTGAAAAATACAGATGGATAGAAATCAGGATCAAGCCGGGCGTGGTGGCGCACGCTTGTGATCCCCGCACTTGGGAGGCTGAGACAGGAGGATCGCGCAAGTTCAAAGCCAGCCTCAGCTACTGAGTGAGGCTCTCAGCAACTAAGTGAGACCCTGTTTCCAAATAAAATATAAAATAGGTCTGGGAGGATAGCCTGGAGGTAGAAAGCCTCTGAGTACTAATACCGAGTACCACCACCACCAACAACAACAAAAAAGATGTGAAATCAGGATCAGAAAAAATATGAACCATTTAAAATGGGAGGAAGAAGAGCCAGGCATGGTGGTGCACACCAGCAATCCCAGTACTTGGGAAGCTGAGACAGGAGGATCGCAGGTCCGAGGCCAGGCATAGCAATATAGCGAGATTCTCAGCAACTTAGGAAGATCCTGTCTCAAAACAAAAAATAAAAAGGGCTGGGAGTGTAGTTTGGGGGCACTAATGGGACCTCAAGAAAGACCTAAAATGTATTCTAAACTTCGACTTCTAGAAATCTTAGTTGATTTTCTAGTCTTCAGTGGTTTCTGGTTTAAAGTCTAAGTATATACCACAAAGCCCTCTACCTACTAGTAACAACATAAATCTTGCCAGTAGGAACGACGTGCATTTCAAACCCAGATAACGGGCTTTCCCAGAGACAGGGCTCTGGCCCCCAAAGTGCGTGTCCACAAGGGCCAGGCTTCCTGAGTGGTGCCACCTCTCCACCCTCCCTCGCGGGGGCCCGTTATTACCTCTTAAAGGTGGCGTTCTCACAGATGGGCTGGATAAATCCTTCATCTGGACATTCTACCACGATAAATGCAAGGCCAGGATCCGGGGGCGTACAGAGCTCTTCAGGCAAAATCTGCGAAAGCAAACGGGCTGGCTCACGGGGGCCAGGATGCGCTGACATCTGCTCAGCTACAAATGTCCCACATCCCGCGGCCCGGGTCCGAGAGCGCGAGGCCGCCTGTGAAGCCGGGGCTGCCCACCCTTCTCCCCGCTTCACCTCTGCTCATTCACATGTGGACAGACAGCCAGACCACGGGGACATTTCAAGCTTAGAGTGGCTGGGAATGAAGGCTGTGTGGCCACCAGTCCTGGCCTCCCCAGACACCAGAGTAAAGACTCTGGAGAAGCACGCAGTGGCGCTCTTCTGGGCCCGCCCCCGAGTCCTGTCCTGTGGTCTGTCCTTGAATGCCACCACGCACTCAAGGACAAAGGGTGGCGTCCTTTCTTGCAAAGGGGGACCATCAGATCCCCAACAGCAATCTACAGGGATGGGCATCCAGGTCTGGGTAAAAGCCACACCCACAGTCAAGTGAGGGACCTCTTCCTTCAACATGGCGTCTACAGGGCACGAACCCGTCGGTGGCCCTGTCCAGGGTCCAGGCCCCACCGGTGATGCTTGCGTCACCATGGAGACCAGGCATCTCACCTCTCTTCCTTCAAAGGTGATACTCTTCCCGTCCTTGACAGCGGCAATGATGGGTGCGATGGCAGCTGTACCACTGGAGGGAAGAGGCAGCCTCCGTGAGACTCGCTTTCTATGAACAACACCCCGCAATGAACCCCGGCAGCCTCGCCCCGACACTCACACTGGCAGGCCCAGGTCCTTCGCCTTGAGCACCAGAAAGTTTCCTTTCTTCAAGTGGAGCTGCAACAACAACAACAACAACAATAAAAATGGAATCAACCCCAGTGGCCGATGAAAAGTTGGGTCTTAATGACCATTCTTAGACGTGTGTCTTTCTGGTTGTATTTTTTTTTTTCCTTTTAAATTAAGGTTTCTTGCTTACAATTCATTAAAATGAAGTTTGTTTTTCAGAAGACACGCAAGAAATAGCTCCTTTTTGGAATGCTTTAGAATTAAAACCCGAATGATAGCCGGGTGTGGTGGCACGCATTTGTAATCCCAGTACTTGAGGCCAGCTTCAACAACTTAGGTCCTCCAAAACTTAGCCACATCCTTTTTCAAAGTAAAGAATAAAAAAACAGGGCTGGGGGTGTAGCTCAGAGGTAGAATGCCTCTGAGTTCAAGCCTTAGTACTGCAAAATTAATAATTAAATAAAACCCAAATGACTTCAAACATAGCACTTAGCCAGGTGTGGCGGCGCACACCTGTAATCCCAGTACTTAGGAGGCTGAGACAGGAGGATCGTTAGGTTCCAGGACAGCCTCAGAAAGTAGTGAGACTCTTAGTAACCTGGAAAGACACTGTTTCAAAACAAAAAATAAAATAGGGCTGGGGGTGTAGCTTGGAGGTAGAATGCCCTGGTTTCAATCCCCAGTACCACAAAAATAAATAAAACACAGTACTCCTCCTCCCAAATTAACATGTTATAAAATTTAACAAGGATACTGGGTTCTGGTTTAACATATATTCATCAACAGCTAAAGGAATCAGAAAAAAGACAAGAGGAGACCCGCTGCTGTAACAAAAGAGTTCTGTGACAGCAGGGTAACAAAACAGTACACGGCCTCTTCTCCAGGCGCATTTTTCAAACACCTGGCCATACAGTGTTGTTACTTCATGATGGAGAAAAATTATAATAAATTTCCAGAGTGCTCTTATTTTGTTAGAAAGACCAACAATAACCTTCCCCATAAAGCCTCATGACCATTGCCCTGCACCTCTGTCTAAACATCTTTGAGATCAACGTGTCCCACCCAGGACAGAAAAAAAATGTCAGAAATGACCCAAGGTGTGAGCGGGTCTTATTTGAATTATTATTGACCTTTTTTTAAAAAAAATCTTTGACAAGTGGGTCGTGGTGGTGCACGCTTGTAATCCCAGTCCCTGCGAGGCTGAGACAGGAGGGTTTGCAGGTTTGCACACAGCCTCGGCTACTTGGTGGGGCCCTCTGCAACTTAGTGAGACCCTGTTTCAAAATAAAGAATGAAAAATCGGGCTGGGGGTATAGCTTGGAAGTAGAATGGCCCTGGGTTCCATCCCCAGTACAGTTTAAAAAAATGAAACAAAAATATCTTTGACAAACTACTTGTATTTAATTTGAACTTCCTAAAGCTAAGAAATTAGTTAGGATCAAGTCTCAAATCTGGATCCCAGAGTCTCATTCTCAGGACTCTAGACTTATGCTTCTTGAAGACTACTGCCCTAACAGAAGGATTCCAGCTTCCGTGTGTACCTGTCCTGCTAGGCTCCAGCATCACCAGTGAGCCCTATGGTGAACACATGCCCTCTCTGCATACCCAAAGGGATCTGAGGATGGACACTGTTTCTAAAGTTCAAAGGAATTTGAGCTGGGCGTGGTAGCACACACCTCTAGTCCCAGTTACTTGGGAGGCTGAGACAGGAGGATTGCAAGTCCAAGGCCAGCCTCAGCAACATAGTGAAAGCCTCAACAATTTGGCAAAGACCCTGATTGAAAATTAAGAGGGCTGGGGATGTAACTCATGGGTAAAATGCTCTTGGGTTCAATCCCCAGTATCAAGGGT
Organism: Muscardinus avellanarius; assembly: GCF_963383645.1. NCBI lineage: Eukaryota > Metazoa > Chordata > Mammalia > Rodentia > Gliridae > Muscardinus > Muscardinus avellanarius. Next base: position 10,451,879 of record NC_137802.1, on the reverse strand, counting down.
GGGGCGGGGGGAGTACAGGTGATACTCTGTGAACAGGCATCTATATTTCTTCTTGGCACAAATAACTTAGGAAGTGCTACCTCCTAATTACTATTCAAGTGATAACCTAAGGTCCCCAACCACGCCAACTGACCGCGGCCATGACCCCGGGACCAACGGCAGCCCACGCTGGGAAAGACTCGCTTACCTTGCAGATAAAAGCCACCACCAAGGAAGGGTCTCTCCTAATTTTCTTCTGGCCAACTCCTAAGGAAAAACACATGTGATTATAATACGGTGACTGGGAAGGTTGGAATCCCGGTACTCGGGAGCCTGAGGATGGAGGAGCAGCGCAGGTTCGTGGCCAGCTTCAGCTGCTTAGCGAAGCCCTTTGCAACTCAGTGGGACCCTGTTTCAAAATAAAGAATAAAAAAATAGGACTGGAGTAGAGTATAGCTTGGAGGTAGGATGCCCCTGGGTTCCATCCTTAGTACTGAAAAAAAAAAAAAAGAAAAGAAAAAAAGAAAAAAACCACGCAAAATAATATGCAAAATAATAATAATAAAAAAGGTTCAACTGGGTGTGGTTGTGCACACCTGTAATCTCAGTCCTTGGGGGACTGAGACAGGAGGATCCTGAGTTACAGGATAGCCTTGGCAATGTACCAAGACTCTCAGCAACCTAGCAAGACCTCGTTTCAAAATAAAATAATAAAATAAAATAGGTCTGGGCTGTAGTTTGGAGGTAAATGCCCCTTGGTTCAATCCCCGGTACCACAGAGAGGAAAAGAGAAAGATAAAAGCTAACAGGCCTGCGGGGAAAATGTATGCACCAGGCTCCATCTTGTGCCAACTAAAAAAAGTCTATCTTCTCTTGGCCACCAGACAGACAGGCTCAGGCCAGAAGGAAAATAAATGAGCAGACTTTGCTCAGTGCCGGTGAAAAGAACCATCAAGCAGCCCAATGCTGATCCAGCTAATTTCAGACTTTTAATTCTATTTCCCATCGTCGTTTCTCAAAGCAAGGGTACAGAAATATTCGCTGATTCTTGACTTGGCAGTTACATTTTCTGTATTACCAGAAGATTCGTTTTCATTCATGTTCCAACAACAAAAATATACAAAAGCCCCCCCCCCCCCACCAATGAATGAGTCTGCCAGGCCCTGCTCTCCTCTGGCTGAACAGAACACAAGTTTTAGGCCCACCCAAGGCAATGAATTGGCCTAAAATTCAGCATTATCTCCTCCCTGACGCTGGCCTACGCATGTATATTTCACACACACATAGCTCCCTTATAATAATGATTCTAATTAAGAGCACAATGTGGCAAAGAATTGTCATTTGCAACTCCATACATGAGACTGGAAGACTCAGCTAAGTGAAATTAGGCAGGCACAGAAACACTAATACTATATGACCTCACTCACATGTGAAATCTAATAAAAACACTTATCTCATAATGACAGAGAATGGGAAAGTGGTCAGCAGAGGCCGGGGGTAAAGAGGGTAAGGGGAGCTGACCAAAGTGTACCAAGTTTCAGTGTGGCTGGGAGTAAGTTTCAGTGATCTATGGTACTGCATTGGTGATCACGGTTAATAATGTGTTTTTGTTTCTTTTCCGTAATAATGGGGGTGGAACCTAGGGGCACTCTACCTCTGAGCTATACCCCTAGCCCTGTTTTATTCTTTATTTTAAACAGGGTCTCACTAAGTTGTAGACGGCCTCACTAAGCAGCTGAGGCTGTCCACAAACCCGTGATCCTCCTGTCTCGGCTTCCCAAGTACTGAGATTACAAGTGTGTGCCACCATGCCCAGCTATAATAATATGTTATTTCTTTTTTCTTTCTTTCTTTTTTTTTTTGGTGGTACTGGGGGTGGAACCCAGAGGCTTTCTACCTTCGGGCTATACAACCAGACCTTTTTTATGTTTTTTATTTGGAAACAGGGTCTCACTAAGTTGCTGAAAGCCTCACTAAGTAGCTGAGGCTGGCTTTGAACCCGTGCCATCCTCGTGCCTCCCAAGCGTGGGGATCATTTCTAAACTGCAGAAAGTACTGTTATTTTAAAAATCTTCACCACAAAAAATAAATTGGTGGGAATGATGGCTAACTAATTAGTTTGATTGAATCTTTCTACATAGATCAAGAAACACATAATTATTATTCATCAATTAAAAATAAATAACACTTAAGAAGGCAAAGCCGCCGGGTGTGGTGGTGCACGCTTGTAATCCCAGCATTTGAGAGGCGGAGACAGGAGGATCCAGCTTTGTGGCCAGCCTCAGCTACGACTTAGTGAGGCCCTCTGCAACTCAGTGAGACCCTGTTTCAAAATAAAGAATAAAAAATAGGGCAGGGGGTGTAGCTCGGAAGGAGAATGCACCTAGCTAGGTTCCATCCCCAGAAAGTACAGTTATTTTAAAAATCTTCACCACAAAAAATAAATTGGTGGGAAAGATGGCTAACTAATTAGTTTGATTGAATCTTTCTACATAGATCAAGAAACACATAATTATTATTCATCAATTAAAAATAAATAACACTTAAGAAAAATAAAAAATAAAAAGGCAAAGCCTTACAAACGCCAAGTCAAGCCCCTCAACAACACACACACACAAAATCCAAGTCCCTTCCTAGCCCACCGTGGTCATTCCATTACCATCTGGAAGGTGCTGTTCATTTTCAGTTGATCCTGAGTCCGAAGACTGTTCTGGGCTGAGCCCGCCGAAAGGTCTTTCTGGGCTCTGGGACGGCTGGCGCTCCCCACGCCTCCGTTCACCTATGGCAAACCATCAATTTACATACCACACGAGGCGAGCTCCCAGCCAAAGCCCGATGCTCCCACGTGAGAATGCCAGAATCCCAGTCAAAGCAGCACACCTTTAAGTATTGTGGTCCTAACTACCCACCAGCCCAAGCGGTCTCCGACGGTGTTTACGTCTTACCCAAGCTGGATTCAGCAGCACCCACTGATTGGAAACAGTGCAGCCAGTGGGGCCGGTTCATTCACCCCCTTTGCTTTCCGTAAACAAAAAGTCCAAATGATACCCATCTCCACGAGGAGGAGCAGAATGTTGCAGTTAAGTCATAAAGAAAAAAAACAAGAGCCGGGCGTAGGTAATTCCCGCGCTTGGGAGGCTGAGACAGGAGGATCGCACAGGTTCGAAGCCAGCCTCAGCTACTAAGTGAGGCTCTCAGCAACTCAGTGAGACCCTGTTTCTGAATAAAATATAAAAAATAGGTCTGGGAGTATAGCCGGGAGGTAGAAAGCCTCTGGCTTCCATCCCTAGTACCACCAAAAAAATAAATAAATAAATAAGGGCATGTATACCTGTAGGGAGCAAACAGGCAAAGCAAACCCTATGCAATGAACGTGTAAATCCCAGCATATCTATTTTCTGATAGCTCTTGATTATATAATTTTCCAATGCATGGCTGTTATCATCATACTTGAATTCAATGAATCTATCCACGAGAGTGTTATCTCCTTCAGGGCAGGAACCAAATCTTAATTCTTCAACTCAGTTTCCCAACCATGCTCAGAACTTCAAACAGGGCACCCAAAGCAAGTATTTGAAGAGGTTTCTGGTTTCCCACGCATTTCCCTTTCTTAGGGTTCACCCTCTGCCCCGCCGCCTCCTGGGAACTCTGGGTCTTGTACTCACTGTATATGGGGACTTGGTACACTGTCATGGTCTCATCCTTGTATTCTGGTGCAGAGTGGGGCCGCACAGCTGCGTGAAAACCACAAGCCAGGAAAATGATTACATTGGAAAAGACACGTAAAAATGAACTTTCAAGATCTTTAACCATGAACAACTGAATTGCCTGGGAATTCTGGTGAGGTACTGTCACTAAAACTATAATTTCTGAATAGACCAAAAAAAAATTTTTTTTGGGGGGGGAGGGGGGGGCAGGGATTGAACCCAGGGGCATTCTACCTTTGTGCTATATCCCCATTCCTTTATATTTTTCACTTTGATATAGGGTCTCTCTTGAGTTGCTACAGCTGGCTTCAAAACTGAGATACTCCTATCTCAGCCTCCCAAGTATAGGTGACCACCACCACCTCTGGCTCAGATGAAAAAGAAAAAGAGATGTTATGATCATTGGTGTCAATACATATAAAAAGAAAACAACTATCGTCCTCAAACTTAAGAGCCTAAAATTAACAGTTTTATGAGGCCAACGAATCTACTATCTAAGCAGGGCATGGTGGCACATGCCTATAACCTCAGTAACTGGGAAGCTGAGAATGCCTGTAGGTTTAATCCTCTCTCTCTCTCTCTCTCTCTCTCTCTCTCTCTCTCTCTCTCTCTCTCTCTCTCTCACATACACACACACACACACACATATGCCTGTAATCTCTATACTTGGAAGCTCAGGACTGGGGGTTGGAGGTCAGTCTCAGCAACTTAGCAAGATCCTGCTTCAAGATAATAAAAAGAAAAAGTGCTGTGGGTGTAGCTTGGAGGTAAAATGCCCCTGGGTTCAGTCCCCAGTATCAAAGAGGGGGAAAAATCCATCTCATGTCAATGAAATATTTCATTTAGGTCAGTTTTCTTCCTTCCTTCCTCTCCTTTCTCTCTCCTTCCTTCCTTCCTTCCTTAGCTTTCTTTCTCCTTCCTTCCTTCCTTCCTTCCTTCCTTCCTTCCTTTCTTTCTTGGTGGTACTTGGGGTGGAATCCAGGGGCTTTTCTACCTCCCAGACCTATTTTTATACTTTATTTGAAAACAGCATCTCTGTGCGATCCTCCTGTCTCAGACCTCCCAAGAGCAGGGATTACAAGCATGCGCCACCACGCCCGGCTTAGGTCAGTTTTCAATGGATTTTAATTTGAAAACCATGTCTACAAGAAAGAAATATCAGACATACCCAGATCTATTCCTTTCAATGGTCCGGAAAATATTTTGATTGCTTCTATGTATTTTTCCTAAGAAAGAAAATATAAAATAAGAAAATAAACAGCTACGGTTAAATACAGACCACAGCAATGCATTCCAACAGGGGTATGGAATCAGTAGATTTTAACATAAAACAAACCTTAAGTACTTTAAACTTCATCTATACAAATATTTACTATATCCATTGCATATTAGATATCAAGGGGTTAGCAGTGCAAAGGAGATAAAACCCTTGCTCCAATAAATTCAATGGTAGAGTCAAAGGTGAAATGAAACGATAACAAAGACATGTTAGTGGTGATCGTGATTAAATGTTCTACAGGAAAAATAAGAATTCAAGGGGCTGGGACCAACTTGTCTAGAAAGACGGGGCCGATTCGGAGGAACAGAGTTTTTAGCTAAACCCTGAAGGTTCAGGATACAGGATACAGGAAAGGCGGAGAGGAGGCAGAGAAACCAGTGTCTGGACGAGCGCCCCCAGGTGGGCGGGCACTTCGGTGAGACAGAGGGTGAGAGCTGGCCTTTCTAGCCGCAGCTGGGTGACACTATAGAAAGAGGCGGGGGTGAGGTCCGGGACCTGTGGGACTTATGTTGGCCACATGGAGGTGGACTGTACTGCGAGGGAGAGTCCTAGAAGAGTTTAAGGTTGGGAAGTGAGAATCTATACCTTTGTCTTAAAAGGGGTGAGCTCCAGCTTATGGGATGGGTGGAACACACGGAGCCAGGGAGAGCTAGGGAAGGTTACCGCGATAAAAAGTGTGGTCGACAGATTTCGGATACTATTTTGGAGATAGTGTTAACAGAACTTGGTGTGAAGATGTCTGAAATGTAATACATAAGAATAAAAACTGCCATTTATTAAGTACTTACTTGGCGCCAAACATCTACTAAGGTAATTTGGTGCTTTATGCCGTATTACTTCATGTAACCTTTAATTTTATGAAACATCATGGCCACTTCGCAGATGAAGGCTCAGAGAACACAGTAAACTCATTCAAAGCCACATGGCTGGTAAGGTTCTGAACTGAGATCTAGTGAAATTGAAAAATGACAGGCACAAATGCATGGGGAACTCATGCAGGTGAGGTCCAGGGCCTGCCTGTGGGATGTGCGTGGGCCCGATCACTGGTACCACATTATAAATTCTCTGCAGAAGGCAAAAGACCAACTTGCAAAACCGATGATTCTTGTTATTAAGTAAGGGGGAAGTTGGTATTGAGAGGCGAGCCAGGAGACACTCACCAGTTGCGGAGGTCCGGAAAGCACACACTTTGGAAGCCCGGTTTCCTTTAAAGTAAGAATCATTCCTAAAAAGGACGAATAGAATGAGATGGTTCCGCTCCTCAGCTTCAACCTGCAGTCACTGACAGGAGGGGCAGCAGCTGTTACCCGTCTAGTTATCTATTTCTGTGTCCTCCTTCCAGCCTCTAGGAGGCCACGAGGCAACACCTTTGGAGAAGTGATGTGAGCTGGAGGTCGAGGGACACCAGATCATCCCCAAATGTCTAATAGGCAAGCGGATGCTACGGGGTAAAGGAATAAGGCGCCTAGTGTGTACTTATGGAACACTTATGTGTACTTATGGAACACTTAGTGTGTACTTATGGAGCACTTATGGAAGTGCTCACTTTCGGTGGTGCAACAGAAGGGGCCACCTTACATTCTGCAGCCTGGTGCATATTATACCTCAGTATCAGCTCTAAAAATGGTGACCAGTCCAGTACACAACTCCTTCCTATCAATATCACCAAGCTTACAAAATCCAGCTGCAAAATACTCTTGCTCTTCCCAGGGGACCAGCGTGAAGGGTGAGGAAACTGGATACTGCTTGTCTGCGTATGGCTGCTACAGGTGTTCGTGACAAGCATCCTTTAAACGCCACAACCACACTCTCCAGTGTAGACACTTGGAGCTAGTACCCAGGTTCACACTTGCCCTTCTGGGTCACAGCTTTTGATGCTCTGAACTGCAGCTGACTGAGGGGGCAGAAAAAGAATTTTAACTCCCCTGAACTCAGAAGACAGGCATCTTATGGGCAAGGCTGATTAAAATCCTAGCGACTTCCCACCAGCCTCTGACTCTACAAAGAACAGACTCACCGCACAATCCCCCAACATTAGCCCAGTGCATCCGTGTCAGGAATATGTTGTCTAAGCGAGCAACCTTCAGTCTAAGAAAGAGAAAACATACCAGTAGAATAAAAATAGATGGACCAAAGACTGGATCTGCTATAAAAACACAGCTGCCTCAAGCTGGGCGTGGTGGCACGCGCTTGTAATCCCAGCATTCAGGAGGCTGAGACAGGAGGATCACGGTTCCTGGACAACCTCAGCTACTTGGTGAGGCCCTCTGCAACTTAGTGAGACCCTGTTTCCAATTAAAAATACAGAATAGGGCAGGGGGTGTAGCTCAGAGGTCAAATGTCCCTGGCTACCATCCCTAGACCCACAAAAATATAGAAGGAAAAATAAATAAAAAAACACACCTTCCTCTCACCTCCGCTTTCAAACCCCACAATCATCTCAACCCCCAAAGCAAACTGTGAACTCACTTGTGTTCTTGCATGAGTCGCTGGACACCTTCTCCGCAGTTGAAGAGATACCTATGGGAGGGAACATTACCAAAGACTCTCAGAAGAGTCTGTCCTGTAAAATCTCTGACACCAATAAAATGCTCAAGTGTAGAATCTGGACCAGCTAAACAACTAGCAACCCATGTAGTAAAATCGGGCCGTATTTCTGCTATGAGGATGGTAGACTTGGACCCCTCTTAGGCAGAGGCCAGGAATGGGAACCTGTGCCAGCTGGTGAGGGGACAGATGGACTTTTCCCTCAACAGTTATCTTACAGATCTAACCTACACCCCATCTATGAGACTCCGACTTAGGGGGGCAAGAAAGATCAGTGCTAAGAGCCAGCCTACGGCTCAAAGGATAATATGAGGACGCTCAGACTCTCTAAGTTCTTCACCCAAAACCCATAGGGACGAAAAGATATAAGCAATCTAAGTCTCCCATGCAACAAAAGGGCTGAAGAGCAGCAATGGTTGAAATCCCACACGTGCGCGGGAGGAGCCCAGCACCTTGGGCCTGTCTAGCAGGGCGGGGCTCGGTTAAAGGGGACGCGGCAGAGGCCGGGTGGGACTCCGGGCGTGGCTCACTGACCGGTTGTACTCGGAGAAGACATAGAGCGCGGCGCCCACGTCCCGGCCGCCGGCCGCCACTACCTGCAGGTACACGGTGTTCGGGCCCCCAGGCCCCCACGACGGACCGCGCTTCTCCCGCGTGCGTAAGTGTCGCAGCGGGTCCTTGGGCGGCCGCTGGCGGCGGGCGGGTCCCTGCGACATGGTGCGCCCAGCCACAGTCCGCAGTAGCGAGCGGATCGCCCACATGCACCCTACTGCACTCGGGCTGAGCAATGCAGCCGGCCACCTCTGTCCGCATGCCTCAAGCACCGCCCCTCCGCTCCGCGTGGCGGGGTCAGCCAATCAGCGCGCCGAGACGCGAGAGGCCCGCCTACGCAAGGCTACGCAACCAATGGAGAGGCGCCTTGCCTCGGCCGGCTTGTCAATCGGGAGTGACCATAGAGTGGAGAAATGCTAGAGCGCCGCGAGCGGCCCCGCCCCGCGTTCTATTCCGGCTTTCCCACTGTCAATTTCCCCCCGGAAATTGTCATTCGCGGAGGGCGGGACTTCCGGTAACGTGGGTCCAGAAGAGCTGTCGTAGGGGTTGGGATTGCGATGTAAATTCGAGTGTTCTTTCTCTCCCATGTGAGCCGTCCCCTTAGGCAAGTCAATTTCTCTTAGCTATGCTTTGTACCTCTTCCTGGTGCTTGTGATTAAATGTGAAGAGATAAATCGTTCTGAGCTGTAGCACAGGAGCTCTAGCTACTTTGGTTAACTTTGAATTCGTGCGATTACGTGTTTCGAAAGGTTCTTTGTGGGATTTGGGGGGGTTTGGGGACGGAGGATTGAGCCCAGGAGCATTCTACCTCTGAGCTACACCCCCAGCCCTATTTTATTTATTTATTTATCTATTTATTTATTTATTATCCTTTTGCTGTAATGGGGATGGGTTTTGGTACGGAGAATTGAGCCCAGGAACATTCTACCTCCGAGTTGCACCCCCAGCCCTGTTTGTTTGTTTTATTATTAATCTTTAAAAAAAAAAAAAGAGTTCCACTGATTTGCAAAGGTCCTCACTAAGTAGCCGAGCTAGCCTGTCCTTGAATCCTTGATCCTCCTGTCTCAGCCTCCCAAATGCTACCACGCCCGGCTTATTTTTTATTTTAAAATTTTAAAAAGGGGTCTCATAAAAAATTAAAAAGAAAATTTAAAAAAGGGTCTCACAAAGTTGCTGAGGGGCTCCTTAAATTGCTGAGACTGGCCCAAACCTTCGATTCTCCTGTCTCAGTCTCCCGAGTCCTGGAATTAAAAGAGCGTGCACAGTCATGCCTGCTTTAGTGGCTTTTTGAAATAAAAGAAGAAGTCAGGTCAGTCTCTGAAGCCAGCGAGCGTTGGGTCATTTATTACCTGAGTGGTTTTGATGTTTCTGAAACTTAGTCTTCTTACCTGTAAAATGAGTAACTAACTTCAGAAGATATTTAGAATTAAGTCACCTAATAATAAATGGACAGTGCTTTGTGGGGCACTGCTTCAGAAGAAGAAAATCAAAGAGAAAGTGTTTCAACCTGCGCAAAGCATATTTATTTTTAGTTTGTGTGTGTGTATGGTGTAGGGAATTGAACCCAGGGCCATTCTATCTCTGAAGTATACTCCAAGCCCTATTTTTGTGTGTGTGTTTGTGTGTGATACTGGGGGTGGAACCCAGGGGCTTTCTACCCCCGGGCTATACTCTCAGACCCATTTTATATTTTATTTGGAAACAGGGTCTCACTAAGTTGCTGAGAGCCTCACTCAGTAGCTGAGGCTGGCTTCGAACCTGCGCGATCCTCCTGCCTCAGCCTCCCAAGCGCAGAGATTAACAAGCGTGCACCACCACGCCCAGCTTGATTTTTTGTTTTGAAACAGGGTCTCACTAGGTTGCTGAGAGACTGAACCCAGGGGCATTCTACCTCTGAACTACACCCCCAGCCCTATATTTTACTCTTTATTTTGAAACAGGGTCTCACTAAGTTGTCGAGGGCCTCACTAAGTAGCTGAGACTGACCTAGGACCAGTGATCCTCCTGTCTCAGCCTCCCAAATACTGGGATTACAAGCTTGTGCCACCATACCCAGCTTCAATAGTATATTTAAACAAATTACTATGGCTAAAGAAACGCTGACAGGGGGCATCACAGGGTCAGATGTCCCCGCGTGTGCCCTTTGAGAAGCAAAGACTCACTACCCCATCCCATAGCTAAGGAACGAATGAGGTCCCTGAAAAAGATTTCATTAAAGCCACTGGAAATGCAGGGAGCTTCGGTACATGGGGAAGATTTTCTGGAAGTTTTCCTCAAATATGAAACTAGTAATGGGCGTGGTTGGGGCTGTTCGCAAACCGCGATCCTCCTATCTCAGCCTCCGGAATGCTGGGATTATAAGCATGTGCCACCTCGCCTGGCTTTTTTTTTTTTTTTTTTTTTAATTTTGAAACAGTGTCTTGCTCAGTTGCAAAGAGGCTCACTAAGTTGCTGGGGCTGGCCTAGAGCCTGCTGTCCTTCTGTCAGCCTCCCAAGTACTGGGATTACAGGCGTGCACTACAGTGCCAGGCTGAGGATGTAGCTTGGAGATAGAATGCCCCTGGGTTCCATCCCCAGTACTGCAAAAAAAAAAAAAAAAGTGGGGAGAGAGGAGGCTGGGAGTGTAGCTTGGAGGAAGAAATGCCCCTGGGTTCAATCTCCATTACCAATAAATAAATAATTTTTAACCCCTACAAGCCTAATGGCTTGAAACCACTTGTGGCCGTCCTGGTATGGCTCACAGCTTTGCTCAGCAGGGGTGGCTTGTCTCTGCTGTTGGGTGGCCCAGTGGGGCTCCAAGGAGGACCCAGCAGCCTCATTCACAGCCTTGGTGTTGGCTCTGGGCGCAGTGCCTGCGTTCACGTGGGTACAGCACCCCGCCCAGCCTTTCTGTAGTCCTGGTCGACGGTCCTCACTTGGAAGTCAGGCTGAGCTTTGCAGGGTGGCCAGCTTCCAAGAGGGTGGGGTGCAAGCACAGCGCTTCTGAAGGGTGAGGCCTAGAAACCTCCAGGCATGGTGGCACATGCCTGCCTGTCATCCCAGTACTTGGCAGGCTGAGACAGGAGGATCGCAGGTTCGTGGCCAGCCTCAGCAAGTAGTGAGACTTTCACCGAACTAGTGAGACTCTGTTTCAAAATAAAAATAAAATAGGGACGAAGATGTAGCTTAGGGGTAGAATACCTCTGGGTTCAATCCGCAGTCCCTCGCCCATGTGCTCAGAAAGATGGTTTATTGGGGGTTGGGATTTGGGTGCGGCCCCGGGGCACACAGGATAATAAGAGCAAGCTGAGACATGGAAGTTTTTATCTTCATGGGCTCTAGCTCTGAATTGATGCAGGTGTGAAGCCCTAGAAACCAGACAGCTCCAAATTTGCTGGCCACAGTGCATCTGCGTGGAGGTGTTTTTAAGGCAAAAATAATTTTTGAAACAAATCCTGAAGTGAGCCATAGGCAAATTCATTGCCCTCAGTGTGTTTCTAAGGGAGGTTGTATAACTTTATTTATTTATTTTTGTAGTACTGGGGATAGAACCCAGGAGCATTCTTCTGAACTATACCCCTAGCCCTATTTTATTTTTCTTCTGAAACAGGATCTCACTAGGTTGCTGAGAGTTGAAACCTGTGAACATCATGTCTCAGCCTCCCAAGTACTGGGATTACAGGCATGCACCATCATGCCCAGCTTTTCTGAGATTTTTGAAAGCAACACATGTTTGGTCTTGTTCATACCTGTGTATCAAAGTCATTCCACAGTATAGGCTCACTAGGGTCAGGACTTATTTTATTTTTTGCGGTACTGGGGATGGAACTCAGGGGCGTTCTCCCTCTGAGCTGCACCCTCAGCCCTATTTTTTATACTTTATTTTGAAACAGGCTCTCACTAAGTTGCGGAGGACCTCACTAAGTAGCTGAAGCTGTCCTTGAACCTTCGATCCCCCTGTCTCAGCCTTCCTACAGCTTTTAATGTGTGCCCCTCATTGAATCCTGAATCCTGCTGTCTATACCACAGCAAACCAAGGTGTACTGCCTCATCTAGCTTATAGTTTGTTTTTGTAAATAAAATAGTAGCTGTACATACCCAGGTCCCTTGTTTGCCTTTTATCAGCAAAGCAGAATTTGGAACTACCAAGGCAGAAATAAGTAGTTGTGACTGCTGGTATAGCCCCACAAAGCTGCCTGGCCCTACAAACTGCTGACCCTCGATCTATTCTAGGAATTTACTTTTTTCGTGTGTAGAATTGGGGATGGAGCTCAGAAGCATTCTACCTCTGAGCTATTCCCCCAGCCCTATTTTATTCTTTTTTTTAAAAACAGGATCTAAGTTTTGGAGAGCCTCATAAGTTGCCGAGGCTGCCCGTGAACCTGCAATCATCCTGTCTCGGCCTCCCAAGTACTGGGATTACAAGTGTGCACCACCACACCCAGCTGAGTTTTACTTTTAAAATAAATCTTGTAACCGGGCGTAGTGGCTCACGCTTGTAATCCCAGCATTCGGGAGGTGGAGACTGGAGGATCGCAGTTAGCAGACAGCCTCAGCTACTTAGTGAGGCCCTCTGCAACTCAGTGAGACCCGGTTTCAAAATAATGAATAAAAAATAGGGCAGGGGGTGTAGCTCGGAGGGCAAATGCCTCTGGGTTCCATCCCGAAACCCGCAAAATAAAATAAATCTTGTAGCCGGGCATGGTGGCGCCTGATTGTGATCCCAGAATTTGGGAGGCTGAGACAGGAGGATTGCGATGTGGTTGGAGGTCAGCCTCAGCTACTTAGTGAGGCCCTTTGCAACTCAGTGAGACCCTGTTTCCAAAATAATGAATAAAAAATAGGGCTGAGGTGTCCCTCAAGGGCAGAATGCCTCTGGGTTCCATCCCTACTGCCACAAAATAATAATAATAATTAATAATAATAATAATAATAATAATAATAATAATACTGTAAAAATCCTGTTACCAAGCCTGGTGGTGCATGCCTGTAATCCCAGTACTTGGGCGGCTGAGACAGGAAGATTACAGGTTTGAGACCAGCTTCAGTAATTTAGCAAGACTTTCAGCCACTTAAGCAAGCCCCTGTTTCAAAAGGCAGGGGGTAGGGGGTCTGGAGTTGTAGTTTAGAGGTAGAATGTCCCTGGGTTCAATCCCCAGTACCAAAAAAAAAAAAAAAAAAAGGCAATGATAATAATAATAAACTGTGATAAGATTTAAAACGTACAAATTATTTCCAGAATTTTTCATGCAGTATTTTCAGACCACAGTTGACCACAGGTAACTGAAACCGCAGCAAACAACAGTGTAGATAAATAAAGAGTTGGGAGTCATCAGGGCTCCTACGAATAAACCGGGGGGTTCAGTTCAGCTCATTACAGTCTCCCTGCCCCAGCTCGCCGCTCCATCCATCTCTCCTGGTGTGGACACCGGGCTGGACCAGTTACTTCTAGATACCCAGTGCATGTTCTAGATAAGCCTTACATCCTCGATGAAGTGTTCCCCAGGATGGCCTGCCATTGGCGCCCTCTGCAGTCCGGCTTGCGTTTGTTTTCTGGTGGGAGAAGATGTGCCAGCTCAGAGCCTTTCTCCCAGCCTCACAGCCGAATGGTGCCCCGGAGTGCAGTGCGCGCCTGAGGCCACTAGAGGGCGCGCGGCCCCGCGCTCTGGCTACGCGGAGCCTGGGCAGAGCTGGCCCTGCCATGGCCAAACTATTTTTAGCGCTCATTTTTGGCGCTACTAAGCACTTTGATGCTGGTAAGAAAAAGGCACTATTTTTAACCTCCAAAGAGCTTACAGACTGGCTGGAAGCTGGCAAATGCGAGCCATAATACCACCCGTCTCCAGCAATTTAGAGTGAAAACTTTCAAACATACTTGTAGTGAACGCAGATCCACCCAATACTTAGATCTTACCATTAGCATTTACTATACATGCTTTATCAATATTTTCCGTCTATTCATCCAACAATCTTTTTTTATTTTTATTTATTTAGTATTAATTAATTAATTTGTTTGTTTGGCAGTACTGGGGATGGAACCCAGGGGCATTCTACCTCCAAGCTACACCCCCAGCCCTATTTTTTTTTATTGTATATTTTGAAACAGGGTCTCACTAAGTTGCAAAGGGCCTCACTAAGTAGCTGAGGCTGTCCCTGAACCGTGATCCTCCTGTCTCAAAAAAAAAAAAAAATGAATGAATGAATGAATAAATAATTAAATAAAACAGGGCCTGGCTAATTTTCTGAGGGTCTTGCTAAGTGGCGGGGACTGGCCTCGGACCTGTAATCTTCCTGTCTCTGCCTCTCAAGTACTGGGATCGCAGGCTTTCACGCACCACCATGCTTGCTCATTTCTTCTATTTTACTTTTATTTTTGGTGGTACTGGGGTTCCTGGAAACCCTTCTACCTCTGGGCTACACTCCCAGACACCTATTTTTTTATATTTTTATTTGGAAACAGGGTCTCTTATGCCAGCGAGGCTGGCTTCGAACCTGCGCGATCCTCCTGTCTCCACCTCCCAAGCAAGGGGATTACAAGCGTGCGCCACCACGCCCGGCTTCATGTTTTATTTTTGAAAACAGGGTCTTGCCTAAGCCAAGCATGGTGGCGCACACTTGCAATCCCAGCATTCAGGAGGCTGAGACAGGAGGATCATGGTTCGTGGCCAGCCTCAGCTACTTAGCGAGGCCCTTCGCAACTCAGTGAGACCCGGTTTCAAAAAATAAGAGACTAAAAAATAGGGCTGGGGGGTGTAGCTTGAAGGCAGAATGCCCCTGAGTTCCATCCCCAGTACCGCAAATAAAGAAAAGAAAAAAAAAAATACCCAACCATACAGACTTAAAAAACATCCCACACCATGCACAGGCTCCTGTTTTATTAGAAGAAGAAAAAAAAAAGCACTCGTAAAAGTTTCTGGAATGCAGCTTTCTGATGATTCCCTCTCTCTCTCCTCTCTCCTCATAACCGAAGGGAGCTGGTAGCAGCCCCTCCGTTCTGCAGTTCAGCTGGTTGAGATTTCTTTTCCACCCCAAACATCTGCTTTGGGATCCTGAGTTATGAGCTAATATTAAATATAAAAGTTTATAGTATCGCGTATATAATACTGCTGATTAGAAACATCAAGCAAAGTAATTGACTGGAGGGGACTCGGCGTGACCAGCTGGTCGAACATCTGGATGGGGTCCAAGGGCCTGAATTGAATTCCCAATTCATCTTTTTTTTTTTTTTTTTTTTTTTTCTCCCTTGGTCAGTAAGTAGCTGGTTTGGCATCTTTAGAGATTTTGACTCTTTGGAGATTTTTTTCCCTGCGGTATTTCGTATACAACAATATGAAGGTATGTTTCAGTGAACTGAAAAAAAAAAGCTAACGTAAGATAATTATAGCTTTTTATCTTGCCATGCATACATTCATTAGACTTTTATTATAGAGTTGGGGGGATTTCCCTGGTCTCTGGCTGTTGCCAACTGCGACCACATGGGGGCAGTGTGCACCCACGTTTTCTCCGACTGGCTAAGGATTCCTACTGGACTGGGACCTTTTCTTCTCATCATTTTGAGATACTGTCTAAGGACAGTACTTAGACACCTCCACAAAATTCCCAGGTCAACTAACTGCCTCCCGGTAATCCGAAGCAATACCCTGAAGCTTGTACAAAGTAAACCTTGTTTTTCTACTTTCTGAATCGCTGTCTCTTCCTTCACCCCAGTCTGACAGTTTCCTGCCAGAAAACCATGTCCCCGGACCCCTTAGGGCTTTGGGATTTAAGGAGGGCTGTCGTTTCTTCACCGTTGAACACCTTCCTTCCAGGATATCAGGCCGAAAGTAGTTTGCGTCTCACGTGGCAGCTCGGGTAGAGAGTAGTTGATTGACATATTGTGTCAAGGACCTGGTATATAGAATAGAACAAAATAAAAAGGTGGCGAAAGTTTCGTGGTCCAAACTCTTAGAACAGGAACTGTAAGAAGCCGGACACAGGCTAGGTCCTATATTAGGGGATGTATAGTGTGCTGAGGGGCCAGAGGAGGGGACCTCACCCAGCCCTGGGCGTGAAGCTAGGGTGCAAACAGCTCACCTAGAGAAGACGGCCTCAGTCCTCAGCCAAGGCTGGGCCCTAAAGGCGCCTTGGTTCCCATGGCTGCCACCTAGTGGTGAGGATGGGTGGCTGCACCCTTTGTTTCTCTCTAGAAGGAACCAACTTCCTTCCACAATTTGGCTTTTGATTTCCGAAATCAATATTGTGGTGGAAAGTTGGAACCCCACCCCCCCACCCCGATGACAATTTCTCACCTTACCGCCCGGGAAATCGATTACATCAGAGGCAAAGGCAGTGTTGAGAACACTGCCAGACCTGAAGGGAAGCCAAGGGGACCCCCAGATTCTCTGTAGTTGGGCTCTCAGGGGGGCAAGAAGAACTGGAGACCCCGTTTGCAGTTGATATCTGAAGTGGGGTGGTCTCGAGGGGCTGAGCCTTGACCTGCAGGGTCTGCGCTACATTCAGGCAGTATCAGTGTTGAAGTGAATTATTGAACACCAATTTTGATCAGAGAATCAGAGACTTCTTTTGATGATGTAAAAATAACAAACAAGCCAGGCGTGGTGGCGCATGCTTGTAATCCCAGTACTTGGGAGTCAGACAGGAGAATGGTAGGTTCGAGTTCAGCCTCAGCAACTTGTGAGGCCCTTTGCATCTCAGTGAGACCCTGTTTCTCCTCCTCCTCCTTCTCCTCCTCCTCCTCCTCCTCCTCCTCCTCCTCCTCCTCCTCCTCTTCTTCTTCTTCTTCTCCCTCTCTCTCTCTCTCTCTCCCTCCCTTCCTCCCTCCCTCCCTCCCTCTTTCCCTCTCTCTCTCCTTTCTCTTTTGTTTTGGGAATTGAACTTAGGAGCATTCTAACTCTGAGCTACACTCCCAGCTCTTTTTATTAATTTTGTGTGTGTGTGTGTGTGTGTGTGTGTGTGTGTGTGTGTGGTACTGGGGTTCCTGGAAACCCTACTACCTCCGGGCTACACTCCCAGACCGATTTTTATACTTTTTAAATTTGGAAACAGGGTCTCTTAAGCCAGAGAGGCTGGCTTCGAACCTGCGCGATCCTCCTGTCTCTGCCTCCCAAGCATGGGGATTACAAGCGTGCGCCACCACGCCCGGCTCTTAATTCTATTTTGAAACAGGGTCTTGATAAATTGCAGAGGGCCTTACTAAGACATTGAGGTTGGCCGGGCGTAGTGGATCGTATAGGTTCAAAGCCAGCCGCGCTGGCTTAAGAGACCCTGTTTCCAAATTTTAAAAAAAAGTATAAAATAGATCTGGGAGTGTAGCCCGGAGGTAGAAGGGTTTCCAGGAACCCCAGTACCACACACACACACACACACACACAAAAAAAAAAAAAAAATTTAAAATTTAAAAAAGAACTACACTGAGAAGTTGTTGAGATTGACCTTGAAGCTATAATCCTTCTGTCTCACCCTCCCGAGTACCGAGATTGTAGGTGTGTGCCACTACACCTGGTTTATTCCATTCATCTTTTAAAAAATCCTAGCTAGGCACAGTAGAGCATGCCCCTGATCTTAGAGCTTGGGAGAGTGAGACAGGAGGATAACAGGTTTGAGACCAGTATGATAACTTAGAGAGATCCCGTTTCAAAATCAACAGACGAACAAAAAGAACCAGGCGTAGTAGTGCAGGCTAGTAATCCCAGTATAGGCTAGTAATCTCAGTCCTTCAGAGGCGGAGACAGGAGGATTATAGGCTCAAGGCCAGTCTCGGCAATTTAGCCAGGCCCTCGGTGACTTAGTGAGCCCCTGTTTCAAAATTAAAAAGTAAAATTGGGCTGACAGTGTAGCTCAGAGGTAGAATGGCCCTGGGTTCAACCTCCTTAAGCACAAAATGAATGAATGAATGAATGAATGAATGAATGAATGAAATGGGTAGGGGTATAGCTTACTGGTAGAATAATACAATGTTCACTTCCCCCCCCCTCTCTCTCTCGCTGCTGTTTGTGAGCTACTAAAATTCTCTACTTGGTCCTAACCCATAGCTTGAAAAGTACTCTGTAATATAATATAGACATTGCAGCATCTGATACGGAGGTGTCACTATTATAATCCACAGGACATACGCGTGAATGGAATGTTTGTACAGTGCACCCCGACTCAGGGTTCATTTTTATGAAGCTACTGGGAACATTCAGATCTAATCACAGATGCTCCGGGATTTACCATGGGGGGTCATGCTCCGTTAATGCCATTATAAATGGAAAACGCAGGTTTGGGGGGTTTATTTTGTACTGGAGATTAAACTCAAAATCATTCTTTCTCTAAGCTACATCCCCAAACCCCTTTTTTAAATTTTGAAATAGGGTCTCTCTAAATTGCCGAGGGTCTCACTAAGTTGCCGAGGCTGACCTTGAACCTGTGATCCTTCTGTGTCAGCCTCTCAAGTACTGGGGTTACGGGTGTGCACCACCACTCCTGGCTGAAATGCATTTAATATACTTTCTTCTTTTTTTTGCGGCACTGGGGATGGAGCCCAGGGGCATTCTATCTCCGAGCTACACCCCCTGCCCTATTTTTTATTCTTTATTTTGAAACAGGGTCTGAGTTGCAAAGGGCCTCACTAAGTAGCTGAGGCTGTCTGCGAACTACAATCCTCCTGTCTCAGTCTCCCTAATGCTGAGATTACAAACGTGCGCCCCCACGCCCAGTTTTGCATTTAATATACCTAATCTACTGGGCATCATTGCTCGATGATGATGATGATGATGATGATTATTATTATTATTATTATTATTATTATTTGTGGCACTGGCGTTCCTGGAAGCCCTTCTACCTCTGGGCTATACTCCCAGAACTATTTTTTATGTTTTTGAAACAGGGTCTCTTAAGCCAGCGCAGCTGGCCTTGATCCTCCTGTCTCTGCCTCCCAAGCGTGGGGATTACAAGTGTGCGCCACCACACCCGGCTTGACTTTGCCTATTTTAACTGTCTTGGACATTTATGCAGTCCTACGGGTTGTTATCAAATACAAAGCCTGCTGTATAATAGTATTGACCTTCTCAAGGAATTTTTTTTTCTTTAAAGTACTGAGAATTGAGCCTAGGGGCATTCTACCTCCTAGCTATACCCCCAGCCCTATTATTTATTTATTTATTTATTTATTTATTTATTTATTGCTGGTCTGGGATTACAAACGTGCGCCACCACACCCGGCTAATTCTTTATTTTAAAACAGGGCCTCACTAAGTTGCAGAGGGCCTCATGAAGTCGCTGAGGCTGGCTGCGAACCTGTGACCTTCCTGTCTCAGTCTCTCACGTATTGAGATTAAAAGTGTATGCCATCGCACCCGGAATTTTTTCATTGTTGTTTGTTTTTGGTGGTACTGGGGTTCCTGGAAGCCCTTCTACCTCCGGGCTACACTCCCAGATCTATTTTATACTTTTTTACTTTTGGAAACAGGGTCTCCTAAGCCAGCGCGGCTGGCTTCGAACCTGCAGGATCCTCTTGTCTCCGCCTCCCAAGCGCGGGGATTACAAGCGTGCGCCACCACGCCCGGCTGGAATTTTTTTTTTTTTAATACTCTGCTGAATGTGAAAAAATAGAATGGTCATATGGGACTTAAAGTGAAAAAATAATCATAAAATCAAGCCATTTATTATAAGATGACGATCATCCATTGGGTGACTTCTCTCTTTAAATTCTGGCAAGTGGTATATTTGCGAATGTTATTGTATCAGTTTACCCTGGGAACTCTTTTGGGTGGGTGAACTGGCACCCCCCTGTAGGGAAGGTTTGGTTTTTGAGTATGGAATTAATCAAAGGGCATCTGCAACCACACTATTAACCAAAGGGCATCCATTAATCACACTATTAATCAAAGGACATCTGTAGGCACAGTATTATAACACTGGTACTATAATACCAGTACTGAGGAGGCTGAGATAGGAGGATTGCAGGTTGCCGGCCAGCTTCAGCAACTTACTTAAGGGCCTCAGCAACTTAGAGAGATCCTGTTTCAAAATAAAAAATAAAAGGGCCGGGATATAGCTCAGTGGCAAAGTGCCTGCTTTGCAGGTGTGGTGCTCTGGGTTCGATCCCCGGTTCCAAAAAAAGACAAAAAAAAGAACCCCTTTAAAATAAAAAAATAAAATAGGGCTGGGGGTGTAGTTTTGAGGTAGAAAGCCCCTGGGTTCAATCCCATACACACACACACACACACACACACACACACACACACACACACACGGGCATGAGTTGCTTTTATTCATTATTTCCTTTCAGGTGGGGTAAATGAATGAATTCTAGCCCTCCATTTCAAGATATTTTTCTCAGGACACCCTCTTCCAGGGGCAGGCCCTCCACTCAGTTCAGCAAATTTCACAACGGCTTTACCTCCTTAAAGAAGGCTGGTAGAAGCAGCCAGGTTTCTAGCTAGGTGGAGCATAGGAGACGCCCCATCACCTCGGTAGCAAGCGGGGCCCAAAGGCAGCTGAGCCCTGCGGCTGGTGGCTGGCAACTGCCTCCAATTTCCTGGTGTTTCTTATTGGCTTCAGTTTGAGAAAGGTCACCTTTTCTGACCTTGTCCTCAAATCCTGCAGTTGACTCCTTTCTGAAGCCCTTGGCCCTTCTGCACCGAATACACCCTGTCGGGAGTTGCAGAGTGATGAACCTTTATGATCCACCAAAGATTTGATTTGCAGCAAAGAGGGCTCTTTATCTAAGAGGGCTCAAGGCCTCTTCTACCCGGGAGGTACCAGCCTCCCAGCTCATCCCGGGGTCCCAATTCCAACCTCACCTCATCGTCAATACAGATGTCCCAACGCCTGCACGAGGCAGCTATGAAACGCATCTCCATGTGGCGCGTGTATAAAGTCGCCTTTTCTTCCAGCTTGCGAAGCCCCCCTCTCTCATCTGGTTTAAATTTGTATGAACTCAGCCTGCCCAAAGAAGGGTTAATGATAATAGGGTTCTGTTTACATGGCCGGGGCTCTGCAGGAATCCAGTTTCTACCCAGAAGGCCAAGAAGCATTCCTGTTGACCCCAGGGAGCGAGCGAGCTCTCTGCCCCTGCGGAACCCTGTGGGTCCAAGAGGAGGCTGGAGAGAGGAGGAAAAGCTGGTTGAAGCAGAAGCAGCAGCAGCCGCCGCCACCGGGGCCGGTGTTGCTGGGAGGGACATCTGCTGAGAGAATGTCCTGTGTAATAACGACTCACGCTTTAATAACATAATGAAAATCACATTTCTGTAATTGTATAATCTACAGGCCCAGGCCCAGAATATCACTTGTCTCAATGTGGGTCACGTTGGATGGAGGAGTGGGGGCCCTTGGGCAAAAACTTATCCAGGAGTGATTACTTTTATAGAGACAGTTTCTTACTGGACTTCTGTCTTATTAAATGGGGCTTACTGTTATTATTATTGTTGTTGTGGTACTGGGGATGGAACCCAGGGGCATTCTTCCTCCGAGCTATACCCCCAGCCCAATTTGTGTGTGTGTGTGTGTGTGGGTCTGGGGATGGAACCCAGGGGCATTCGACCTCTGAGCTACACCTCCTGCCCTATTTTTTATTCTTTATTTTGAAACCGGGGCTCACTGAGTTGCAGAGGGCCTCACTAAGTAGCTGAGGCTGTCTGCGAACTGCGATCCTCCGGTCTCAGCCTCCCGAATGCTGGGATTACAAGTGTGCGCCACCATACCTGGCTCCCACTTTCTGATTTATGTGAACGCTATTATAATACAAGGTCTTCTTCTCTGTCTGTAGTAGTATCAGCATACAAAAATGAGAATGTAACCTGTGGTGCCTGCCTGTAATCCCAGTACTTGGGGGGGGGGACTGCGACAGGAGCGTCAGGGGGTTTGAAGGCAAGGTATGGTAATTCAGTGAGACCCTGTTTCAAAATGAAAGGGGCTGGGTCTCTGACTCCAAGGTAGAATGCCCCTGGATTTGATCCCCAGGATCACAAAAATTAATTTAAAAAATTAATTAAATTAATTAAAAAATTAATTTAAAAAATTAAGAAAATGAGATTGTGTCTTAAAATGCAATTTAGGGCACAGTGGTACAACTTGCAGCAATGAAAAAGTTTGAAGCCATTATTATTATTATTATTAATTATTATTATTATTATTATTATTATTAATTTGGTAGTGGGGGTTAAACCCAGGGGAGTTCTACCTCCAAGCTACACCATCCAGACTTATTTTTTATTCTTTATTTTTGAAACAGAGTCTCACTAAGTTGCAGAGGGCCTCGCTAAGCAGCTGAGGCTGTCCTCGAACCTGCGACCCTCCTGTCTCAGTCTCCCAAGTACTGGGATTACAAGCATTCACCGGCCATGCATCGCCTTTAACAAAGAGGTAATCTTGCACCCCATATTTGCTCGTACTCTACTGAGCCCCACGATGAGTTATCCATAATTGATCACTTGAAATTGCATTGAGATTTCTGATGTTCTATTTAGGTCCAGCTTCAGAACGAGTGTCAATTGGGTGCATTATACATACATGCATGGAATCCCAATACTTGGGAGGCAGAGACAGGAGGATCTCCCACTTCACCAACTGAACACAATCTATGGAGACCCTATTTCAAAACAAAACAAAACAACAACAACAAAAAGGGCTGGGATATAGCTTGGAGGTAGAATGTCCCTGGGTTCAAATTCCCCTGCCCAAGGCAGTGTCACATTGGGTAGGGCAGTTATTGTATTGTTTCTTTCTTTCCTTTTCTTTTTCTTTTTTTTTTTTTTTTCAGTACTGGAGATGGAACCCAGGGACATTCTACCTCCGAGCTATACCCTCAGCCCTATTTTTTAATTCTTTATTTTAAAACAGGGTCTCGCTGAGTTGCAAAGGGCCTCACTAAGTAGCTGAAGCTGTCCGTGAAGTGTGATCCTCCTGCCTCAGCCTCCCGAATGCTGGAATTACAAGTGTGAGCCACCACGCCGGGCTTGTATTATTTCTTAACAACCCAATTTTATTTATTTATTTATTTTTTAATTTGGAAACCGGGTCTCGCTAAATTGCTGAGAGGTCTCATTAAGTTGCAGAGGCTGGCTTTGAACCTGCCATCCTCCTGTCTCAGCCTCCCAGATACTGAGATTTCAGGCAGTCGCCACCACGTCTGGCGTTTCAGATGGTTTAACGGCATGCTCAGTACTCACAAGCAGTAATTTTGACCCCAAAGCTGAGGCAAGTTTCTCACATCCTAAGGGATGTGATATCACATAATTCCCCTCGACTAATAATTTAATCATTAAATGCAATAAGCAGCATCCATAACCCACAAATATATGAGCAGCCACCCACAGCCCAACCAAAGTTCATTTGCATTCAGCCTGGTTCGGATCAGCCAGTACACTGGACTTTTTTTTTCTTTTTCCCAGAGGATGACCCATGTCCCGTCCCTAAGGCTCCGTCCTGCAGAGCCCCAGGAAAGAAGACACAAACGCCGAGTCTGTTGATGATGCTTCCTCTTTAATGCTTCCCCTCCAATGCGCACAGCAGGCAAATCTATATCAGCCTCATAACCCCTCCCTCATCACTCCACCAACCCCAAGCTTCCCACAGCTAGGGCATGCGCATTTCTAACCCTCTCATAGGCGGGCTGGTGGTAGCACGAGGCGCTGCGTCACTGATCATCCGTAGGGCGCCTGATAGGGCTCACTGCGCAGGCTCAGGGCACCGCCAGCCTCGGGAGCCTCGTGACTTGGCAACATGCCTAGGCGCCATCTTGAGCCACCGCCCCCATCTCGGTCTAGCCGAGCGGGCCCCGACAGAGCCGGGGTATCAGGCCACCTCTGGTGGAGTTTCAGCGAGTCTCCTACGAACTGCACCTCTGCTCGTCAAAGATCAGCAGAAGCTGGAGTTTGTCCACATGGAGACCCTCAGTTCCCCAGCCCTGACCTGCTGAACGAGAGAGCCTGTGTTCTGATCGGCCCCTGTGCACATCAGGGTTTGAGAAACACAAAATCTTACCAGACCCGTGGCTTCTGCGTCAGGAGAGGAGAGGAGGAGAGAACTGGCAGGGCTTCCCTACGTACCGTCTTTTGGTAAGGGCCGGAGAAGTCCGTCCTTGGAGATGGGACAACTATTGGAGGAAGAATTTCACTTGAAATTTGGGAACCAAGAGGAACTTGGAAGCAGCTGCCTGTAGACATCTGGTTTGTGGGCTCAAGGAAACAGAAGCATTATTGATTTTCGTGACGGGAGTACATTTTGTGAAATATTGTTGGAGAAACCCCGGTGTGCTTCTTGAAGGCGGACCAGACTAGTCTTAATTTTCCTACATACAGCAATCTGCCAAATGGGCTGCGGTTCTGGAAGGAGACAGAGTTGGCTTATTTCTTCCCTGTAGGCCTGAGGTCCTTCCCCATGACCCTCCCTGCTGGGCTTCTGTGGCCCAGCCCTGAATGTGGGGTTTACAAGCTACTCTGGTCCAGTGTGAGGACCTCCCCTCAAAGGCCGTGCTAACTTGGTTTTTTTCTGGCAGCTCAGAATTCATGCCACCTGAGCCCAGACTGCTTCTCTGGCAGGTCCGAAGCCCATGCTCTTCCCCGCTTGTATCTTTGCTTTGCAGAAGCTGCCAGATGTCAAATAGTTCCTGATTCTGTGGCTTTGGGATCCAGACAAATGTCCGTGAAGGAGAGGCTCTTAACCACCAAAACGTGGCATGAACGCATGGGCCCTGGATCCTGTTATGGGCAAATCACGTTGAACGATTTGAAATGACTCTCCCGGGAGCTGGTTGTCAGCTTTCTTTTTTTTTTTTTTTTTTTTTTTGGTGTGTTCAGGAAATGTCTGCCACATTTTACATCAACATTTTCAAACTGTGAGGGAGCGAAGTGTTGACTGGTAACGTGGAGGGAGCGAAAGGAAGGGGATGCAGCGCCCGGGGAGAGCCTGCGCTCTGTTCACAGAAGTAACTTGTATTTTAATTAAAAAGTTCAGCGACTTTGGCAGGAGGGTCATCTGTTCCTGGTGCATCATCGCTGCATCCTGGTGTCAAGCGGAGCCACGGTTTGTGGAAGTGTTTGGATGTAGACTACGGTGGAAAGAATTGGATGGTTTTTGGCTATCTGCCATTCATCTTACTTCAAGGTCCAGGAGGGTCAAAGTCAATCAAAATAGAGTTAAATATGCTTCTCAATACACCTAGGCCTGTTACTCAAGGGTTTCAAAGCATCTATGTTACTATCACTATGACTCCCAGCTGTTTAGGATTAGGATTCTACTAAAAATGAAAAAAAAAAAGTTTATTTTTTTTAAATTACTGGGCATTGAACCCAGGGGAATTCTATCACTGAGTCCTACCCCCCTCAGCTCTTTTTTGATTTTTCATTTTGAAACAGGGTCTCGTTAAGTTGCAGAGGGTCTCACTAAGTTGCCGAGGCTGGCCTCGAACCTAGTGTGCTGGTATTGGAAAGTGGCTCTGGTATTATTTTCCAAAATGTAAAAAGGAGTCAGAGCCCGGGTGCTGTCTGTGTAGACACTCAGGCAGGGAGGGGCGGCGGCTGTTACACACAGAGTCTCCTCTCTCTCTCTTCCCTTTGGTCTAATGTTTAACCTATAGTAAGGATGTAAAGGCAATTAAGTCCTTTAGCCCTTAAAAGCCCTAGAGACATTGAAGCTTTTAGCCCTAAAAATATGTAGGGGCAATCAGTGCGCCTGTTTACCTCCTCTCCTTCGTGACCCGGCCTGGGTATAGGAAAGGTCAATTCCATGCGCTGCTTCGAAGCACCCACAGTTGATGAGCAACCAATACAGCCCAATACAATAGAGGCAGAGACCAGGTAGATTTTTGACCCCTGCACTTAGTAAGTGCACTGCCCAGAGGTAAAGAGGCACCGCCCGGCCAGGAAATAGAGGTACCTTCTGGCCAAAAAATATGTTACTAGTCCATTGCCGTGGTCATGGTGATAAGAATACGCCAATACAAAATCTATTTAAAGTCCAGGGATGGAGAGGGGGGTCAGAGTTGCATTTGGGGGCTCTCCAGTGTATCCCAAGGCACGCTGCTTTTTCTTGTCTTCTCTTCCCATTTCCTACTATATTTGTAACACATGACCCTTTTGGCACTTTGGTGTGTCTCTGTGACTCACCTCCCAACACTATCTCAGCCTCCCAAGTACGGGGATCACCGGCGGGCTGAATCTACCTAAGTGTGACTTCCGAAGTCTTCCCTTCCAGCGAGGGCTACTATCTCCTTCCGCCTTCTGGAAAAAAACGTGTCCAAATACATGAAAGTGACCGCGGACCAGCTGTGAGGCCCCTGTCTCTTTATATATGGATCGCTTGCTCACAGACGCGGTCAGAGTGCCTCTTCCCACCACATTCACAACAGGAACAGGAGGAACAGGAGCTGAGCTTGATTCTGTTGCTTAAGGCCACACAGCTGGGAAGAGGTAGAAATACGATTTGAACCCGGGACTCCATGCCACTGAAGTCTGCTCTTGTCTCCATACTCGTAGTTCTCAAAGTGCGGTCCTTGGAGCAGCAGCAGCAGCAGCAGCAGCAGCATCAGCATTATTATTAGCAACAGCAGCATTAGCATCATTAGAAGCAGAAGCATCATTAGCATCACTAGAAGCAGCAGCATCAGCATCATTAGCAGCATCAGCATCATTAGAAGCAGAAGCATCATCAGCATCACTAGAAGCAGCAGCAGCAGCATCATTAGCAGAAGCAGCAGTAGCAGCATTATCATCATTGGCAGCAGCCATATTAGCATCAGTATCAGCATCAGCATCATTAGCTGCAGCAGCAGCATTAGCAGCAGAAGCATCATTAGCATCATTAGAAGCAGCAGCAGCATTAGCAGCAGCAGCATTAGCAACAGAAGCATCATTACCATCATCAGAAGCAGTAGCAGAGCCGGGCGTGGTGGCGCACGCTTGTAATCCCCGCGCTTGGGAGGCTGAGACAGGAGGATCGCGCAGGTTCGAAGCCAGCCTCAGCTACTTACTTAGTGAGGCTCTCAGCAACTTAGTGAGATCCTGTTTCCAAATAAAATATAAAATAGATCTGGGGTATATAGCCCGGAGGTAGAAAGCCTCTGGGTTCCACCCCCAGTACCACACACACAAAAAAAAGCAGCAGCAGCAGCATTAGCAGCAGAAGCATCATTAGCATCATTAGAAGCAGCACCAGCAGCAGCATCTGAGAACTTGTTAGGCATGCAGGTTTTCAGGCCCAGCGGTTTTGATTTCCAGCATGATTTTCACTTCTGCCTGAACGTCAGTCCTTCCCTGGGACACAGGTGTGTGCTTTCCCAGTGCCTTCTGCAGGTGGTCTGCCTGTTGCTCTGAAGCTGGAAATGATCCCGTGGTCCTTGAGTCACAGAAACTACCTAAAAAGAAAGGGCTGTAGCCGGGCGCGGTGGGGCACACCTGTATCCCTAGTACTTAGAAGGCTGAGATGGAAGGATCGCAGACTTGAGGCCAGCCCCAGCAACTTAACAAGATCTGTAGCAACTCAGTGAGACCCTGTTTCAAAAAATAAAAAAGATCTGGGATGTAACTTGGAGGTAGAATGCCCTCGTGTTCAATGGTTCAATACTTCCCCACAACCAACAAAACAAATGGAATAAAAAGGGCTAGCCAGAATAATGAGAAAGGACTGTAATCCCAGTACTTGGGAGGCTGAGACAGGAGGCTCGCAGGTTTGAGCACGGCCTCAGCAATTCTGAGAGTCCCTCAGCAACGTAGGGAGACCCCATTGCCAAGTAAGAATCAAAAAGGGCCGAGGTGTACAGTTCAGAGGCAGAATGCCCCTGGGTTCAATCCCCAGTACCAAACAACAACAACGAAGAGGTTTGCAGCCTCCAGAGATCAGAAGCAGAGACACCCCTTAAGGGGATGTGATCCGGTTTCCCATCCCAATCCTCAAGACGATGGCATTTTTCAGCCGGGATCGTTCACATCCCATTTAGAAGTCTGGGTCCCCCCCACGGAGCCGGCTCCTTCTCTGCTCCCTCTCACCAACTCCTCCGCAGGCACCAGAGCCCCTTCCAAAATGTCTTCACCTTTCATGTGGCACTAGTCCACAAATCCCCCATTCCAACTAAATGAGAAGGGGAACCCTTTCCGCCGGGGCTGGCCCGCGCCCCAGCAGCCCAGAGCTGGGATGAAATTCCACGGCCGGGCGCATGTGTGTGTAATTGCTTCCTGAGACGAGACCTCCAGAGCCAGGTCCAGATGAGGTGTTAATGATGAGCCCTGCGGGATCTGTTACTGCAGCGCAGGCCCATCTGGGGCGACTCTGGAAGGGCTTTTTATGTGAATGGGTCTTAATAGAGTCCCCTCCATCTTTGTTAGGAAGCATCCCGCCGTAGAAAAACACAAACAAAGGCCAAAGTTCTCCTGCAGGGTCTGCTCTGCAGAACAGCTGGGGTCCCTCGGACTCACCCACGAGGTCTGTAACATCTTGAAGCCATGTCAAGGGGTGAGGGGAGTTCCTTCCAGGAACAAAACTTGAAACTTGGTTAATGGATCCATTGTTTATTTTATTTGATTATTTTTATATTTTTGGTACCGGGGATTGAACCCAGAGAAATTCTTACTTTAAGCTACATTCCCAGCCTGATTTTTTTTTTTTTTTTTTTTTTTTTTGGTGGTACTAGGGTTCCTGGAAACCCTTCTACCTCCGGGCTATACTCCCAGATACCTATTTTTCATATTTTTATTTGGAAACAGGGTCTTTTAAGCCAGCACAGCTGGCTTCGAACCTGTACAATCCTCTTGTCTCCGCCTCCCAAGGGCGGGGATTATAAGCATGCGCCACCGCGCCCGGCATAGTCTGATTTTTTTTTTTTTAATTTCTTCTTTGGAAATAGAGTCTCACTAGGTTGCTGAGAACCTCGCTAAGTTGCCGAGGCTGGCTTTGAAACTGTGATCCTCCTGTCTCAGCCTCCTAAGGACTGGGATGACAAGCAGCCCATACCACCGCGTAGAGCTGGATGCATTCTTTTAAGTATCAGCTCCTGAGCAATTCATGAGGAATTAAAACAGCTGATATTTATTCTGAAGGTGAGATTTGGAGGAACCAGTCGTTTTCTATATTATTGTGGAAGAACAGTGCAATGTGTAAATAGAGATTTTTTTTGTGGGTCTGTAAAATCTCATTTAATTCTTAAAAATATATCTGAGGAAGTATTTTAGATCTAGAGAAGGATGGATTAAAAGGATTGGTAGTTAGAGTCTCTGTCCAGCCATGTAATTTTTTTTTTTTTTTTTTTTTTGGTGGTACTGGGGTTCCTGGAAACCCTTCTACCTCCGGGCTACACTCCCAGACACCTATTTTTTATATTTTTATTTGGAAACAGGGTCTCTTAAGCCAGAGAGGCTGGCTTTGAACCTGTGCGATCCTCCTGTCTCTGCCTTCCAAGCGCGGGGATTACAAACGTGCGCCACCGCGCCCAGCAAGCCATGTCATTTTATAAACAAGCAGAGATAAGAAAGACGAGGCATATTTCCTGCTGAAAGAGAGATGAAGAATCAGCTGGGGAGGGGGGTGCACGCCTGTAATGCCTGTACTTGGGAGGCTGAGACAGGAGGATCGCAGCTTCGCGATCAGCCTCAGTAACTTAGTGAGGCCCTCTGCAACTCAGTGAGACCCTGTTCCAAAATAAAAAAATAAAATAGGGGTGTAGTTCAAGAGCAGAATGCTCCTGAGTTCAAACCCCAATAACACACACACACACACGCACACACACACACACGCACGCACGCACACACGCACGCGCACAGACGAAGGATTTGTCCTAGACTAACAAAGTTGAATTCGGAATTTCCTTAACCACGGCGTTTTATTTCATCTTTCCATTATGAAATGATATGATGAACTGAATGTTTGTGTCTGTCTGCTAATTCTCCTTTTATTTTTTTTTTCCCTTTACCTGTTACTAAAAGCTGAACCCAGGAACTCTTTACCACTGAGCTACACCCCCAATCCTTTCTATTTTATTTTTTTTTAATTTTGACACAAGGCCTTACTAAATTGCCCAGACTGGCCTCAAAGTTTTGATCGTCCTGCCTCAGCTTCTGAGGTAGCCGGGATTACAGGTTTGTGCCACTGTGCCTGCCTTCTCTCTGCAAATTCTTACAGAAAACCTTTACTGTCCAACGTGATATAGTATTAGGAGGTGCGGCCTATAGTGTGTACTTGGATGATAAGTACAGGATTCTCACGAATAGGATTAGAGCCCTTTTAAGAAGAGACCGCAGAGAGATACCTCACATCTTTCACCAGAAGAGAACACGGGAGAAAATACTAGAAACCAGGAGTGGAGCCCTCACCAAACAACCGAAACTACCAGTTCCTCGATCTCAGACCTTCTGACAAAATTGTGACAAATATTTGTTGCTTCTAAGCCACCCGCTCTCTGGCATTTTGTTACAGCATCCCAAGCAGACTAAGACAAAAAGAAAAGAACAATTAGATTTTTTTAAAATGGGGCTAGTTAGAACTTTCCAACAGAGTTGGGACCTATTTCAAGTATTTGTGGCACAGAGAAGGGAAAGTGTTGATGATATAATCCCCCCCCCAAAAAAAAATGTTTATTGCGCCGGGCGCGGTGGCGCACGCTTGTAATCCCCGCGCTTGGGAGGCGGAGACAGGAGGATCGCGCAGGTTCAAAGCCAGCCTCAGCTACTGAGTGAGGTTCTCAGCAATTTTGTGAGACCCTGTTTCCAAATAAATTATAAAATAGGACTGGGAGTATAGCCCGGAGGTAGAAAGCCCCTGGGTTCCACCTTCACCAAAAAGATAAATAAGTAAATAAATAAAAGGTTAGCCAGGTGTGGTGGCCCACACTTGTAATCCCCGTGCTTGGGAGGCGGAGACAGGAGGATCGCGCAGGTTCGAAGCCAGCCGCGTTGGCTTAAGAGACCCTGTTTCCAAATTAAAAAGTATAAAAATAGGTCTGGGAGTGTAGCCCAGAGGTAGAAGGGCTTCCAGGAACCCCAGTACCACCAAAAAAGAAAAGAAAAAATGTTTATTGCTGGTCCAAATTTGGAATTCTCTTCAAGCTGGCTTTGCATAATGAAATACGTTCCCTTTATCTTGTTAAGAGGCAAAGAGAGACTTCTGGAATGTCTGCAGCGTAGGTTAATGGAAGATGTTAATGTTCTCTAAATGTTTTCAAGAAAGGCCTGATGTTCACTGGCGTTCATCTATATTCTAAGAAGGGACTTGGCTGAGCCGCATCATGGCGGACACAATTGGGTATGTTTCATTAAGACTGTGGCTCCGTCTTTTAATTAACTCCTTGTTCCTGTCTTTGGTGAAATATTAATTATTTCTTAATCATCACGGGATGCACTTGCAGGAGCCGCCGCTGGGATCATCCAACCTTAGTTTCATTATACAGATAGGCGTTGTAATAATTAACTTAATTAGCTTGTCACGGCCTGCATAAAATATGACTGTCTTTAGAGAACGGATACTGCTTTGCTGATCCAAGGTTAATTAAAAAAATAGAGCGTACAAGGGGTCAAGTGAAATGGAGTTGGTGGCACCCTTATATCTGGCAAACGTGATAATGTTTCCACAGCGGTCTGGGACCGGAAACCAACCCAGACCGAGTTCAGAAGCATCCTTGGGCGTCCACATCTGAGAAACAGAGTGGCCGTCATCCAACTTAGTATCCCATCCATGGAGATCTTTTCTTTTCACATTAGAAGTTGTTATTCTGGGTCCCTAAATAGAGCAGCCCCCAAACTCATTCACAGGATAGAGGAGAAAATAAACAAGATACTTTCTTTCCTCCTTTTTTTTTCTTCCTTCCTTCCTTCCTTCCTGTACTGGAGACTGAACTCAGAGGCATTCTACCTCCAAGTTACACCTCCAGCCTCCCCCCTGCCTTTTTTTGTTGTTGTTGGAACCAGGGTCTCAGTAGGTTGCTGAGTGTTTCACTGTGTTGCTGAGGCTGGCCTTGAACCTGTGATCCCCTAGTCTCAGCTTCCCAAGTACAGGACTTACAGGCACGTGCCACCATGCCTGCCCTGAGACACTTTCTTTAAATGGAAGACAGTTCTCTGTCATCTCTTGTGATCCCAAAATATCTGAATGCAAGGTCAGGAAAGAGCAGAGCTGATGTCAAGTAAGTGATTCCTATTGGCTTGGCACCGAGCTGAATGAGTCACATGGAATAGCGCTCACTTGATTCTCACAATAATATTGTATCATCCCCACTTCACAGTTGAAGAAATTGGGGGCCCAGGGAGAGTAAACAAATCACCCAAGGTGCCATGGCTAATAGTGGTAGAAACAGGATTTAAATATAGAACTTTGACTTCAGAAGGTAACAATTACTGCTCCTTAATGATCCCTCCCTCCATCCCTTCCTCCTTTTTCCTTCCTTCCTTCCTTCCTTCCTCTCTTTGTAGTACTAGGGATTGAACCCAGGGGCATTCTACCTCTGTGGGAAGGCATTAAGGTTTTCCCCTAAAAGAATATTTCTGACTCAGCTGACTGTCCTTCGCCCAGAGTCAACAAGGTTTGGGGTCATGGAAAGTTCAAAGTAAAAGGTCAGAGAGAAGATCAGGTGGTGATGGCACGAGGGTACTGATTAACCTACCTGTAATGTATGTGCTTGGGATCGGTCTCTATTGTATTCCGGTGGTGATAGCATGAGAATATTGATTGACCCGTAGCTGTATAAATACCCCAGGAGTAGGGGTCGACGAAGAGATGATATTGACCCAGAAGTAGGCGTCGGCCAGTAGGTTGGCCCAATAGAGAATACTGACCCAGGAGTAGTCGTCGACCAGTAGAGATGTTGACCCAGGAGCAGGGGTCGGCCAGTAGAGTTAGTAGGCTTGCGCTTCCCCCATGTTAGAATTAAATATTCTTTGAATCGAATTCTAAAAGTTGAATTCTTCATCCTCACGCCTCTCTTCAGTACTTTTGCCGGCTGGCTCCGGCATACCTCCAAGCTATACCTGCAGTCCTATTTTTTATTCTTTATTTAGAAACAGCATCTCACTAAGTTTCAGAGGGCCTCACTAATTAGCTAAGGCTGGCTGAGAACCTGTGAGCCTCCTGTCTCATCCTCCCAAGTACTGGGATTAAAAGCGTGAGTCACCATACCTGGCTTTTTCTTTTTTTTCCTTCCTTCCTTTTTTTGTACTGGGAATTGAACTCAGGGGTATTCTACCTCCAAGCTATATTCCCAGCCATTTTTATTCTTATTTTTTTGTGATACTGGGAATTCAACCCAAGGATAGTCTACCCTTGAACTAAACCCCAAGCCCTATGTTATTTTATTTACTTTTTAAATTTAGTAGTACTGGGGGTTGAACCCAGGGACATTCTACCTCTGAGCTATACCCCCAGCCCTATTTTTTATTCTTTATTTTGAAACAGAGTCTCACTAAGTTGCAGAGGGCCTCACTAAGTAGCTGAGGCTGGCTGCAAACCTGCAATCCTCCTGTCTCAACTTCCCAAGTACTGGGATTACAAGTGTGTGCCACCACATCTAGCTCTCTCTTCTTTTCTTTTCTTTCTTTCTTTCTTTCTTTCTTTCTTTCTTTCTTTCTTTCTTTCTTTCTCTTCTTTCCTACTGGGGATTGAAGTCAGGGGTGTTCTACCTCTAAGCTATACTCCTGACCAGTTTTATTTTTATTTTTTGTGATACTAAGAATTCAACCCAGAGGTATTCTACCCCTAAGTTAAACCATGAGTCCTATCTTAGTTTATTTTTTAAGTTCTGAAATAGGCTCTCATTAGGTTGCAGAGGATCTCATAAATTGCTGAGGCTAGCCTGGAACCTATGATCTTCCTATCCCAGCCTCCCAGCCAAGTCCTGGGATTACTGGTATGCACCACCACACTAGGGTCTCAGTAATTCTTTTTGAATGAAATATTGCTATCTTATGCTGTCTATTCATAATAATTATGAAGCCAGATATTTATTCCTAGGGAAAGGAGACACCTAAAAAGCAGGAACAGGGTGCCTTGCAATCAGAAAATGGATGCTAAAGCGCGATGTTTAATCCTAATAAAAACGAGAAGGCGCGAGCCTGGGTCCGGAAGAATAATTCTGCTCATTTCTCGTCAATATGTGGGCATGTTTAATGTCTACAACTGTTTTTGTTTTGTTTTGTAATTAGGCAGTGGCCCATTAAAGGTTGATTGAGTTCTTCAATCAGCCAGGCCTCCTAATGCCTGTCTTGGAAAAAACTAAAGGTGCCGCACGGAGAAATCCACAGCTCCGGACACTTTGAGATAAGCACACAGCCCAGCGTTCAGAAATGGCTCCCGAATACACGTTGGGCTGGTTTGGGAAATACATGGAATCTCCAGCTGAGGTGCTTATAAACTAACACAAAGTTTTCTTGGCCTTCAATGCTGACCGTGCGTGTTGTTGTTGGTTTTTTTTTTTTTTTTTTTTGGTGGTGCTGGGGATGGAACCCAGGGCCTTCTACCCCCAGGCTATACTCCCAGACCTATTTTATATTTTATTTGGAAACAAGGTCTCCTAAGCCAGCGCGGCTGGCTTCGAACCTGCGCGATCCTCCTGTCTCCGCCTCCCAAGCGCGGGGATTACAAGCCTGCGCCACCACGCCCGGCTTTGACCGTGCGTTTTGGATGATGGTGGGAAGGGAATTTCACAGCAAGGGCTGCTACCCGCATTATGCACCGAGATGGACGGGAACTGGCCTGGAAGAACTAACTCTACACGTTTCTCAGAAAACAATCTCAGAATCATTAGCTTCCTTGGTTCCTACACTCCCCAGCTGGCTGGATTCCACACGATGGTTGGCCGACTCTCTCCATCGGAATGACTGAGATTTATTTTAAATTTCGCTATTTGCTCTGCACGGCTATTATATTACGCTAAGCTGTTATTCATTTGCCCGAGAGTGGCGTGTGGTTTGGCTTGGCTGGTACTGATGTGGTTTTTCCTATAGGATGCTGCATGCAGGACAGGAGCTTGGAAAAAGGGAAATGAGAAGGGGTAGAGGAGAAAATGTCGGTTAATATTATTGTGGTTATGAGTCATGCATCACACGCTGCTACTATTTGAAGAAATAGTGCCCTGTCCTGAGATGATAGGATTGGAAAGGTGGAAAATAACCCAGAAATAGGGGAAGCCAATATTTAATTAATTTTTTTTTTTTTGGTGGTACTGGGGTTCCTGGAAACCCTTCTATATCTGGGCTACACTCCCAGACCTATTTTTATATATATTTTTTATTTGGAAACAGGGTCTCCTAAGCCACCGAGGCTGGCTTCAAACCTGAAGGGATCCTCTGTCTCTGCCTCCCAAGCGCGGGGATTACAAGCGTGCGCCACCACGCCCGGCTTGGAAGCCAATATTTAAAATCCAGAAGAAAAATAGGATAAAGTATACTAGTATCCAGGAGTTTTCTTTATTCTCAAGAAACACATTCCAAGATGCTTGAAACTGCGTAGTACAAGACCCTGTATATACCATGATCCCCCCCCCCATCAATGCCTATGACAATGGTTAGTTTATGAATCTGAGCTCGGCACGAAGGCACACACCTGTCATCCCAGTTCTTTGGAGGCTGAGACAGGAGGATTGCAGGCTGGAGGCCACCCTCAGTAACTTAGCAAGGCCCTTTGCGACATAGTGAGACCCTGTCTCAAAACTTTAAGAAGGGCTGGAGGTGTAGCTCAAAGTTTAGAATCCTTGGGTTCAATCACCAGTATCACAAAAAGAACAATAACAACAAAAATGACACAGTAAGAGATTAAGAATAATATCTAAAGAGAAAATAGAACCACGTAGTATACGTTGTAATAAAAGTAATTTGAATGTAACCTCTCTCTCTTTCTCAAAATATCTTTTTGTACTGTACTGTGTTTTTGGACCACAACTGATTAAAACCAGGGGCAGTGAAACTGTGGCTAAGGGGGAAACTGACTGTAGACAGTGTGTTATCCCCCTCCCACTGTGGAAATAGCGGTGACCCCAAAGAGAAGCTCACTCTAGGGGTAGAGGTGCGATGGCCCTGAGATTTAGACGCCCTGAGGTTCCTGGTCTTAGCCGGGGGGAGAGGGGAGACGGCAGAGAAGACTGTCACTCGGGCAGCAAAGGCAGCTTCGAAGGACGTCCTTGGAGAGTGAATGGGTACATGA
This sequence comes from Muscardinus avellanarius, assembly GCF_963383645.1. Taxonomy (NCBI): domain Eukaryota; kingdom Metazoa; phylum Chordata; class Mammalia; order Rodentia; family Gliridae; genus Muscardinus; species Muscardinus avellanarius. The sequence goes on along the minus strand of NC_137802.1, from coordinate 10,415,741 downwards.
GGTGTACATCTATACAGTGGAATATTACTCACCAGTAGAAAAGAAGAGATTGCTAATACTCGCCACAGTACCGAATGTATTTAAAAGACCTTGTGCCAGCTGGGCATGGTGGCACAAGCCTGTAATCCCAGTCGTTTGGGAGGCCGAGACAGGAGGATCACAGTTTGAGGATGGTCTGGGCTACTTACCTAGACTCAAAATAAAAAATAAAAAATATGCCGGGCGTGGTGGCGCACGCTTGTAATCCCTGCGCTTGGGAGGCAGAGACAGGAGGATCGCGCAGGTTCGAAGCCAGCCGCGCACGCTGGCTTAGGAGACCCTGTTTCTAAATAAAAAATATAAAAAGAGGTCTGGGAGTGTAGCCCGGAGGTAGAAGGGCTTCCAGGAACCCCAGTACCACCAAAATAATAATAATAATAATAATAATAATAATAATAATAAGTAATAATAATAATAAAAAAGAAAAAAGAAAAAAGAAAGAAAGGTGTAGCTCCATGGTAGAATGTCACAGGATTCCAGCCCAGTACCATAAATAAACGAATAAACGAATAAATGGGTGAATAAATAAATAAACCATTATATCTGTGCCGAGTAAAAGAAACCCACCTCAGAGCACCATACGATGGAATTCTATTTCTGTGACTTTCTAAGAAAGGCAAAACTGAAGCCGGGTACGGTTGCGCACGCTTGTAATCCTGGCATTCGGGAGGCTGAGACAGGAGGATCGCGGTTCGCGGACAGCCTCAGCTACTTAATGAGGCCCTCTGCAACTCAGTGAGACCCTGTTTCAAAATAAAAAATAGGACTGAGCCAGGCGTGGTGGCGCACGCTTGTAATCCCCGCACTTGGGAGGCTGAGACAGGAGGATCACACAGGTTTGAAGCCAGCCTCAGCCACTTAGTGAGGCTCTCAGCAACTTAGTGAGACCCTGTTTCCAAATAAAATATAAAATAGGTCTGGGTTCCACCCCCAGTACCACCAAAAAAAAAAAAATAGGGCTGGGTGTAGCTCGGAGGTAGAATGTCCCTGGGTTCCATCCCTAGTACCACACGTGTGCGCGCGCGTGCACACACACACACACACACACACACACACACACACACAGACACAGTGCTATGGATAACAAAGAACAATCCTTCCAGATTAGCGGTCAGGGCTGGGGTGAGGGTATAACTCTCTACAAAAGAACAGAACAGCATGAGAGACTTTTTAGGGTGACCTAATTATTTAGGATAAATAACTTTTTTTTTGGTACTGAGGGTAGAACCCAGAGGCTTTCTACCTCCGGGCTACACTCCCAGACCTGTTTTCCATTTCATTTGGAAACAGGATCTCACTAGGTTGCCGAGAGCCTCACTAAGTAGCTGAGGCTGGCCTCGAACCTGCGCGATCCTCCCGGCTCAGCCTCCCAAGCGCAGGGATTACAAGGGCGCGCCACCACGCCCGGCTGATAAGTAAGTTTTTAGGATGACCTAACCACATCGCTACTGTAATGTGGTTACGCAAATCATCGCATTGGTTAAAACTCACAGAATTGTACGCACATCAAAAAGAAAAACCCTTAGACTTGTTAATGTGAAAAGAGAGAGAGTAATCGTTGCTGTTTTACTGGAATCATTTACCCGTCTCCATCCTAACGGCGGTTTAAAACAATACCAGAAAGATCTACCGTGTTTCCCCCATGTTAAATTGCTGGCGTCTTATTTTGTGTCTGGGAGTTGTTTGAGGTTTACTGGGAAAGAATAAAAGCGCTCAGCAGTGTTCGGGAATTTGCTAAGCTGGCAGGATCTCTGCTGGTGGCGATGGGATAGGCGAGACGACATATAAGCAGTGGTCATCTCTGCACGGTGAGGCTTCGATCACTTAATTTGTTTAAGCTTGCTCTGAACAGAGGGAAAGGGTTGTTATTGTCAAGGGGAAGTGGAATGTGCCGCCCCTTCCCTTGCTGACGCGGAGCCGTGGAGGGACCGCCTAGAGATGACCATTGCTTCTATGCGGTTGGATATCTCAGTGGTTGATCTCTCCTTGATGGAGTCTACCTGGTGATGCAGGCAGCAGAGATCTTGTACTTACATAGAAAGGCAGACCACTTTTTTTTGGGGGGATGGCTCTCAAGGCACGTGCAAACGCTATATTGATGATAAAAGCACCATGTCGTGTCTTAACACACACATACACACACACCGGCTCAGAGTAAGTTTATTTCTTTTTCATAACTCTATGGAGGAGGTAATTTTAGTCTACAGATTTTATAGTTGTGGAAACTGATGCCTACACTGGCTAGAAATTATTTATTTTTGGTACTGGGGATTGAGCTCAGGGGCATTCTACCTCCCAACATCCACCCCTAGCCCCTTTTATTTTTTGAGACAGGGTCTGGGCAGTATAGCAGTTGCTATACTGCTGAGATTGGCCTCTAACCTGTGCTCCTCCTGTCTCAGCCTCCCAAGTATTAAGATGACAGGTGTGTACCATCGTGCCCAGCAAGGCTAAGAAGTGGGAAAGCCCAATTTGAAACCCAGTGTTAGAGGCTGACCAGACTCTTTATCAGTCTCCTCATCTATTCTTGATGTGGAGTATTCAGGTTTCTTGGGACTTTTCTGCTGTCAGGGGGTGGAGAAGCAGTTCCAGGTTGGAGAAAAGAGCCCTGTGTTAGAAGCAGGTGACGGAAGTGAGATCCTTACCCTTGAGGTCCCAATTTACATCAGTACAATTCCCAGAGAATAAATACCCGCCTGCAGGTCAGAAAACAAACACCAGCCTTTCTTACTTTACAGAGCTACTGAGACATTCAAGCTGGGCACGGTGGGACATTATGCAATCCCAGTATTTGAGAGGCTAAGACAGGAGGATCGCAGCAAGGCCAGCCTCAGCTACTTAGTGAGACCCTCTGGAACTCAGTGAGCCCCAGTTTCAAAATAAAGAATAAAAAATAGGGCAGGGGGTGTAGCTCGGAGGCAGAAGGCCCCTGAGTTCCATCCCAGTACCGCCCCCCCAAAAAAAAAAATTAAGAAAAGGGAGGCTGAGGGTATAGCTCAGAAGTAGAGTGCCCTTGGATTTAATTCTCAGTATCAAATAAATAAGTAAATAAATAAATAAATAAATAAATAAATAACAAAGCAGTTCAAACATACAAAAAGGTGTTTTATAAACCATAAAGTGGTCAACAAATATAAGGGTTTATTGCTATTTGCTATTCTGTGTCCCAAAGCACTGGCCCTGACTTCCATGAGGGGTGCTAATACCACGGATCAATCAGATGAGACACCTTCATTGCCAAGGGAGAAATGGCTTTCTCTGGCGTGTGCGGCAGGTGTGGATATAGTTTGCCTTCTGGGGCTGGGGCCTAGGGAGAGAAGTTCGTGCAGTAGAGGTGGAACCCGGTTGAAGGGATTAATGCCCTTGGCTTGGGCGGGGGTTCTTGCTCTGGTTGGATTAACTATCTCAGGTGGGTTAATAGGCAGCCAGGTTTCCTCTCCTGTGCTGCCTCTCCTGCATGAACCCTTAGATTTTCTGCTTTCTGCCCTAAATTGAGGCCGAACAAGGTCTTCAACAGAAGCCTGCAAGACCATGAGCCAACATAAACCTCTCTCCTTTCTAAATCACCTAGTCTCAGGTATTCCGTCATAGGAACAGAAAATGGTCCAAGCCAGCGTGCCGATTCAGGTCAGTGGGTTGTGACTTTACTGTGTCCAGGCCTCCTTGGATGGGCAAGGGCGTGATGGATAAATTCAACTGTGGGGAAAAAGGAAGGGACTGGTCTGGGCATGGTGGTGTATCTGTGATCTCAGTACTTGGGAGCCTGAGATAGGGGGAGCGTTGGTTTAGAGACCAGCCTCGACAATTTAGCGAGACTCTCGGCAACCGAGGGGGACCTCATTTCAAAACAACAAAAATATGTAAATAAAAAATAAAAGGGCCAGGAGAAGAGCCTGATTTTTTCTGTGCTGGCCTTGGCTTGAGACACAGACAAATGAAGGCGACGAGAACAGTGTATATTGGTCCGAAGTCCTGTGAAAGAGCCCTCCCGACCCAGGCACGGAGCAGAAAGTGTGTGGCGGTGATTCCTGCAGGGTGGAGGAGTCCCCGAGTGCCTTGAGCCGCCCACAGCGGGAGGATTAGTTCTGTAGCGGCAGCTTGAGTCATTTTTCATCCTTGAGGCATGCCTGGGCCTGTCTCCAGGGATGGAGGACTGGGCTGGGCGCCAAAAAAGGGGAGCAAATCTCCCCGGATTGGGGTGCTGGATGTGATGATCGGGGCCGACAGGGGATCAAGGAAGGGGTGCTGGCTGGGGGCGCGCACGGTCAATTCTGGAACTTGTAGCCTGTCTTCTATTAAATCCAGGCCTCCGGCCCCAATCATCCACGCAGGTTTTTCTTTTCTTCTGCTCATCGGCGAAGGAAACTGTTATGAAAATCACATTGACCAAAGCCCCCAAACCGTGACTCTGGACACGTGATCCTTGGTGTGCGGAGATGTGGGCCTGAGGGGTGTGGAATGGCCCCTGGGAAGCATTTGGGGGGGTCTAATTAAATATGACTCTGCCTGGGTGGTCAGGCAAAACCCTTCGGGGACCAAAATGACAGGCTTGGAGTTTTCACACTCTACCCGGAAAAGTTTTCAAGGAGTGTGTAGCACATCTGACTCCCTCTTTACAAATAACAACTTTTCTCTTATTTATTTATTTATTTATTTATTTTGCAGTACCAAGGATGGAACCCAGGGGCATTCTACCTCCGAGCTACACCCCCAGCCCTATTTTTTTTGCCTTTTTATTTTTGAAACTGGGTCTCACTGAGTTGCGGAGGGCCTCACTAAGTAGCAGAGGCTGTCCGTGAACCGAGATCCTCCTGTCTCAGTCTTCCAAATACTGGGATTACAAGCGTGCGCCACCACGCCCGGCCTTTCCCTCTATTTAAAGCAAGCTTAAGCATATTAAGCAATCAAAACCTCACCGTGCAGAGATGACCATTGCTTACGTGTCGGCGGTCATCTGAGTGGTTGATCTCTCCTTGACGGAATCTACTTGGTGATTCAGGAAGCAGAGATCTTGTACAGAACGGCAGACCACTTTTCTGGGGGATGGCTCTCTAAGGCACATGTGAAAGCTACATAATTTTCATTTGTTTTGTTTTGGTTTTGGTGGTACTGGGGTTCCTGGAAACCCTTCTACCTCCGGGCTACACTCCCAGACCTATTTTTATACTTTTTTATTTGGAAACAGGGACTCCTAAGCCAGTGCGGCTGGCTTCCAACCTACGATCCTCCCATCTCAGCCTCCCAAGTAGAGGGATTACAGGTGTGAGTGTGACCACCAGACCTGACTTGAGTACTTTTTATAATGAGTCCAAAAACTACCTTCCAGAAAGACTGCATAGACTTACACTTCTTGCTAGCAGAATAAAGAAGTAAAACTTATCTAGTCTAACACATTAGAAAATCATTGCCACTTTGACAGTTGAAGCAGTACCATCGCCAAAATAAGTTTTGCTTGGCAATTTGGCAATTCGGGGATTTATAGTAAGTTGATAGCAACTTGTATTTTTGTGATTTGCTTTTGTTGCTTTTTTTTTTTTTTTGCGGTACTGGGGGTGGAACCCAGGGGTGTTCTACCGCTGAGCTACACCCCCAGGCCTACTTTTTATTCTTTATTTTGAAACAGGGTCTCACTGAGTTGTAAAGGGCCTCACTAAGTAGCTGAGGCTGTCCTCGAACCACGATCCTCTGGTCTCAGCCTCCCGAATGCTGGGATTACAAGTGTGCGCCACCTCGCCCGGCTCTTTTGTCGCCATTTTGATTGCGATGTTTGTCCCTTTCCAGTTGATTCGCGCATGCTCTTTACATGTGGAGGCGTCAAGCTTTTATCATTAGCTCACAAAGGCTATTTTTGGCTTGTCCTTTTCATCCTAAAATTGTACTTAGTCGAATCTCAAGTCCTTTTCTTTTAGATTTCTGCCTTTGATAAGATACCTTAGTTGAACCCTGCTGAAAATTGTACATAAATATTTGCCATTTTGTGATTTACTCTTTTTTTTTCTTCTTTAAAAAAAGAAAGACACCTACAACTTCAGGACATCTGGAATTTATTTAGGGTGTGGTATAAGTTTGGTATTTCCAATTGCTTTCTAGACGGGTAGCCAGCTTCTCCCAAAACATTTGAGTTATTCATCCCTTTTGTATTGACTTTATGTTTAAGCCTTATCAAATACCACACACACACACACACACACACACACACACACACACACACACACACACGCTACACAACACTTGGGGCTGTATTTATTTATACTTCCGGCTGTGTTTTTATTACTATCCTTCTAATTTGGTACAAGCAACATCTTGCTTTAATTATTATGCAATATATTATACGTTAATATCTGTGGTAAGTTTTTCTTATAACCCTTCATTTCCAAAATAACTTTGGCTTTTCCAGCCTACATGGTCTCCCCCTTGAATCTTAAAACCATTTTCTGGAATTTTAGAAAATAGCCCTGTCAGAGGTTTTATTGGCATGGCTCAATGTTAGGCTAAATTTGTGAAAAGCTGATCTATATCGGTCTTAAACCTTCCCGCTTGTTTGTTGAACCTCATTCTTTTATGTCTCCGGGTAATGTTTTTCTGTCATTTTCTTCGTTGACCAGGATCCTGCATGAATTTTGCTTCCACTTTGTCAAAAACTTGGATAATTGTCACCATCGAGACATTTCTGTGCCCAGTTTCTGGGAAGGGCAAACTGGGAGACGTCATAGAAAGCAAATTCTCTATGATGCGATATTTAATTTTTTAATGTTATGGCAAATAGAAATGAGATCTTTAAATGCCGTTCTGTTTCCGAATACATTATTGGAGCTACACAGACGAAGTGTAGAATTTGGAACATTTATTTTATAAAATGAACATTTTATAATGAACATTTATTTTATAAAATAAAATTATATAAAACTTATTTTATATAATTTTATAAAATTTTGTAAAATTTTATAAAATTTATAAATACATTTATAAATAAATAAAATTTTATAAAATTTTTATAAATTTTATTAAATTTATTTTATATACTTTTATAAAATTTGGAACATTTATTATGTAAAATGAACCTTTATTGTTTGGTAGTTTTTATTAGCGATAGTAGGCTTTTGTTGGGTGTCTTGGGCTAGCAAAGATGTTAACCGTATTATCTGCAAGAAAGATATGTCAATCTGGGGATTTTTTTTTCTCCCTTCTTTTTCTTAACCATCAATATGGTGCAGGGCTAAAAACGCATAGATATTTGAGACAGACAGACCTGGGCTTAATTGGAGCCGTCCCGCCTACTGACCTGGACCTTTCGCAATTTTCCCAATCTCTGAGGCTCAGTCTCCTCAAAGAGGGATAATGAGATGTACTTTTTAGGGATCTTCGGAGGATTACATGAAACGCTGTCTGCAGAGCACAGAGGCGGAGACCTGGCACACACAGCTGCTATTACTGCTTTTCTGATTGCGTTGGCTGGAACTCCCAGAACATTAAATAATAGCGGTAATCACAGGTACCTAGGCCTCCCGGTAATAGATTCATTTCTAAATGGAAATACCAGGCTCTGCCGCCGCCGCCGCCGAGGACGAGGACTAACATTTATGAAACATGGCCTCTCCGTTCCGGGAAATTATCCGGGCTTCTTGCAAACTCGCCTTCAGTCCTATTGGGTTTTATCCATTCGTCCCTTCGTCTAATTAATTCACCGAACCATCACCTGTTGTTGTGTCTTCACGGAAGGCCTCACATGATACGCCTCAATCTGTACGGTCATCGCTGGGCTGCGGGGTCACTTAGGCGTGAAGAGGAAAGGCACCGATCAGCAGACACCGGAGGCCACAGCATCTGCATGCAGATCTTGAGAAAGCTCGATCAGGGGGTCCGCAGCGGCGTAGATCCCCCATGGAGTATGTCTGGCATTCCTTTCTTCATAAAATTATTTCAGGATTATTTGGATTAATATATATATATATATATATATATATATATAATTGGAATTTTATGTATAAGCATTATAACTAAATGGGGAGCGGCTTGTGAGAGACTCAGGCGGCAAAGATACCTTCCCAAGGATGAAGATATTGGGCCAAACATTAAGTTCAAACTGACCTTAGTTAGAGCCACTGTATAAGAGTAAGTTCGAGTCAGCCTTGTGAAGTGAGGCAAAACCTACTATGATTATTTAAATGTCTGACACCCTTGCCCTGAACTCTATAACAAATAATAATTTTTACTGTCCTTGGCAATCCTGCTTGCATGACTGTGTTCTTGCTTTTCTGCCAAAAAATAAAGTATAAAAACTATAACGAATCCTAAATAAAGATTGATCTCGTGTGACAATTCTCTTCTCATTTCGACTTCGGCTCTCCTCTCACTGACACACGAACCTCACTCTGCTGGGGCTGGAGCCCGGCAGGTGATCATTAACGTCAAAGGTCCGCAGAACCACACACGTGCGGTCCATCTACCCAGTCTTCTCCCGATTCCCTGTCCATCACGCCTGGACAATCTGGCTCTTCCCTGAAAACAAAGGATGAGGTCGAGGGTTTGTAGTAGGATGATCTTTCTCTGATGAAAATCATTCATTCATTCATTCATTCATTCATTCATTCACTCATTGGACCAGCCCTAATTATTCCTAGTAGTTAAAAGATGCATGAGATGTGGCCCTGATGTTACTGACAGCTGAGAAAAGCCGAAGTATAAGGAGTGTTCTACCTGAAAAACTTACCCAGGCTGTGAGATCACAGGGAGAGAGACCAGGGGTTTTAGGATTTGCTGTGGGACAGGAGACACGGGCCTGCAGAAGTCGACGGATCTAGGGCTGAATGCCAGAGGCTGGTGTTTGCAGCGAGCCATGAGGGGCTGGCCAGAGCATTTCAGGTGGGCAGGCAAGGGCCTGCTAGTGATGGGGGCGGCGTGTGCAAAGATCCTGAGAACGTGAATCTCGCTCTCGGTGAGAAAAGACCGAGAACCGATCAAGGGAAGTGAATCTATATATTGCCTGTAGGTAGGACACAGGAAGAATCATCTTCCTTCCAGCTTATCTGGTCTCTCCATTTCTCTTCCCATCCTTGTCTTCCTGGACTCCCATTCAGCAGCTGGTTTCTTATAAATAGCACCGATGAGGAATATCAGCTAGGGTCCAAGTAGACGATTGTCTAGCTGACCCCCAAAACTCCTAGGCAAGTGGCACACCCGGGAAGGACTTATCCCCTCGGCCTCAATTATGTGCTGCTGGTCCAGAATTTTGAGGCTCGATTCATTTTTCCTCCCGAGATAGCGTCTCCTCCTTTCCCTGCGCACCCTGCTTTCTTCCAGGTCTTTGGGCTTGGCAGCCTATTAATGGGTGGGACCCACAGACACAAGGAAGTGATTTTATGGGCTTTCTTCTGGGCTTATGTACAATTTTTTTTTTAAATTCCTTTTGATCCTCTAAGATCCCAGCAGCCAACTCTGGTTAACATCACCAGGAAGACAGGCCGCACCCCGAGCTGCCCAAGGAGCCAGACCTCTCCGGTGCCAGATCTTCAGGGGAAATCTGTCTCGTTGCCTGGAACTGGAGGCTTCCTGAGGATATTCAAGAGCAGAGAAGTGGAGCGCCGGGTAATTAACACGTGGATTCGATTTAATGCTTGCAGCATCTGTGCAAAGCATTTGGTACCAAATAAATACCAAAGACATCTCTTAAAAAAAATTCCACGGCCATCTCCTCTCCTCGCTCTCCCATCTAAATGGACTACCATAATCCTCTTTTTATATACACAAATGTCTGATTGTCGGCCTAGTAGGAGGCCGGCGCTGATCCTGTTCTGCTCAACGGGAACGTCAGGCTGTTCCCCTGGAATTCCTGGAGGTGTTTGGAATGGAACCGCTGCCTGGGTGCGTGCGCTGTGAGAGTGTGGAAAGAGTAAGCCAGACCTGTGAGCCAGACAGCGGCCATCGCCTCTCTGTGCGCAGGCTGTTCCTGAACACTTGCAAATAAAACTGGCCATCTACCAGTTAGGAGGACATTTGTAATCGGATTTACTATTCCTTTGTTTTTGTTTTGGGGTCTCACAGAAGCTCAAACTCCTGGACTCAAGGGATCCTTTTATTTTTCCTGCCCTTGGTATTCTTTTTTTTTTTTTTTTTTTTTGGAACCCAGGGGCATTCTACCTCTGAACTACACCCCCAACCCTATTTTTTAATTCTTTATTTCGAAACAGGGTCTCACTGAGTTGTAAAGGGCCTCACTAAGTGGCTGGGGCTGTCTGCGAACCTGTGATCCTCCTGTCTCAGCCTCCCAAGTACTGGGATTACAAGCATGTGCTGCCATGCCCATACTCCCAACTCTTTTTTTTCTCCTTTGGTGGTATTGGGGTTCCTGGAAGCCTTTCTACCTCCGAGCTACACTCCCAGACCAATTTTTATATTATTTTTATTTGGAAACCGGGTCTCTTAAGCCAGCACGGCTGGCTTCGAACCTGCGTGATCCTCCTGTCTCCGCCTCCCAAGCGCAGGGATTACAAGTGTGCACCACCATGCCCGGCATCCCAAACCTTTTTATTGTTTGTTTGTTTGTTTATTTATTTATGGTGATACTGGGGATGGAACCCAGAGGTATTCTACCTCCAAGCTATACCCCCAGCCCTATATTTTCTTTCTTTCCTTCTTTCTTTCTTTCTTTCTTTCTTTCTTTCTTTCTTTCTTTCTTTCTTTCTTCTTCTTCTTTTGGTGGTGGTAGAACCCAGGGGCTTTTTACTCCTGGGCTATACTCCCAGACCTATTTTTTTGTTTTATTTGGAAGAAGGGTCTCACCAAGTTGCTGAGAGCCTCACTAAGTAGCTGAGGCTGGCTTTGAACCTGTGCGATCCTCCTGTCTCAGCCTCCCAAGCGCGGGGATTACAAGCGTGAACCACCACGCTGGCTTAATTTTTTTTTTTTTTTTTGAGTGCTGGGAATTGAACCCAGAGACATCATTCTGCCTCTGAGCTACACCTCGTCCCTATTTTATTTTTTATTTTGAAACAGGGTCTCACTAAGTTATGGAGGGCCTCACTAAGTTGTCGAGGCTTGGCCTTGAACCTGCAATTCTCCTGTCTCAGCTCCCCAAGTGCTGGGATTACCAAGGTGCGCCACCACACCTGGCTTAGCTTCCTATCTTTGCATGGTCTGTTGAAATTTCTTTGGCTTATTCTTTGAGAACAACAATATCTGCTTTTCTCAACACAAGCACTGGATGCAATAAAGCACTGGCTATAAAGATTCGCAAATGCTTAGTGTGTGCTTTTATTTTTTGCCATGCTGAGGATGGAACCTAGGGCCTCACACATGCTAGGCAAGTGAGCTATACCCTTACCACTGAGCTATACCCTTACCACTGAGCTATACCCTTACCTCTGAATGTGCTTCTTTAATAGGCAACCGGGCCCCGGATAAAGCAGCTGCGGCTAACATGTGCTTCAGCTGAGGCCAAACATCAAAAAGACCACCAGAGCTAAAAATAAAGGAGCTGTAAAGCGCGTCCAGGCCGCAGGATCAAGAACCAGCACTTTGCACGGGCCACCACATATGCTGCAAGCAGCGATTCAATTCTGTAGACTAAGGTTTTTGAGCAGAGAGGGACCACAAAAAAAGTCACATAGTCTAAATTCCCACTTGTATATGGAGAACCTAGAAGAAGAAGAAGAAGGAGGAGGAGGAGGAGGAGGAGGAGGAGGAGGAGGAGGAGGAGGAAGAGGAGGGGGAGGGAGGAGGGAGAGGAGGAGGGAGGAGGAAGAAGAGAGAGAGAGAGAGAGAGAGAGAGAGAGAGAGAGAGAGAGAGAGAGAGATCCATTGTACAGCGGTTCATTGATTTGCTCAATGCTGCCCAGTTAATTATTGGCAGGATTGGTTCTTGTGCCTAGACCAGATATCTCTTCCATCGCATTGTTCTGGTTCTAATAATAAAAAATAAAAATAATAATAAGGTTAACGATGATAATGATTTACATTTGTATTTCTCTTTACAGCTTAAAAATTACTTTAATACTAAAAAAGATGGTAGGCAAATATTATCCCCATATTACTTTTTTTTTTTTTTTTGGTCCTGGAGATTGAACCTGGGGGCCTTCTATGGGAAACTTATTTTCTACAACATCTACAAGAACAGACACTGCAGGAAAGTGTCTTCAATAAATAGTGCTTGGTACTATTATTTATTTGGTAATTCTTATTACCACTAGTAATTCCTATCCAATTGCACCATGGTACCCAATAACCATCCACTCTGCATGTTGCCCCTCTTTCCCATGTATGTGTATTGTTCCCAGGTTCTGGTTGGCCCTATTTTATTCTCTACTTCTGTGAGAATAAGTAAGAATAAGAGGTATTCATATACAGACAAATGAAACTAGACTTTTATCTTTCAGTGTATACAATAATCAACTCAAATTTGGCCATGATGGCTCACTCCCGCAATCGGGGTACTTGGGAGGCTAAGACAGGAGAATTGCAGGTCCAAGGCCAGCCTTAGCAACTTAGTGAGACCTTCCAAAATTTAGTGAGACCCTGTTTCAAAATAAAAAATAAAGCCGGCGTGGTGGCGCACGCTTGTAATCCCAGCGCTTGGGAGGCTGAGACAGGAGGATCGCACAGGTTTGAAGCCAGCCTCAGCTACTTAGTGAGGCCCTCAGCAACTCAGTGAGACCCTGTTTCCAAATAAAAAATAAAATAGGTCTGGGAGTATAGCCCCAGAGGTAGAAAGCCCTTGGGTTGCATCCCAGTACCACCAATAAAATAAAATAAAAAGGGCTGAAAGTGTAGAATTCCCCTGGGTTCAATCCCCAGTACCAGAAACAAATAAATAACCGATGATAAGTAGAACAAAAATCTTACGATAAGTCTCCAAACTATGAAACTACTAGAAGAAAACTTGGGCAAGAGTCTTTAGGACATTGGTCTGGGCAGACATTTCTTTGGGGCACGACCCCCAAAAAGCATAGGCAAAAAATGCAAAATTTACCAAGTAGGATTATGTCGAACCAAGAAGCTTCTGTACAGAAAAGGAGACAAATGACAGAGGTGAAGAGATAACCCACAGGATGGGAGAAAAAAAATTGTGAACCGTTCAGCTGGTGAGGGATCGATCGATAAGGAGCCCAAACAACTCAATGGCAAAAACGAACCAAAGCCGTCTAATTTGGAAATGGGCAAATGGCAGGAATGGACCTATCTCCAAAGGCGACACATGGGTGGTCAGCAAATACATGAAAAAGCGCTCAGTGTTGCTGATTAGTATTTGAGAAACACAAATCAAAACCACAAGGAGATATGGCCCCACCACAGTTAGAATGGCTATGATAAAAAAAGACCATATTAGCTACTGCTGGTCAGGATTTGGAGAAAGGGAAACTCTCATGCATCATTGGTGGGAATGTAATTTAGTACAGCCATTATGGAAAGCAGTTTTCTTAAAACAACAACAACAACAACAACAACAAGAGTGCCGGGCGCAGTGGCGCACGCTTGTAATCCCCGCGCTTGGGAGGCAGAGACAGGAGGATCGCGCAGGTTCGAAGCCAGGAGACCCTGTTTCCAAATAAAAATGTAAAAATAGGTCTGGGAGTGTAGCCCAGAGGTAGAAGGGCTTCCAGTAACCCCAGTACCACCAAAACAACAACAACAACAACAACAACAACAACAACAACAACAAGAAATAGAACTGCCACATGATTCAGCAATCCCACCTCTGGTTACATATGCCCCCAAAATGAATCAGTTATCTCTATTCAGACGTTTGTTGTACAGCTGTTCATAATAGCCCAAATATGAAATCATCCTACATGTCCGTCAACAGGTGGCTGCATAAAGAAACGTGCCATAGATATGAATGGGAATATAATTCAACCATAAAAAGGATGAGATTCTGCCATTTTCAGCAGTATGGATGGAACTGGAGGACGTTAGGTACTCTCTAACTATATCCAATAATTATGAGCTAACTAAAAAATTATAACAGCAGACCAAGAATAGTTACTGGCATGCTGACCTAATATAATAATGGGAGATTGTTTTCACTCAGAAGCCATTATCTTATAACCAGTTTAATATTATTACTTATTTATTTTTGTCATACTGGGGGTTGAACCCAGGGGCACTCTACCACTAAGTTACATCCCCAGCCATCCTTTATTTTTTATTTATTTTTATCTTTTGTGGTACTGGGGGTGGAACCCAGGGGCTTTTCTACCTCCAGGCTATACTCCCAGACCTATTTTATATTTTATTTGGAAACAGGGTCTCACAAAGTTGCTGAGAGCCTCACTAAGTAGCTGAGGCTGGCTTTGAACCTGCGCGATCCTCCTGTCTCAGCCTCCCAAGCGCGGGGATTACAAGTGTACGCCATCACGCCCGGCTATTTTTTATTTTAAAACAGGGTTTTGCCAAGTTGTGGAGGCTGGTCTCGAGTTTCCAATCCTCTTGTCTCAGCCTCTCAACTCCTGGGATTACAGGCACGTGCCATCACGTCAATCTTACCCAGTTTAATATAAATGCACGCAAACGAATGAGGTCCCCGAGGTAGAGAAAATTGGAAAGAAACTCTTTCAAGAAAAGGAAGCTGATCAATGACTGAGCCTTTCTGGCCCAGGCTAATTTTTTTTTCCCCCCAATAACATTCCAGGGAGATGATGTGCACAGCTTATTACAGGATTGCTTGGTGAAGGGAGAGTGCGCTGTGGGGGGTTGGCAAAGGAAGAAACATGCTCATCATGGCTCAGGGAGCGCCTTCCCCCAGGGGATGCTCTTTTCTGTAACATCCTAGACCATCCTGGGACACCACTGGGCTTTGAACTCCACCGCCCCAAGCCCCAGGACTGGCAGCCGTGGAGGAGCCTCCACCCCCATGTGGGTATTAGCTGGGAAGTCGGCATTTTTACAGGGATTGCAATATTAATGACTGGGTTCTGTTGGGAAGAGGCATGGTCCTCTCAGACTCCCATCCCCCTCCCCACACGCCACCCTCTCCCTATGTTTTGTGTTTTAAGATTCAAGGGGATCTTTCACATATCTAACAAGTGCTTGCTTTGAACTTAAAAATAAACATTATGAAAGGGGAAAAAAAAAAGGTAGGGTCCAATCTTACTTGAAATTCCCCGATACGATTAGTGTTAGACTGTGAAATATTCTTTCCTTATCTCCAGGAGCCAGCTGCTGGCAGCATTTTGAAGGATCAAGTTGGATGTTGTGGTGTGAGTTTTTTTTTTTTTTTTAACAAAACTTAAGTCCCAAATGACCAGTGTGTAGACTCTATGAAGTCTCCTTTGTCAAAACCTCCAACTTTCTAATTTTTGTCCTTTCTCCATTTGGCCCAATCCCAATCGCAGAGGCCAGTTTGGAAGAAAAACAGGTTCAAGTCTCAATATGGCGATTCCCTTCTCATTTCTCTCTATAGTATTGTCATTCTTTTCTCTTTTTTTTTCCCCCCTAAACTCGCCTGGCTACATCTCAGTTCTTTCCAATTGAGGAAATAAATTATTTGGGTCATAAGGGTCACTATTGCTATTTAGGAGCCAAAAAAAATCTCTACTTGGCATTTTGAAAACTGATTTATTAATATACACAAGGTCTTGAGTGTCAACAACTGCAAATTATGGATAACAGATTCGCATCTTCTATGATTTCATGGCCTCCTTCGATGGAACTTAATAAGCTAGGAAAAAAAAAAAAACCCGCTAAATGATAGTGGTCTGTTTTTCTCAAAGCTCTTTTTGAACTGACTGCTTAGTTCTCACAATAAGAAGAAACTATTTTTTCTTAATTCACTGAAGTGAATTAAAACATTTAAGAGATTTTAAATACACAAATTCCTATGGGTATGATCTACGAGTCAATTGCAGAAAGAATAGGAAACGACTGATGGGTCTGCATCAATCTCCAACTAAACTATGTTTAGGGAAACAATGTAGAATCGATCAGACAAGGAGCTCCCATTAAATTCATTCTGGACACACTCTCTGGAAGATTATTTGAGGGACGTTCAAGGTGAAAAGCGAGGTCTATTTGTCTTTAGTGAACGCGTGTTATGTTTGCGGAGCTGAGTTAGTAAGCGTCATGTATAGACATCAAAAACTCCCTTAGAGGGTTTTGCTTTCAGCACAGGTGAAACATGAGAAGGTTGATTACCAATATAGATATAGGTATATAGCAATATATGTGTTGCTAACTGAGGATCGGTGGGGCGGTGCTGTAGGGTAGGAGGGGTCTGGGAAGATTGAAAGTCAAGAGATGGATTTCAGATGCATTTGGGATCCTGGTAGGTAGGAAAACCAAGGAGAACCTTTTACAACAATAATAATAATAATTGATAATAATAATAATAATAATAATAATAATAATACTGCTGCTCTTGTCACAAAGGCCCCATCTTATCCTAATTATATTCTACAGGTCCCACTTCCAAATACCATCAACATGAACTCGGGGTGGGGGGCATACATTCAAATCATAGCAGCCCACCCCTGGGAACAACCTCAGTGTCTATCAGCCATCAAGTCAAGAATAAGTGATGGCTCATTCATATGGTGAGATAATACTATAGAGCAGGGCTCAGTAAACTTCTTTTTTTTCTGTGAAAGATCAGAAAGTAAATGTATTAGGTTTGGGGAAGGGGCGTACAAGCTCTGCCACCTCAACTAATCCCTGTAGCTACATTATTTAAGCAGGTACAGGTACCGCGTGAACCAGAGCATGGCTGAGTCCCTGGAATTTTATGCATGGTCACTGAATGTGCGGTTCATATAATTATCACACCCAAATTTTTTATTCTTCTTTGAGCTTTTATTTCAACCATTAAAAAAAAAAACAACATAAATAATCAGCCGGGCGTGGTGGCGCACGCTTGTCATCCCAGCATCCGGGAGGCTGGGACTGGAGGATCACGGTTCGCGGACAGCCTCAGCTACTTAGTGAGGCCCTCTGCAATTCAGTGAGACCCTGTTTCAAAGTAAAGAATTTAAAAAATATAGGGCTGGGGGTGTAGTTCAGATGTAGAATGCTCATGGGTTCCTTCCCCAGTAGTGCAAAGCAAAAACAAAAACATAAAAATCATTTTTAGCTGGCTGTCTGTTCAAAAACGGACAGAGGGATGGAGGTAGAGTTCATTGGTAGAGCATTTGCCTAGAGTACATGAGACCCGGGTTCAATTCCCAGCACAGCCAAATGGACAAAAACCAACCGACCACCACCGCCAGGAACAATAAACAGAACAGAGAGAGGGAGAGAAGTTTGACAGTCATATCACATTCTGTTACAGGGACAAAGGCACTGTGGTGCCCCACGCCTGTAATCCCATTACTGGTTGGGAGGCTGAGATTCAAAGATAGCAGGTTCGAGGCCAGCCTCAGCCACTTTACAAGATCCCGTTTCAAAGTAAAAGTAACAGGAATACATCTCACAGATAGAATGGCGACTGGGAGAAAGACAAAAGACCCCAAATAACATCTATTAAAAGACAAGTGAGCCGGCCGTGGTGGCGCGCGCTTGTAATCTCAGCATTCTGGAGGCTGAGACAGGAGGACCTCTGTTTGCAGACAGCCTCAGCTACTTGGTGAGGCCCTTTACAACTCAGTGGGACCCTGTTTCAAAATAAAGAATAAAAAATAGGGCTGGGAGTATAGCTCGGAGATAGAATGCCCCTGGGTTTCATCCCCAAGACAAAAAGACAAGTGAATTAAGAACCGCCAAAAAAAAAAAAAAAAAAAAAGACAAGCGAATTAATTTCTGGTGACAAAAGTCATAGTACTGTCTGCCACTAGAGAAGTAAACACCAGGCGTATTCTAGAGCCAGCTCTCATCGGCTCTGTGAGCTGGACAGAGCTAATCGGTTCTGCTCTCTTTATAAAGGTTCATCAAGCTCTGCTGTATACTTGCTGTCCAGGCGGTTTCCAACTTCTGAGATTTCAACTCGACGATGGTACTTTTCCCTCCAAGTGAGTGTTAAGTGTACTGTCAACTTAAAATATTTTTGACTTATGATGCGGTTATCCTGACATGGTAAATTGAAGAGCATCTGTATTTCAATAGGTTATTTTATTTCTGTTTTATTTTTTTTTTCCCACTTGTTTTGGAGAAAGCAGAGCCAATCCAAGAGAGAGAGTCACGGGATATAGCCAAGAGCTTGAATTCTGCAGACAGACGAGTGGGTCTAAATTTGGTTTCTTTTCTGTCTTTAGTTGACCTCAACTGTGAAATAGGTGGTAACAGTATTGATATAAGAATTACAAGTTAACCTACGTACTCTTTCTGGAACACACCAGCTTACTCTAAGCATTCCATAACCATGAGTTATTATGGCTGCAGTCAGCCAGGCGCGGTGGTGCACGCCTGCTATCCCAGGGAGGCTGAGACAGGAGAATCGCAGGTTCAAGATCAGCCTTGGTAATAAGCAAGACCCTCGGCCACCTATTGATACCCTGTTCCCAGAGGGAAAATAATAAGGATTGGGGGTGTAGTTTGGAGGTAAAATGTCCCTGGATTCAATCCCTGCTACCAAAAAAAAAAAAAAAAAATATATATATATATATATATATATATATATATATATACATACAGTTAATAGCTTTTTTATTTTGTTTTGTTTTGGGTTTCGCACTCCAGCCTGTTACGATGTTTATAAATGCTTGATTCTGCCATATACGGTGTTTACTTTTCCATTAGGCCTCAGGCTGGGAGCACAAAGAAGTCTTTCTAATTCGCATGTGGTCTAGGCAGGCTCACTAGGAATCTGATTCTGGAGCAGCATTTGGCAGAAAAGACTCAGGGTCATAAATAATATAAATAACCTTCTTCTTATTTAGAAAGTCTGTGTTTCCTAGGAAGAGACGTTAGTAGCGGTAGGTGCTGGTGGAGGACTCGGAGATCTGGGACGGCAATCAATATATTCTTGCATTCTGAGCTAATGCTTTTTATGAAAAACAGAAGAGGGTTTCTGGATGGGTGTATGAACGAACGCTGCTTCTCAATTTCTTGGTTCCCCAGGCCTGGTCCTGCATCCCAGGACTTTTTTTGAGCAGGATTTCTGATTTCCAGGAATTTTTTTTTTTTTTTTTTTTTAGGAACTGGGGATGGAGCCCAGGGGCATTCTACCTTCAAGCTATACTCCCAGCTCTATTTTCCATTCTTTATTTTGAAACAGGTCTCATTAAGTTGCTGAAGTTAAGTAGCTGAGGCTGGCCGCGAACCACGATCCTCCTGTCTCAGCCTCCCAAATGGTGGGATTACAAACGTGCACTACCTCACCCAGCTTCTTTTTCTTTTCTTTTCTTTTCTTTTCTTTTCTTTTCTTTTCTTTTTTTTTTTTTTCTTTTCGGTACTGGGGATAGAACCCTGGGGCATTCTGCCTTTGAGCTCTACCCCCAACCCTATTTTATATTCTCTATTTTAAAACAGGGTCTCACTAAGTTGCGGAGAGCCTCACTAAGTAGCTGAGGCTGGCTGCAAACTGCGATCCTCCTGTCTCAGCCTCCCAAGGACTAGGATTACAAGCGTGCGCCACCACGCAGCCTCCAGAAATTTTCTAAGAGATAACTTTGCTTACCCACCTTTAAGTCTCTTCTTGGAAAAAGGCTGGAAAAAAGAGAGAAAGAGAGAGAGAGAGAGAGAGAAAGAGAGAGAGAGAGAGAGAGAGAGAGAGAGAGAGAGAGAGAGAGAGAGAGAGAGATAGGCCTATAACTCCCAGGTTTTATATTCTTTTTATACTTTCCATATCCTTTTATTTTATGTTTTTTAGATTAGTTTATTTTAATTGGTGCATTGTAGTCATATATCTTAATGGAGTACAAGATGGTGGAGGCAGGACTTCAGCACACCCTGGAAAGCAAGTTTAAGAAACAAAGCACATACGTAGCTTTTATTGACCTGACGAGAAACATCTAGTCCTTTCTGTAGTCATTCATCAAACTTCAGATGCTCTGTATTATTTACGCTGCCCCAGTGCTCAACGCCATTCTGCGGGGAAGGACTTTTAAAACTTTTTTTTTAAGGTGATGGCATTTGGTGAAAAATCTTGACCCTGGTGAGCCTGGTGCGGTGGCGCATAGCTGAGACTCCGGTACTTGGGAGGCTGAGACCGGAGGAGGATCCACGGTTTGAGGACAGCCTCTGCAACTTAGGCTTTCAATCACTTAACAAGACCCTGTTTTAAAGTAAAATAAATAAATAAATAAATAAATAAATAAATAAATAAATAAAAATAGGGCTGGGGTGTTGCTTGGAGATAGGGTGAGTGCCTGGAATCAGTTTCTAGTATCACCAATAAAAATTTGTTTTGGTTTTGATCATGGAATGTCTCCGTCTTCCTCCTCTTTCTCCTTCTCTTCTCCATTTCCTATTTTTCCGCTCTCTTTTCTTTTTTGCTAACAATACCCTCTTCCTTCTCCTCCCTTTCCTCCTCTTTTTCTCTAGTAATACCCATCCTTGGTGAAACTCCCCTCCCCACCCCTCTCCTTCCCTGTCTTCTCCCTTCCCTCCCCCTCTCCCCTCTCCTTCCCTGTCTTCTCCCTTCCCTCCCCCTCTCCCCTCTCCTCCTTTTCCTCTTTTTCCCTAGGAATATTCATTTCTATCACAGAAGTCACTCTGGGAAGAGCTGAGCTACACGACCCTTTATTTGCTGAGTACCCGGGTTTCCCTGCTCTCTGCTTTCATAAATAACATTCCCAGAGAACCTTCTTGCGCCTACAGCTTCTTCCCACACGCGCCAGCTTATCTTTTTAGGATAAAGTCTGAGGAATAAAATCGTCAAGTAAAAGGCTCTGTTTCTTTTTATGTGCCTAAGAGGACCCGTTGTCTGTTTTACAAATCTCAGATAACCATAGACTTGTAAAAGAAAGGAGGAGGGAGGAATCTTACTTAGAGAGATGAACAGGGGCAGACCAGGATTCAGAGTCAGGGGGTCTTTTTTTTTTTTTTGTGGTACTAGGGGTGGAACCCAGAGGCTTTCTACCTGCGGGCTATACTCCCAGGCCTTTTTTATATTTTATTTGAAAAAGAGGGTCTCACTAAGTTGCTGAGAGCCTCACTAAGTAGCTGAGGCTGACTTCGAACCCGTGCGGTCCTCCTGCCTCTGCCTCCCAAGCGTGAGAATTACAAGCCTGCGCCACCACGCCCGGCTCAGGGAGTCTTTTATTTTTATTTTATTTTATTTTATTTTTTGTGGTACTGGGGATGTGCACTCCCAGCCCTGTTTTTTATTCTTTATTTTGAAACAGGGTCTCACTGAGTTGCAAAGGGCCTCACTAAGTAGCTGAGGCTGTCCATGAACCGCGATCCTCCGGTCTCAGCCTCCCAAATGCTGGGATTACAAGCGTGCAGCCACAACTCCGGGCAGAGCCAGGGAGTCTTAATACGCTCCTCCCTTGGGCTCTGGGGCAGCCAACCAGCGCAGGCAAGACGCACTGGCGGGAAACTTGAGGGACGTCATCACTACTGTGAGCATCTGTGTCTTTGAGTTTATTTTGCTTCCTATCTTTTCTCCTGGGCTTTCTGTTTCAAGCCGAAGTGTCATATTTGTGATCCAGAATAAAATGTCAGGGTCTCTCAGTCCACTTTAGCATCCTTTCTGGCAAAGAATACAAGTGTGTGTGTGTGTGTGTGTGTGTGTGTGTGTGTGTGTCTTAAGAGAGGACGAGGCTGGGCGCATGTGAGTTATTCCTTACCCTCGCCTGCTGTTCCCAGTAGACTTGGCTGCCATGTGGTGAGTTCATGTCGCCAGGTTCTTGGTAGGAGGCAGCAGGCACCTCGGGTCTTGGCTTTGAACAGCCTTCTGGGGAGAGGATCGGGACCAACAGCCACGAAGTCCAAACTAGACTTAGAAACTGGGATACCAGCCAGCCTGGCCTCCAGACGGGGGCGATGGTGCATGCCCTGGCGTCTCCCTGGATGTCCCTCTTGGTGGTGTATTTGATTTGATCGGGATCCAGCTTTCTGCAAACCAAAAAAAAAAAAAAAAAAGGTGGGGGGGGGCTGGAGCTGGCGAGTTTTCTCTGATTTTAATTTGGGGGAAAAATAACATCTTTGCTCTGTTGGGTAGACACATATCACCACATCAGAGCAAAGGCCCCCAAGGCTTTATTCTTTTCTTGCTTGGCCTTAGAAAAAGTTCTTGATGTTTTAGCGACTGTCTTCTCACCTCCCACCACACCTGTCTTGTCCTTCCACCTGCCCGGGGAATGTTCTACCTCATCAGTGAGGTATTATTAATGAAGTGGGAGATGGTTTGACAAAGAAGTCCTTGTCAACCGGCTGGTCAGAGCTGACCAAGGGAACCCAGCCAGCCTCAAGCCATCTTGGACCGCGTGACTTGGGGGATTCCATTGAATCTCCAGGTTCAAGATCATGGAGGGCAGGATGCTGGTGGGGTGCTTTTGTTCATGACTTGAGAGCTGTCTTTGTTCTCCCACAGGGTCAAGCAAAACCCTGAAGTCCCATCTACAGGCAGCAATGGTGTTAGTAACTCTTCCTCTCTCTCTCTCCTTCCTTCCTTCCTTCCTTCCTCCCTTCCTTCTTTCTTTTACTTTCTCCTTCCTTCCTTCCTCTCTCTTTCTTCTTTCTTTCTCCTTCCTTCCTTCCTCTCTCTCCTCTTTCTTTCTTTCTTTCTTTCTTTCTTTCTTTCTTTCTTTCTTTCTTTCTTTCTTTCTTTCTTTCTTTCTTTCTTTCTGGTTTCCATCACAGCACTGGAAATCCTGAGGACAGCCAATTAATCCTTGTGGAACGAATGAAGGAATGCCTAGGGAGAAGCTTGCTCCAAGCTACAGAGGCATGCTTGGTCCATGCGTATTTAGCTTAACTTCCAGCCATGGTCAACTCTGGAAGATTTTGCAGTGAGGCAGACAGGAACTCGAATACTTCCCCTCCAAGGTTAGGACAATCCTTTTCCACTGTATCAGCGTCCCACTTGCTCATCGTGCGTGGTGAGGGTCTCAGGCTCACTAAAAGTGGAAGACCAATGGATTCAGGCAGAGATAGAGCTCAGGATGAGTTATAACAAGGCCCTTTGGGAAGCAGAGACAGAAAGCTGAGAAGGTAAGACCAGGTGACCGGGTTAAGTTTGAGTCTGGCTCTAGCTCTCCAAGGCTGCCGGGTACGACGGTGCAGCTTGGAGAACGTGCATGCCTCAGCGGACGGGGTGAGTTGGGGACAAGAATCCTGCCGGCATCCTGCTACATCTCCACGGAGGAAGGTGCATCTGTTCCCTAGTGCCTTTCACCAAGTGTGCACCTGCCTAATTTGCAGGACATGTTCAGGCAATATGCCTGAAAAAGCTCAGTTTCCTACCAAGGTTTTATGTTGCCCCGTTTCCCTTGTTTAAATGTCCCGGATATGTGAACAGTGTGTGTGTGTGTGTGTGAGTGTGTGTGTGTGTGTGTGTGTTTGAGCATCGATCTGTGTGTGTGTCCTCAATACAGATTTTGAGAGAATGGTATTAAAACCAGTGTAAAGCCGGGCATGGTGGCGCATGCTTGTCATTCCAGTATTTGGGAGGCTGAGATGGAAGGAACGCAGGTTCGTGGCCAGCCTCAGCTACTTATTGAGGCCCTCTGCAACTTTAGTGAGACCTTGTTTCAAAATAAAGGATAAAAAAATAGGGCTGGGGGTATAGCTTGGAGGTAGAATGTCCCTGGGTTCAATCCCTAGTACCACACACACTAAAATAAAATATAAAAATAAAAACCAGTGCAAATGCATCTATAGTATAATATCCTCTGTATGCCCCTGCTCGTTGGGTAGAAGGATAGGCTATTTCATCATGAATCTCTTTCTTCGGTTTTCTGGCCACTGCTTCTCCAATAAAGCCCTCCCTTCCCACCTCTCGTCCCCGGCGAGGGCACACCATGTCTCCCAGGCCTGCGGGTCTACCTCCTTGAGTTCTGGGCTGATGAGGGTAGGGGAGGTTAGAATTCTTCCGAGTGACCTCCCATGACTTCCAGGCCTTCCTCTTTCAATTCCTAGGAAGTCCTTTTATTGCTTCTTACAAATCGACGACTAAAACTCCATTGCTTCCAAGGTCAAGATTATCCCATAAATCTAAAGCCAATGGGCTCTTCCTCTTGGCAGCTCGCATGGTGGTCCCTCAGCCTCAGTTTCCCCAACGGTAAAGCAGACACACCCTTTGGGCGGCCCTGGGGCAGTAGGATGGGCCCGGCAGAGCCCACGTCCAGTCTGCAGGGTTCCTGGGCTCCTGTGTGCCTGGCGCGGTGGGCACTGGGCCAGCAAAGGCCTTTGAAGTCCTCCTGACTCTGTTCTTAGGTTATAAGCTGTAAATCATCAGAGACTCAGCGCCCCTTGCCTTTAGACGTCACGGCTCACCTTTGGCGCCCCATCCATATCCCCTTTTTCCTCCTTACCTCTTCCTTAATTTATAGACTTTGATGTAAGAAGAGCTGTAAACACAGGGATGTCTCCGAATGAGCTTACATTCCTTAAATCAAACCGCAGGCTCACAGCGGCGCCGCAGGAGCAGAGGCCGATTCTCCCCTCGTGGGGTGCGAGACGGGTTTTAGAGGACATGGCGTTTGATATGTGGAATCAGGTTTAATCCTCATTTTGCCTCCACGGACTTTCCACATGTTGGAAAAGCAACATTGGGAGCCCGGTGTTGTGGTGAGTGCCTGTAGTTCCTGTACTTGGGCAGCCGAGATGGGAGGGTCTCAGGTTCAAGGTCAGCCTTGGCAACTTAGTGAGATCTTGTTTCCAAATAAAAAATAAAATAGGGCTTGGGGTATAAGCTCCTGGGTTTACTCTCCAATAACAAAAACAACAAAAAAACAACAACACTGGCTTCTTAAGTTTAAAGAGAAATCTTTAATATAATCATCTTCAATTATGTATGAAATTGGAGGGCACCTGATAGATATTAAAATGGGTTGGTGAGACTAAGAATTCACGAGTCTTGACCTCAAATCCAGGTAGCACTGCCCCAAGAGTCAGAAAAGATTTTACTTCTTTTCTTTTTTTTTTTTTCAAAATTTAAGACTGAGCTGGGCGTGGTGGCGCACGCTTGTAATCCCCGCGCTTGGGAGGCAGAGACAGGAGGATCGCACAGGTTCGTAGCCAGCCTCTCTGGCTTTAGAGACCCTGTTTCCAAATAAAAATATAAAAATAGGTCTGGGAGTGTAGCCTGTCGGTAGAAGGGCTTCCAGGAACCCCAGTATCATCAAAACAACAACAACAACAAAGATTTTAGGATTGAACCCAGGGCTTTGCGCATGCCAGGCAAGTGTTCTTCCACTGAGTACATCCCCAACCCTTCCAATTTTTTTTTTTTTAATTTCAAGACAGTGTCTCACTAACTTACCCAAGCCGGCCTCAAATTTGTGATCCTCCTGGGTACTGGAATTATAGGAATGTACCACCACATCCTGCTCAGGAAAGATTTTTTTTTTCTCTTAATGTCTGGTGGCTGGAAAAAATAAATTGAGACCATCATATGTTATAACAAAACACTTTTTTTTTTTTGTGGTACTGGGGTTCCTGGAAACCCTTCTACCTTCAGGCTACACTCCCAGACCTATATTTTTTATAATTTTATTTGGAAACAGGGTCTTGTAAGCCAGCAAGGCTGGCTTCGAACCTGTGCTATCTTCTTGTCTCCGCCTCCCAAGTGTGGGGATTACAAGTGTGCGCCACCACGCCCAGCTACAAAACACTTTAGAGTCAAGATGTCAAAGATTAATTTGAGGGAGATGCATAAACATAAAATATCTTATGTGCTTTTGGTAAATTTAGGAAAGATATAACTGTCTTTCATAAGAATAATGAAACTGTGGGGGTAATTTAGTCTTACAGCCATATATAAAAAGAGGAAGAAAGATAGTGTCAGAGTTTGAATCTAGAATGTTCCTCAAAGGCCCAAGTGTCAGAGTTTGAATCTAGAATGTTCCTCAAAGGCCCAAGTGTCAGAGTTTGAATCTAGAATGTTCCTTAAAGGCCCATGTGTTGAAGGCTTGGCCCTTAGCCTATGGAGCTCTTGGGAATTGATGGAATTTTTAAGAGGTGGGGGGACCAGTGAGAGGTCTTGGGTCATTGAGGGTGTTCCTCAGTGACCCAAGTCATCGTGGGACCATAGTTTGGTCCTCTTACTTCCCGAGGCATTCTACCTCCAAGCTACACCCCCATCCATCCATCTTTCTTCCTTCCTTCCTTTCCTTTTCTTTCTTTCTTTCTTTCTTTCTTTCTTTCTTTCTTTCTTTCTTTCTTTCTTTCTTTCTTTCTTTCTCTTTCCTCTCTATTATACTTTTTTTTTTTTTTTAAATTCTGAAACAGGGTTTCGTAAGCCAGCGCGGCTGGCTTCAAACCTGCGCGATCCTCCTGTCTCCGCCTCCCAAGCACGGGGATTACAAGCGTGCGCCACCACGCCCTGATCTTTTTACTTTATTTTGAAACAAGGTCTCACTAAGTTGTAGAGGACTTCACTAAGTAGCTGAGGCTGTCCATGAACCCGCAATCCTCCTGTATCAGCCTCTCAAGTACTGGGATTACAAGCGTGCGCAACCATGCCCGGCTTTCCTGTATCTTTTTTGGGATAGTTCCTGTATATCCTAAAAGCACTCTTCTTTTAGCCCTGTCCCTCTGCAGCTGTGGGCTTCTTTTGGCTTCTAGAGTAGCCTGAGCCTGTGCAGGAGCTTTGGAGAAGCACCAGGGACTGAGTCCTGAGAGAGTTCTTAGACTATTTTTGGTGTGGGGAGGTGATACTGAGGATTAAACCCAGGGATGCTCTAGTTCTGAGTTATACTCCTAGCCTGATTTTATTTTATTTTTTTACTTTACTAGGGTCTTGCTAAGTTGCTGGTGTTGCTCTTGAACCAGCGACCCTCCTGTCTGAGCCTCCCAAGTACTGGGATTACAAGCATGCACTGCCATGCCTGGCTAGAACAGAATCTTATACAATGATGAATTCAAGTGGGTGGACAAACATCCTAGCCTCCCGTCCTCCTGAAGGGACGATTCTGAGGCATATTCTCAGTCTATACAAGATCCCCAGCAGGACTGAGGCCCGGCCGCCCACGTGGTCACACATGGGAACATTATTGGCTCTCCTTCCTTCTGATTCACACTTCGTCCACACTCAGACTCATTTCCCAAATAAACAACTCACACCCAAACCCTTGTCTTGGGATCTACGTGGGGGTGGAGGACTAAGACCTCTGTCTCTCTCTCTCTTTTTTTAATGCTCCTTGTAGCCCTGCATAAATTCTCAGATGCAGCTGTTGGGGAAGAAAAAATAATTTTTCTTTCACTTATCGCTAGGTTCATGGCTGAGTTGCCTATAAAAAGAGAAAGGCGTATAAATTTAATAGACGTTTTATCTGGCACGGAAACCTTTGAGGAAATGAAGCCCGCTCCAAAAAAGAAGTTAAACTTTTATATTTTTATGTTAAGTTTGAGAAGAGTACACAGTTGTAGGGAAATAAAATTGGACAAAGGGAGGGTGATTTATTGGAAAGAAACTGGGGTGGACTTAGCAAGAGCTGTTTGTTAAGATTTCTTTGTGTGTGTGTGTGTGTGTGTGTGTGTGTGTGTGTGTGTGTGTGTGTATGTGTGTGTGGGGTGCTGGGGATCAAACCCAGGGGCATTCTACCTCTCAGCTGCACCCCAGCCCTATTTTATTTTATTTTTTATTTTGAAACAGGGTCTTGCTAAGTTGCTACAGCTGGCCTCAGATCTGGGATCCTCTTACTCAATCTCCCATGTACTGAGCTAATAGGCATGCACCGCCATGCCTGGCCTCTTCAAATTCTTCTCTGGATCCCTGTATCTTCAGAAATAAGGATGCCCCTGTCCTTAAGGTGTAAAGAGGGCACCTCTGGGATAAGGGTCATGTTACCTGTTGCAGGGGATGGTTAGAAAGTTCTTCTTAGGTTTTTCATCTACTTCAGGGGGAGAAGGGTGGGGAAAAGGAAGGAAAATCCCCACTTCTGCCATCTTATCAAATGCCACAGTGCCATATTTGGTGGGGGGGTGAGCATTCCTAAGCCCCATCTTAGCCAAGATCTCTGTCAGCAAATCAGTTAAGGCACAGCAGAAACAACAACACAAACCAAAGAGAAGGACAAGGAAAGTTTAATAACAACTTCACACCCTCCCTACCTGCCCTGTGATAGGTTGGGTCCCTCCCTTCCCGCATGAGACCCCCGCATCAGGGACAGGAGGCAGAATCCTGGAAGCCAGAAGTGGAGACGTCGCGAGACTCCAGACGTCGTGAGACTCCAGACATTGAGAGACTCTGGACATCTTAGGGCAGACTCCAGATGCCTCAAGACTCCAGATGTCATAGGAAGACTGGCCACTAGCCCCATCATCCCAAGACCTGGCTACACAAATACCATCACTTCTTCTCTGTAGTGTGACTCTGCTGATTGTGTGACTCTTCCCCCACAGTAGGCAGACCCCACCCAAAGGTGCCAGTTTGATTACAGAGGCCTTTAATAACTTGGCTGGTGTTTTCTTCCTTCATGACCCCAGCTCAATTTCAATGTTATACCATGCCATTTTTTTTTTTTTTTTTGGTGGTACTGAGGATGGAACCTAGAAACATTCTACCTCTAAGCTACACCTTCAGTCCTATTTTATTCTTTTATTTTGAAACCGGGTCTCATTAAATTGCAGAGGGCCTCACTGAGTTGCTGAGGCTGGCCACAAACCTGTGATCCTCCTGTCTCAGCCTCCCAAGTACCTGGCTTACAAGCATGTGCCACCATGCCTGGCTGCATCTTTTTTTTTTTTTTTTCCTTTTTCATCTTATAATTTGGACATGTAGTCGACCAAGATTTCACATGCCAGGGAAGTAGGATTTATTTATTTATTGTTATAATTTATTAATTCTTTCATTTACATCTCATTGAACTTACTGCTTGGCCAATGCCCTGAGTTCCCTTGGCCTGTGGGTGACCCATGATTGCTGTCTTGATTTTCGGGACCCTGAGCTCCTTGGACTCTCTAGTCGAGGGGTACAGACCTTCACGTGACCATGAGAGCCATCATTACCTGCAGCGACTTCCCTCAAGATTGGACTTGACCTTGCAGTTGACAATGTGTTTCCATACATGCTACTTGCTTGAGTCAAATCACAGCCTGTGGAGTAGTCAGGGAATGTTACTCTCTTCTCTAGTCTAAGACCGTGGAGGTTTGGAAATGGGAATTTGTTTTTAAATACTGGGGATTAGATCCCAGGGCTTTCTACCTCTGAGCTATTTATTTATTAACTTATTTATTTTCTTATTTATTTTTGAGACAGTCTTGCTAAGATGCTGAGGCTCTCACTAAATTACTGAGGCTGTTCTCCAACCGGTGATCCTCTGTCTCAGCCTCCCAAATATTGGAATTACAAGCATGCACCACTGTGCCCGGCTGATAGTAAATAATTTGTCTGAATTCACAACACAAGGGTTAACAATGTCAATGACTCGTGTACATACACCAGGCACTCAACAGTCATTGTAATTCAGTCAACTCAAACCAAACAATCATTTGTAAGCCTATAAAAGGCTCCATCCCTATATTCCCTTCCAAGCACCTTGTTGTTACACGGTTGACTTTTTTTTTTTTTTAACAGGTCTGGGGATGGAACCCAGGGGCATTCTACCTTTGAGCTACACCTCCTGCCCTATTTTTTATTCTTTATTTTGAAACAGGGTCTCGCTAAGTTGTGGAGGTTGTTCACTAAGTAGCTGGGGCTGTCCGCGAACCATGATCCTCCGATCTCAGCCTCCTGAATGCCGGGATCACAAGTGTGTGCCACCACGCCTGGCTTTTTTTCTTTAATTAAGAACATTTGTAAAGTCCTCGGTTTTTTAATCCACATGTACAAATGATACAGAGGTAAATCACCCCTCCTTCTTGGTCTGTAGCAGAATTCCAGAGAATTCTGGATAGGGCATGGGTGCAGGCCAGAGCTTCTTGGCTCTTCCAACAGGCAAGACCCAATCCTCAGCCCTCCTGCGGCCCCATCCAGGGGCCCGCTGGTGACCCCATTTTTAAAGTCCCTGCTCCTGTGGGAGCCTCGCTCTCTGGCCCACTCAGAAGAAACACCCCCTTCCAGGAAATTCTCCCCTGGCCTCCCCTGGACTTCCAACAACGAGCGTTTATGGCCAGAGTGCCGCAGCTGGGAACCATAAGGCCTGAATGAACGTGTGTCCACACCGCGGAGCTGACTCGTGTCAGGAATGTACTAAACACTTCATAAATTAAGTCCCTGGCTGTCAAGCTACCTCTGATATCAGATTAGTTATCACCCACCATTCCCTTTTAAAACCCCGGGGACAGACACACCGGACGGTGCTAGGGATTTTTCTTTTTCTTTTTCTCTTTCTCTCTCCTCACTTTTTTTTGTTTTTAATGGAAAATGTATGCAGAGGAATAAACCACCATCCTGCCCTGCAGGATACAGATGTGTTGATAGCCATTTCGTCCGGCTTTTGCAGCTTTTTAGCCTCTCTGTTCCTCTCCAACATTTTGCTGAAATGCAGGAGGATGGAAAAGCCCTTGCTTGCTTTGGGCTTTGGTGTGCGTCAGCAAGGCTCTCCACATGGCTATGTTTGGAGGAGTTTGGCACTTCCAGTAATCTTAAGAGGAAGATCCCACTGTGGCCCTCACTTATTTGTTGAAGAACCTCAAGTACTTGAGTTCCTTATCTAAGTCCAGCTGGTGTGGTGGCGCATGCCGCTGATCCCAGTACTTGGGAGGCTGAGACAGGAAGTTCACAGGTTCAAGGCCAGCTTCCGCAATTTAGTGAGACCCTCAGCTACTTAGTGAGACTCTGTTTCAAAATAATAATAATAAAAAAAGGGCTGGGAATGTAATTCAGAGGTAGAATAAATATTTCTGGGTTCAATGGTCAGTATTCCTCTGAAACCAAACCAATCCAACAAACGAATCCAACGTATCTAAGGTCGCTTAACTAGTTCACAGCAGAAGTAGGCTTCATGAATTCCATTAGTGACCTTAGCTTCTCATTGTAAAGCCTCTGCTCCAGCTGTCAGATTCCTCAGAGGGACTCTGTTGCCACAATGCGGCAGGAGATATTGGGTTCAGGGTGTTAACCTCAGTCCTCAAACCCCAACGGATTCACTTATCATTGCAGGACCTACTGCTTTAGGGGGTCTCAAACAATTTCTTTTTTTTGTGTGTGTGTGGTACTGGGAATGGAACCCGGGGGCATTGTACCTCCTAGCTACACCCCCAACCATATTTTTTAGCCTTTTTAGTTTTGAAACAGGGTCTCGCTGAGTTGCGAAGTGCCTCGCTAAGAAGCTGAGGCTGTCTGTGAACCGTGATCCTCCTGTCTCCGCCTCCGGAATTCTGGGATCACAAGTGTGAGCCACTATGGCCGGCCTAAGCAATTTCTTTTAACAGCAGTCATCTTCTACTATATTCAACCACATTTTATATTATTATTATTATTATTATTATTATTATTTATTTCTGCGGGTTTGGGGATGGAACCCAGGGGCATTCTACCTCCAAGCTACATCCCCAGCCCTATTTTTTATTCTTTATTTTGAAACAGGGTCTCACTAAGTTGCGGAGGGCCTAAGTAGCTGAGGCTGTCCGCGAACCGCGATCCTCTGGTCTCAGCCTCCCGAATGCTGGGATGACAAGCGTGGGCCACCACGCCCGGCTATGTTATTTTTTTTTGTTTGTCCTGATACTTTTGTTGATGATTGTAATGAAGCATCATAGTGAGGGTGTAAGTGATTCAAACACACAGGCACACGGCGCTCCGTGCTTCCCTCTCCCTGAACCCCACTCCGCTTCCCCTTCTCTGTCTTGTTCATGCTAGTGAGATTGGTAGTGACCTTCATAAACAGACACAACATTATTTGAACTGTTTCCTGCTCCAATCCTCCCCCCCCCACCTCCTTCCCTCCCTCAGTTGCTTCCAACTGTGCTTCTGGTCCCTCCCCTCATTTGTCCGAGGCCCCTCGAGTTTCCTATTTATCTCTCTAACTTCCACCTATGAGAAAAGGATACGGATTCTTGCTCTTCTGAGTCTGACTGATCTCAGTCAGCACAATATTTTCTGCTTTATTTATTATTTATTTAATTTTATTTTGGTGGTACTGGGGTTCCTGGAAGCCCTTCTACCTCCGGGCTACACTCCCAGACCTACTTTATATTTTTATTTGGAAACAGGGTCTCTTAACCCAGCGCGGCTGGCTTCGAACCTATACGATCCTCCTGCCTCCGCCTCCCCAGCGCGGGGATGACAAGTGTGCGCCACCAGGCTGGCGTTAGTTCTTCCATTCATTGTCCTGCAAATGACATAATCGTGCTCCTCTCGATGGATGAATAATAGCAACTCCAGGTTAAGTACCACGAATCCCAAATTCTCCAACCCCGAAACGTTTCCAAATCCCATACATTTTAGCACTGACGCGATGCTTAAAAAGTTTATGATTTTGGGGCGTCCTGAACAGTGGATTTGCGGATTAGTGATGCCTACCCAGTGAAATCTATTCAGAGTCAAAATCCTGAAATGCTTCTAGATCCAAATATTTCAGATAAAGGGTACTTAACCTATCATTACATATTCCAAACCAAAAAAAAAAAAAAAAAAAGCGCACTCAGATACACAAATGGGGATGGAACCCGGGGGCATATAGTCTACTACAGAAAGTGATTTGATTCGCAGACAGCCTTGGCTACTTAGCGAGGCCCTTCGCAATTCGGTGAGATCCTCTATCAAAAAATAAAAAGACTAGCCGGGGCGAGGTGGCGCACGCTTGTAATCCCCGCGCTTGGGAGGCGGAGACAGGAGGATCGCGGTTTGAGGACAGCCTCAGCTACTTGGTGAGACCCTTTGCAACTCAGTGAGACCCTGTTTCAAAATAAAGAATAAAAAATTGGGCTGGGGGTGCAGCTCGGAGGTAGAAGGCCCCTGGGTTTAATCCCTAGCACCATACACACACAAAAAGGGGCTTCATATATGAAAAAAGACCAGTAGAATGGTGGAAGGGGGTTAGGGGAGAGAGATGGAGGGGGAAAAGAATTGAGGAAGAAAATAGTTCAAATAATTGCTATGTCTGATATGAAGACATCACTCCCAAGCTCTTAACATGTATGAGGAGGAATCGGGGTGGGCTGTGGAGGGAAAGTCTCCAAGTGCCCTGTGCGTACATTTTTATATCACTCTGAACCTCACTGTGAGGTATAATCACAATTCACCAATAAGGATTAAGAAAAAAAAAGGAACACGGCTGATAAGAATATTTACACTGGGAAAACCTGGGGTTTGCTCTCATTTTTTTTTTTTTTTTTTTGGTGGTACTGGGGTTCCTGGAAGCCCTTCTACACCCGGGCTACACTCCCAGACCTACTTTTACATTTTTTATTTGGAAACAGGGTCTCCTAAGCCAGCGCGTGTGGCTGGCTTCGAACCTGCGCGATCCTCCTGTCTCTGCCTCCCAAGTGCAGGGATTACAAGACTGCTCCACTACGCCCGGCAGCTCTCATTTTTAAAAACAGTACATTTGCCGGGTGTGGTGGCGCACGCTTGTAATATATATATATATATATATATATATATATATATATATATATATACAGTATATTTTTATTTTATTTTATTTTTGTGTATGGTACCAGAGATGGAACCCAGGGTCATTGTATCTCTGAGCTACACCCTCAGTCCTATTTTTTGGTCTTTTTATTTTTTGAAACAGGGTCTCGCTGAGTTGCAAAGGGCCTCGCTAAGTAGCTGAGGCTGTCCTCGAACAGTGATCCTTTGGTCTCCACCTCCCGAATGCTGGGATTACAGGTGTGTATCACCACGCCCGGTGAAAACAGTACATTTTAAACTTGAGTGTTATTATTATTTGTTTGTGCGTGGTAACAGGGATCTAACCCAGGGGCTTTTCATCTCTGAGCGATACTCCTGGCCCTATTTTATTTGTTATTTTGAAATAAGGTCTCCCTAAATTGGCCTCTTAACCTTTGTTCATCTTGTCTCAGCCTCCCAAGTACTGGGGTTCCAGGCGTGCGCCACTATGCTCCACATATTTAGGTATGGTTAATTACTTTGTAATAAATTATTAGCTTTGTAATAAATTCTGGTTAAACATGGCATTTGTAAGTTCTTATGTGCTTTAATCAGCGCCCACAGGAAATGTAAGAATTTACAGGAAGAGATTATTCTTGGGCTCCATGAAAGCCAGGCATCCCCTTGGACAGACATCTTTTGGGATGACTGGGATAGGACTGTGCTCATACATAGATCCAGCCCTACAGGGATTTCTAACATTCAGAGGCCAACAGGTCCCCTGCCATTCTGGTTCCCCGTAGCAGCACAGGTCTGGTGATGAGATTGGCTTGTGTCCTGTTTCCTAAGAGATATTTAAGCCCGCTGTCCAGGAATTCTTTCAAGGCAGTCTTTCCTGTACTCCTAGAATAAACAACCCTTGCTTTCTGCTTTGTGGTGTACTCTGTGTCAAAGAGATTCTCAGTTAAGCATGAAAGGAAACTTGAATTGAAGTCCAGGCTCTGGCTCTGAAGAGTTCTTTGAAACTGAGCTTCCTCGGCTGGTAGACAAAGGGACTGGATGTCTGGGAAAGGCTGATGGGTTCTGAATTTTCTGTGATACTGATGACTTGATGGCTTTATCGGGGGTTCGCATGCCCCTTGCATTGCTCAGCTGTTTTAAGTGTTGGCTGCTCTGAATTCTTTTATTCCACACAGCAACCCCTGATGAAGGTAGTATTTCCCTCTTTATTTTCCAAGGGAGGGATCGAAGGTAAAATGAGTCAGCCTCTTCTAAGTTCATTTTGCAGAAATGGGATTCTCGCCTTTGCTACCTGGCTGTAGAGTGTTTCTCTTCATTATAGTACTTGTTAAAGAAAAAAAAAATAATGAGCCAGGCATGGTGATGTACAACCGTAATCCCAGCACTCGGGAGACTGAGACAGGAAGACTGCAGGTTTGAGGCCAGCCTCAGCAACTTAGCGAGATCCTGTTTCAGAATGTAAAATAATATGAAGCTGGGGTATGGCTCAGAGGTGGGATGCCCCTGAATTCAATCCTCAGCAACACACACAAACACATGCACGCACGCACACACATGCATGCACACACACACCCTTTAGTGATACTTGCTAAAACATATTAAGGAAGTCGGGCATGGTGGCACATGCTTGTAATCCCAGCATTTGGGAGGCTGAGACAGGATTGCAATTTGCCGACAGCTTCAGCTACTATTTAGTGAGGCCCTTTGCAACTCATTGAGATCCTGTTTTGAAATAAAGAATAAAAAATAGAAGTGGGGGGGTGTAGCTTGGAGGTAATAAGTCCCTGGGTTCCATCTCCAGTATTGCAAAATAAATAAAAAAAAAATAAAATAAAATGCATTAAGGAAGACTTTATCTAGGATCATTGGAGTCTTGCAGTGGGAGAGAGAGAGTGGGCTCAATTCTGAATGCATCATGACCATGAGGGGATTTATAGCCAAGGGACAGGGTGGAGGTTAGGGACGGAAAATGGCTAAGAGGGAAAATATCAGGAGTAAATGAGATTCTGGCAAAACTGACCTAGCTCCTTTCTTGCTGAAGACAAGCCAGGGTAACCAGACATCAGCTGGGAGATGGAGGATGGAATCTGATCATGTAATAAGGGTAATTGGATATCAAGGTGAGGAGGTTCTTGCTGAAGTGATTCAGTCGGGTTTCCTGATCAAATAGATTTTACAAGGAAGTGCACAGACAGTCCTAGAGAGAATTCAGGAGGCTGGTTATAGTTTGGCCATCAAAGAGTCTTTGTTATGAAGACATGAAGACATAGTGAGTCTGAGAAGCAGGACAGTTAGTAAATGATGATGGTTTATCACTAACAAATCAGTAGTATATATATTTATATATGCTACTGATATATTTATATATTATGTATAGTATATTATTGCATATATATATATATATATATATATATATATATATATATATATTTTGGTGGTGGAACCCAGGGGCTTTCTACCTCCAGGCTCTACTCCCAGACCTATTTAATTTAATTTAATTTAATTTATTTTTTTTTATTTGGAAACAGGGTCTCACTAAGTTGCTGAGAGCCTCACTAAGTAGCTGAGGCTGGCCTCGAACCTGTGTGATCCTCCTCTTTCAGCCTCCCAAGCGCAGGGATTACAAGCGTGTGCAACCACGCCCGGCCCAGTAGCAAATATTTATTTGGCAATTTTTTTTCTTTTTTCTTTTCTTTTTTTGGTAATGGGAGTAGAACACAGGGGCAATCCCTCCAGCCCTTTTTATTTTGAAACAAGGTCTTGCTAACTTATTGAGAGCCTCACTAAGTTGCTAAGGCTGGCTTCGAACTGTGATCTTATTTTCTCAGCTTCCCTAGTACTGGGATTACAAGCATGTGCCATAATGCCTGTCTCAAAATTTTCTTTTATTTGGAACATATTTACCTAGTTTATTGACCCGAACTCTGTGCATTTTCTTAGCAGAGGAATTAATTTCTTAAAAAAACCCCCACCACATTCCCCACAAAAGACCCAAAGTCCCCAAACCCCATGAATTTATGAAAATCCTTCTGTTGCAAGAATTTGGTTATAGATATTTTTGCTTGAAATGGCTTAAACAGGATTTTTTTCTTCATTCTCCCGTTGTCATTAGTTTCATTCGTAACCTCTGTGTGTGGGTTTTGACCCCACATAGAGAACTCAGCTATTCCTGGGTACAGGAAGAAGGATGGTCCTGCCCCTGTGAGGTCTTTGCAGGTAATGGAGAAGTGTTCACTATACTTAGTCTTTCTTGTGCTCTAATGGCAACTTCTAGGACTGCTTCCTGAGCAGAGAGTTACACCCTGTGTCCCCTGGATACTGTAGCTACTGCTGCACAAAGGTTCCGGAGGAGCCCTGACAGCTAAAGTGGGGAGTCTCTCTCTCCTCTCTCCTCCTCTCCCCTCTCCCCTCTCCCCTCTCCTCCTCTCCCCTCTCCCCTCTCCCCTCTCCTCCTCTCCCCTCTCCCCTCTCCCCTCTTCCCCTCTCCCCTCTCCCCTCTCCTCTCTTTCCCTCTCCCTCTCCCTCCCCCCCATGTGTCTGTCTGTCTGTCTGTCTCTGTCTCTCTCTCTCTCTCTCTCTCTCTCTCTCTCATTTTATTTTATTTTATTTTATTTTATTTTTGTGGTACTGGGGATGGAACCCAGGGCTTTTCTACCTCCGGGCTACACTTCCAGACCTATTTTTTTTTATATTTTATTAGAAACAGAGTCTCACTAAGTTGCTGAGAGCCTCACTAAGTAGCTGCTTTGAACCTGTGCGATCCTCCTGTCTCAGGCTCCCAAGCGCTGAGATTACAAGCGTGTGCCACCACGCCCAGCTTCTCTCTTTATTAAATAAATGACAGAATAGCATTTCCTCCAGCTGAGAGCCAGGAGCCAGAGCTTGGGGATCTTAGCCCTTTTCTTTGAAAATCAGATCTGAGTTTGGAGGGCTGGGCTACATAATATAAGGTTACTGTCTGCAGACTAATTTCTCTTTTCTGATTGGAAACTCCAGTGCTTAGATGAACCATGCCGACTCCATGGCTCCTTTTCATAGAGTTCTGCCTGTACCCTTGGACTTTATGAAAATTGATTTCTGTCCAGCAGTCTCCAAATTGTGGCAGGCATGTTTAGACATGCCTGACCTTGAAGCAGAAATTCTTATGTCCAGGCTGAGGGTAACAGACCAATTCCCATGAAGCTAATTTTCTAAAACATAGACTGATTCCTTTTAAAATCCCATCCCGTATGGAAGGAATTTTTTTATCCCTGTATCTACTGCCCACCAGGGGACTGAGGCCAATCTGGAATGCTCAAAGAAATTTTGAACACTGATTAGTTTAAAGGTTACATGGAGTTGAATGACTACATTTAGCATTTTTAGTAAGTATTTTTGGCTTCCTTAAAAAGAGATAACCAGGTGCGGATGGTTCACACTTGTAATTCTAGTACTTGGGAGGTTGAAACAAGAGGATCTGGATCTGCGGCCGGTTTTAGCTACTTAGTGAGGCCCTCCGAAACTTAGTGAGACTCTGTTTCAAAATAAAGAATATAAAATTGGGCTGGGGGTGTAGCTCGGAGGTAAATGCCCCTGGGTTCAATCCCGGGTACCACAAAAAGAAACTAAGTAACTAAATAAATACAATAAATAAAAATAGGGCTGGAGATGGTAGTGGGTATTGCTCAGAGATAGAATGCTTCTGAGCTCAATCCCAGTTACACACCACACACACACACATACACACACACACACACACACACACACACACACACACACACGATGTCCACGCCAGGCATAGTGGTACATGCTTGTAATCGCAGTATTTGTGAGGCTGAGAGAGAAGGATCACAGGTTAGCCTGTTTCAAAATAGGTTGGGGGTACATTTCAGGCCTCTGGGTTTAGTACCCTATACCAAACAACGAGAGGGAGGGAGGGAGGGAGAGAGAGAGAGACAGAGAGAGACAGAGAGAGAGAGAGACAGAGAGACAGAGAGAGAGACAGAGAGAGACAGAGAGACAGAGAGAGAGAGACAGAGAGAGAGACAGAGAGAGACAGAGACAGAGAGAGAGACAGACACAGAGAGAGACAGAGAGAGAGACAGAGAGAGAGACAGAGAGAGAGAGAGAGAGAGAGAGACAGAGACAGAGAGAGAGACAGACACAGAGAGAGACAGAGAGAGAGAGACAGAGAGAGAGAGACAGAGAGAGAGAGACAGAGAGAGAGAGACAGAGAGAGAGAGACAGAGAGAGAGAGAATTCTGCATATAGGTGGGGGTGTTGGTACCAAGGAATCCACAAACACAGACTTTCTACAAGCCCTCTGTTTTGGGCATGTATCTTTTATTTGTGTTACTGGGGCCTGAACCCCGGGGCATTCCATCTCCAAGTGACACCCCCAGCCCTATTTTATTTCTTTTTATTTTGAAATCAGGTCTCATATAAGTTGCAGAGGGTCTCCCTAAGTTGCTGAGGCGGACTGTGAACCTGCGATCCTCCTGTCTCAGCCTCCCAAGCACTGGGATTGCAGGTGTGCGCCACCACGCGGATTTATCATTGCTTCTCCTTCCGCTAGTTGCTTTGCGAGGACTGCCTTTGCTGTCTTCCTTGCCCCGCTCCAGGCTGCGGCTCTGAGCTGCGCAAGCACTCTGATTCGTTCATCTCTAAAGTTTCCTAGCATCTCTTTCAGTCTCTTCCAGGACTTTGAATTTGTTGAAATTGATGATTTTCCCCATTTTGTTCTTTTTAAAGTTTTTTTTTTATACTTTTACTAGTGCAATGTAATTGTACATTGTCGTGGGGTTCAATGTGATACAAATTCATATGTACACAGCACTTGGTATATTTTCCTCCTTGGTATATTTTCCTTCGACCCTGGTTGCTCCTCCTCTTCCTCTCCTCCTCTCCTCCTCTTCTTCCTCCTCTTCCTCTTCCTCCTCCTCCCCCTCTCCTCCTCCTCTTCCTCATCTCCTCCTCCTTTTCCTTCTCTTCCCCTCCCCTCTTCCCCCTCCTCCTCTTCCTCCTCTCCTCCTCCTCTTCCCCCTCCGCCTCCTCCTCTTCCCCTCCTCCTCCCCCTCCTCCTCTTCCTCATCTCCTCCTCTTCCTCCTCTCCTCCTCTTCCTCCTCTTCCCCTCCTCTTCCTCTTCTTCCTCCTCTTCCTCCTCCTCCCCCTCGTCCTTTAGCGAGAGTGGTAGTGAAACCTTCCTATATGGACATGCTTCCCCTTTTACTCCCCCTCCCCCACAGCCCCTCCCACTATTCTACCGCTCTCCCTCCGCATTGATCTAAAGTCCCTCACGTTTCCAATTTTCTCTCTAGCTTCCACATATGTGAGAGAGCGTAAGAGCCTTGGCCTCTGGGACGGGCTCATCTCACTCAGCATAACGTGCTCTGGGTCCCTCCATTTTCCCGCAAGTGACACCGTTTTGTCCCCTATGGCTGAGTAACACTCCGTTGTGTGTGCAACCAGACTGTCCCCATCCCTCGCCTGCGGAGGGCCGCCTAGGTAGGACGGCTCCATACACTGAGAATCGTGCCGCCGTAAACCTGGGGATTCACATCAATTGTACTGCAGTATTCGGACTTGAATTCTTTCGGGAAAATGCTGAGTAACGTTCTTCTAGACGCCTCTTTTTATTTTTTGTTTGTTTGGTGGCACTCGGGGTGGAATCCAGAGGCTTTCTACCTCCGGGCTATACTCCCAGAACCATTTTATATTTTATTTGGAAACAGGGTCTCACTAAGTTGCCGAGAGCCTCACTAAGTAGCTGAGGCTGGCTTCGAACCCGTGCGATCCTCCTGTCTCAGCCTCCCAAGCGCGGGGATTACAAGCGTGCGCCACCACACCCGGCTAGAGGCCTCTTTTTAAAAACCTAGACTTCAATTGGTACGATACATCAATGATGAGGGACAGAGTGATAGAAACACACCCACCCACCGCGCTTGGGGTGCTTCTCTCCAGACCCCACTGGCTCCTTCCCCTTCTAATTATATATGATTGAGATTTGAGAAACGGAGTCTCTTTTGTTTCCCAAATTGCTTCTTTTAATTGCTCAGGACTTAATGCTTTTTCCTGGCGTCTCACGTTTCCTCCAGAGGAACCTCAGGAAGGCGCTGCCGGTGAAAGCTAGAATCCCGCTTCTTAGGTTTTGAAGCGTGAAGAAGAGCGGGGAACCTGGACTCCCAGAATGAGACTGGGGGAGGCTCTAGGGGAAGCCCTCTCCCCCAGGTCTGCTGAGCTGAGGTAGCAAAAGACGGATCCACAGGGGACGGGTGCACAAAAGTCTTTACATGCCTGGCGTCACCACAGGAAGACAAGTGCCCGGGGAGCCCCTGAGGTTGAGATGCACAAATATCCCTTTTTATGAAGCAGTGGGAAATGGGCGAAATACAGGCAATTTTTGAAGGGTAGTGAAGGACTTTTAAGGAGATGGAATGGGCCCAACAGACACACAGGCAGGTTTATAAATGATCCCTTTGGAAACTGGAAGGGCCCAGGGGGACAGATGGTTTCTGGTGACAGAGTTCATCCAGGTGCCCCGACACGCCTCAACCTCCCTTCCTGAGATGTGCGATTAGTTAATGCAACCTCAGGAACAGCACTGAAGGCAACAACTTTCCTCTTTTGCAGTCCTGTTCTTTAAGCAGATGAGAAACATCGGGCCGGGCGTGGTGGCGCAAGCTGGTCATCCCAGTACTTGGGAGGCCGAGACAGGAGGATCACAGGTTTGCAGCCAGCCTCAGTTACTTAGTGGGGCCCTCGGCAACTTATGAGACCCTGTTTCAAAATAAAAAGTAGCAAAAGACTGGGGATATAGCTTGGAAGTAGAATGCCCCTGGGTTCCATCCCCAGTAAAACAAAACAAAACAAAACAAAAAAACAAAAAAAGAAAGAAAGAAAGAAAGAAAGAAAGAAAGAAAGAAAGAAAGAAAAGAAAAAGAATTATTGATATTAAAGCCTTTCTCAGCATCTGCTAAAATC
The DNA here is from genome assembly GCF_963383645.1 of Muscardinus avellanarius. Taxonomy (NCBI): domain Eukaryota; kingdom Metazoa; phylum Chordata; class Mammalia; order Rodentia; family Gliridae; genus Muscardinus; species Muscardinus avellanarius. The sequence continues at coordinate 10,374,249 of NC_137802.1, read as the reverse complement.
CAAGAGCCTTTTTTTTTTTTTTTTTTGGTGGTACTGGGGGTGGAACCCAGAAGGTTTCTACCTCCGGGCTATACTCCCAGACCTTTTTTTTAATATATTTTTATTTGGAAACAGGGTCTCACTGTGTTGCTGAGAGCCTCACTAAGTAGCTGAGGCTGGCTTCGAACCTGTGCGATCCTCCTGTCTCCGCCTCCCAAGCGCGGGGATTACAAGCATGCGCCACCACGCCTGTCCCAAGAGCCTTTTGTTAAGAATTTTTTTTGTGGTACTGGGGATTGAACCCAGAGTTGTTCTACCTCTGAGATACACCCCGCAGCCTATCTATCTATCTATCTATCTATCTATCTATCTATCTATCTATCTATCATCTATCTATCTATCTAATCTATTTTTGAAACAGGGTTTCACTAAGTTACCTTAGATTCCAACCAGTCATCCTCCTGTCTCAGCCTCCTAAGTACTGGGATTGCAGGTGTGTGCCACAGTACCCTACGGTTTATCAACATTTTAAACCTTCTATGATGTAACTTTCTATTTTTTAAGGTTAATATAAAGTGGGGGGTGGTGATACATGCCTGTTATCTTACTACTTGGAAGGCTGAGATAGGAGGATCGCAGGTTTGAGGATGGCCTCGGCAACTTAGTGAGATTGTCAGCAACACAGTAAGTCCCTGTTTCAAAATGAAACATAAAATAGGACTGGGGACATAGCTTAGAGGTAGATGTTCCTAGGTTCAAAGGCTAGTGTCAACATTACCACCAAAAAAAATTATATAGCCGGGCGTGGTGGCACAAGCTTGTAATCCCTGCTCTTGGGAGGCGGAGACAGGAGGATGGCGCTGGTTCGGAGCCAGCCTTGCTGGCTTAAGAGACCCTGTTTCCAAATAAAAAATATAAAAAAATACGTCTGGGAGTGTAGCCCGGAAGTAGAAGGGCTTCCAGGAACCCCAGTACCAAAAAAAATTATATATAAATGTGTGTGTGTGTGTGTGTGTGTGTGTGTGTGTGTGTGTGTATACTGCTGGGTTTGAACCTAGAAGCATTTTACCTCTGAGTTATACCCCAGCCCTTTTTATTTTTATTTTGAAACCAGGTCTCACTGAGTTGCCTATGCTGGGCTTGAATCTATGATCCTCCTATCTAAGCCTCCTGGGTAGGTAATATGTTTTAAGAAAAATATAGAGAAATAATAGCAGTGTGTCCAGTCAGGGGTGTGGTACCTGCTTACTCAAGAGGGTTGTAGATATAGCAAAATCCTTGAAGGTAGGCACAAAGAACCACGTTAAGCAAACACGAGTCCCTACAATTCACTTTGCCCTTTCAACTGTTACTATTTGGGGAACTCTAAATGTGCTTCTCGGCTAAGATTGAATTCCCGGTTAAGCATGGAGGCACACGCCTGTAATCTCAGTATTTGGGAGGCTGGGACAGGAGGATTGCAGGTTTGAAGCTAGCCCTAGCAACTTGGCGAGGCCCTCAGCAACTTAGTAAGACCCTGTTTGAAAATAGAGAAAAGAAAAAAAAAGGTGGTGGTTGGGAGTGTAGCTTGGAGGTAGAAAGCCCCTGGGTTCGATCCCAAGAACCACACACGGACAAAGAAAAAGGGGAAAAAAATTGGAAAAAAAAAGAGAAAAAGAAAAAGCTAGAATTTCCTTCTGTCTTACGTCTCATTACGTCTCAGATGAAGTGTTCCCTCTTGAACGTCCTCAGCACCACTATTTGTCCACTAGTTCCCAGCGGGTTCCTGCAGCTGTGGTCCTCCGTGGTCAGTCCTAGTTCTCTGAGCTCAAGTCCTGTTGGGTTTGTCCCCCGGAGGCTCATGTGCTGGAAGTTCGATCCCCTCTGTGGCAGAGTTGAAGTGGTTTTTTAAGAGGTAATTAGGTCATGGGGATTCCGCCTGCGTGCACAGATTGATGCTGTCTCGCTAGAATGGGTCAGGTCTAATGGGACTGGGTTAGTTTTTTGCAAGGATAGGTTGCTATAGCGATCCTGACACCTCCTACCTTGACTCCTTCTTCTTCCGTACTTAGAGCTCTTACACAGGCCTTTGTGACGCCATCATCAAAAGTCTCTCAACAGAGCCGAGCCAATGCCGGTCATGATCTTGAACCTCTAGAATTGTTGTGCTAAATAAGCCTCTCCCCTTTATCAAGCACCCAACCTCACGTATTGTGTTATAGCAACAGAAACTGGCTAAGACAGCTAGCATCTTATATATCAATCTAGCCCCGAGTGGAGGAAAAGGCTATCTTTTCTTACCCATCAGTAGGTTCATGACTGAAATCCCTATAAGAAAAGCCAGATAAGCAAGAGAAAAGCAAACAAATTTCTTTCTTTCTTTCTTTTATTTTCATACTGGGGATTGAACCTAGGGGCATGGTACCTCTAGACTACACCTCCAGCCTTTTTTATTTTTTATTTTTCTTGCTAAGGATCTTGCTAATTTGGCTAGTTTGGCCTTGAATCCTGCAATCCTCCTGTCTCAGCCTCCCAAGTATTGGGGCTACAGTCTGTGCCACTACACCCAATTCTCTGCTGTTTTCCTTGTTCTAGTTTTGGAGTGTAATTTGAAATTTGGGGTTGTGATGTCTCCAGCATGGTTCATATTGCTCAGGGTGGCTTAGGCTAGTTTGGATCTTTTGTTCTTCTCAGATAAATTTTAGGACTGTTTTTCTAGACCTATGAAGAATGACCTTGGTATTTTGAGAGGGATTGCACTGCATCTGAAGATCACTTTTGACATTTATCCTGCCTATCCATGAACATGGGCAGTCCTTCCATCCCCCAAGGCCTTCTTCAATTGCATTCTGCAGTCTTCTATAATTAATATAATTAATATTGTCCAGGTCTTTTGTGGGATCATCTCATTATCACTCATGTTGCCAGGGTTCAGAGAGATCATGCTGTCAAGCCCTTATCACAGATACTTCACACTTAGCGCACAGAATAAAGAAACAGCCAGCACAGTGACTGATGTGATGAGTATTTCCCTGTAGAAACATGCAAATAGACATAGCACCTTCTTCTTTCTACATCGTTATCTTTTAGTCTTAAATGACAGAGGTAGGGGGGGGGGAAAGCTTTAAAGGGTCCATTTGAGAAAGGGACCAAAACTTTGTTTCTCGGAGGACTGAGCCTCCCCAGACTGTGTGCAGGAATTTTCCAGATAACATACTGGGCACTTGGTTGCATATTAAAACTTAGGAGGTTTCTGAGCACCTCTGAGCACTGAGCGGGCCATTGTGAGCTCACCACCAGCAGCAAACACCGCTGCAGTTGAACAAAATGTGCCCTTTCTCTGGGTTCAAATACCCAAGCCCAGGTTTTCAAGGGGTCTTACTTTATTGTTATTTTCTTTAACTGAAGACTTTGAGGTGTGAACCGAAAACTGTGATCCCTCCCTGGAGTTTGACTGCTGCATTACCCAGCGGACGCGGTACCCTGCCATGAATGGGTGTATTATGCCTGCCGTTAAAAGTTGTGGCTCTTAATTAAAAACGCCATCGTGGGTCTTTATGGAGACATTGTTTAGGTTTTCTTTAGCTGTTAACACATCATAAATCATTTTAAAAGGACCTCCCCCGCCCCCATCGCTTAATGGTTAGTGGATTTTTAAAAAGCGATTCGAAAATAAAACCGGGATTAAATTTAGTGTTTGACAAGGTGCTAAGGGGCTCACCACCTTGCTGGGATAAGACAAGAGGGCTTTGCTTGATCGGCTACTGACCTTCTTGTCCCTCCCGTTCCCATCTGACTTGGGGGTTCCGAATGGCGGGGTGATTTTGGTGTCAAATGTTTAGCTTGTAGGCATCAGAAAAATTTGCAGACAGCTCACCCTGACCCACCATCCCTTTATTGTCTTATAATCGCAAGTCATGCATCTCTGCTCAGAAGAAAAGCCTGCTTCTACTATCAACGCTCCAGTGGTGCTCTAAAGCAGAGAACTGGAAAGTTGTGTGTGGAAATATGTGACTTTTTCATTAATGCCCCAAACGTAACTCTCAGCCCATCGTCCTAATATAGGTCTCTAGAAAGGGGAGCCAATGGCTTATGTCTTTGATTGTCAATCCTTTTGGGAGTCCTGAGCGTAAAGAGACCTGGACCACATGAGTCTGACTGGTGGTCAGGGACAGCTCCTGATGTGGGGCTGGTCTTCTTGCCTGTTGGTTGAGCAGCAGCACAGTAAAGGATAATCCAGGAGGAGATGCGATCTCTTGCGCACCTTGCCCTGGTGGACAGCCCAGGGGCTGAATTACCTGGCAAGAGGCTGAACGCATTGGGAGGCTGAGACAGGAGGATCGCAGGTTCCTGGACAGCCTCAGCTACTTAGTGAGGCCCTCCGCAACTCAGTTTCAAAGTAAAGAATAGGAAATAGGGCTGGGGGTGTAACTCAGAGGTAGAATGCCCCTGGGTTCCATCCCCATCTCCAGTACCACAAAAAAAAAAAAAAAGAAAGAAAGAAAGAAAGAAAGAAAAAAAGGCGGAAAACAGAACTTCATACGAGTATTATGGGATGACTAGTGAAAGGGTCTTGAGCCAGTTGTGGTGGTGCAGGCTTGTAATCCCAGCATTTGGGAGGCTGAGACAGGAGGATCGTGTTTCGCAGACAGCCTCAGCTACTTAGCGAGGCCCTTTGCAACTCAGTGAGACCCTGTCTCAAAATAAAGAATTAAAAACAGGCTAGGAGCCGGGCGTGGTGGCGCACGCTTGTAATCTCAGCATTTGGGAGGCTGAGACAAGAGGATTGCACAGGTTCAAAGCCAGCCTCAGCTACTTAGTGAGGCCCTCTGCAACTCAGTGAGACCCTGTTTCAAAATAAAGAATAAAAAAATAGGGCTGGGGGTGCAGCTCAGAGGTAGGATGTCCCTGGGTTCCATCCCCAGTACTGCAAAAACAAAAACAAAAACAAAACAAAACAGGCTAGGGGTACAGGGTACAACTTGGAGGTAGAATGCCCCTGGGTTCCATCCCCAGTACTGAGAGAGAGAGAGAGAGAGAGAGAGAGAGAGAGAGGAAAAAGGATCTTTGCAAACAGATATTTACCATGCAAATAGGAGAGATTATTATGATATATGAAATTATATATCAACCCTGTTTCACGATTGTTCTTAAAAATCATTCCTTTGCAAAATTGCATGCTGCCCCCAAAGACTTGTTTGTTGGTGAGATTCCCAAATAGAAAATGTCATGTGTGTTCTCCTAGACAGGGACCTTGCTGTCTGCATTTTTAAAATTCATGCTTTTTTTTGATGCATCGTAAGCATACATCGCCTTGAGGTTCAGAAACATACAAGCACATACAAGCACGTAGCGTCCAGTTTTTTTTTTCTTACCCTCGTGTTGCAGTTCCCCAAGTGAGCCAGTAGAGGGCGGGCGGCACCTCCGCTCGGCTCACCTGGCACACCGCGGCGCCCGGGCATCCCTCGCTCTGTCCTGGCTGTGACCTGCACTCCTGTGCGCCGAGCAGACCACACACGGCGGGCAGTGGTTTTTCATCATGTTTACTGAAGGGAAAGGGAATTTAAAGGGAATTCTACAGAAATTGCAAACGACCAGACTGCTCATTCCTGGTTAAAGTCCATTCCAAAGTCTCTCCAGGTGCAACCTGTGGTCCGTCAAGTCTCAGCCCGCTGCCCCTAGGAAGCCTGATTCTGGTCCAGCCGGGTGCCTGCTTGCCTGCCTGTCTTCCTCGCTCTCATTTTTTCCACACTCTCTCTGGCTCCCCTTCCCCTCGTCCACCTCGGCATTCTCTTTTTGTATCTCAGGGGTTGTTGTCTCAGAGGAGAGCGGTGGTCCCAATTCTTTCACAAGTATTGAGGAAGAAAGGAGCTGTCACCCAGTCTGTGAAGGCTCCCTGCAAAGCTCCGGGCTCCAGCGTTTACCTGGGGACGAAATGCAGATAATACTAGCCATGGGTGTGTGTGTGTGTGTGTGTGTGTGTGTGTGTGTGTGTGTGTGTGTGTGTGTGTGTTAATAGTGCTGGAGATTAAAACCAGGGGCATTCTATCTCCTAGCTACACCCCGGCCCTATTTATTATTTATTTATTTTTCGGTACTGGGGATGGAACCCAGGAACATTCTACCTCTGAGCGACACCCCCAGCCCTATTTTTTATTGTTTATTTTGAAGCAGGGTCTCACTGAGTTGCGAAGGGCCTCAGTAAGTAGCTGAGGCTGGCCGTGAACCGTGATCCTCCGGTCTCAGCCTCCCAAATGCTGGGATTACAAGCGTGCGCCACCACGCCCAGCCAGTTTTCAACTTCTTAAAGCTCTATTCCCTGGGAATCAGCTGAGCTGCCTTTTACTTTAGATAAAGTGGGTCGCCCAGCACAAGGTCTTACAGTAGGTCCTCCATTAGCCGCCCAGTGGGCGGAACTGAAAATTCTGCAAAGCTCTCTAGCCCAAGGTAGCTGGTTTCATCCTGAAAGGGTGTTTTGTGTCTCTTCCCAAGCTGTATTTCAGCGATCCTGTCTTTCTCCTGGGAAATATATAAAGTGACTCTCACCGCTTTTTTTCCCCCCTAAAGGATCGTCCTGAAGTTATTTGAAGACAGTGGTCATGTCTCAAGCCATCTGTTGTTCTAGACTACAAAAGTGCTCACCTCCGAGATAAACAGTCACACTAGTTAGTTAACCTCCATGGGCAGGCTTGCCCTGTGCTGGCAATAAGTACTTAACAAGGACTGATGTGATGATACCGTAATTATAATCCTTGTAACGAATTCCTTAGTAGTATTTCTTAGTTAATCCTCACTGTGGAGGCGTACGGAGTGAGCAAAATGAGACAGAAACCCAAAATCGCTTCTTTTTCTCTCCCAGTCTTCTAATCCTATTCCTAAAATCACACCTGCAGATTTTTCTAGATATTTTCTATGTATGCAGGCACAACTATACATTTGTATATACATAATTTGCCCCTCCACGAATGGAGTTATAATAATAGGTACAGCTATGTCTTCATTTTATCCCTCATACGTGTGTGTGTGTGTGTGTGTGTGTGTGTGTGTGTGTGTGGTATTGGGAATTGAATCCAGAGGTATTCTACTTTTTTTTTTTTTTTTTTTTTTTTTTTGCGGGTCTGGGGATGGAACCGAGGCATTTGACCTCCGAGCTACACCCCCTCCCCTATTTTTTATTTTTTATTTTGAAACAGGGTCTCACTAAGTTGCAGAGGGCCTCACTAAGTAGCTGAGGCTGTCTCTGAACAGCGATCCTCCAATCTCAGCCTCCCAAATGCTGGGATTACAAGTGTGCGCCACTACGCCCGGCTGGTATTCTACTTCTGACTTACACCTCAAGTTCTTTTTTATATTTATTTATTTATTTATTTATTTTTGTGGGTCTGGGGATGGAACCCAGGGGCATTCGACCTCCGAGCTACACCCCCGGCCCTATTTTTTATTCTTTATTTTGAAACAGGGTCTCACTGAGTTGCAGAGGGCCTCACTAAGTAGCTGAGGCTGGCCGCGAACCGCGATCCTTCTGTCTCAGCCTCCCGAATGCTGGGATTACAAGCGTGCGCCACCACATCCGGCTTTTATTTTTGTTTTGAAGCAAGATCTTGTAGGTTTCTGAGAGTCTCTCTAGGTTGCTGGCACTGGTCTGGAGCCTGTGATTGTCCTGTTTTAGCCTCCTGAGTTCTCTGTATACACCCCCCCCATCACTCTTCCATCTCACAAAGGAGAAGACGGCCTCATTTTAAAACTATTTTTAAATTATTACCATGTTTACCATTATTACCAAAGAGGATCATACCGATGATATCTGCAATTTGCCGTTTTATTCAACGTTAGGTTCCTGATAGCCGAGTCAATGTGGTTGGCCCTACTTAATTTCTCGTGTTAAGTAGTACACCAGTGTGGCACCATACAGCAATGTAGCTACCAACTGTGGGTTGTTTTTTTTTATTGCTTCTATAGAAATGATGATATAAAGATTGTATATGTCTCCTGTTGTATTTACAAAATGGTTGTACTGAATGGTTGGCCATAATTACTAATTCCCTTATTAACATGCTGTGTGTGTGTGTGTGTGTGTGTGTGTGTGTGTGTGTGTGTTCTTGCTATAGCTTGGATAAGTGTTCCCCAAAGGCCTGTGTATGAAAGGCTTGGTCCTCAGCCTACGGTGCTAACGGGAGGTGGTGGAATCTTTAAGGGGCGGGGCCTGGTAGGAGGAAGTTAGGTCATTGGGGGTGTGGCCTTGAAGGAGATAGTGGACCCAGCGCCTGCCTTCCTTTCTCTTATTTGCTTGCTGACCAGCATGAGGAGAACAGCTTTCTCTATGACGCACTTCTGACATGATACGCGACCTTGCTGCAGGCCTGAAAGCAGTGGACCCATTGACCATGGACGGAGACCTTTGAACTATGAGCCAAAATAAACCTCTTCTCCTTATAAGTCTGTAACATTGGGTGTTTTGTCACAGCCACAGAAAGCTGACTATAATAGTGTGTCTGTGTGGTTTGTGTTTATAACTTCTTGGAGGTTACTGCTAAACAAATAAAGAGCATGTTTGTGCTCCTCATACCATCATTATCCTTCTCTTCTTCCTCCTCCTTCTCCTTTCTCCTCCTCCTCCTCCTCCTCCTCTTCCTCCTCCTCCTTCTTTTTCTTCTTTTTCTTCTTCTTCCTCTCTCTCTCTCTCTCTCTCTCTCTCTCTCTCACACACACACACACACCTCTTCTTTTTCTGACCTGCATGTACACACCATCTAGGTTCCTAAAAGAACAGGTGGAGCTGTGAACATGAAATAACTTCTGCTTTCAGATCTGCAAAAGTCACGAGGACAGAGAAACACCAAGGTCCTGCCTGTGGCTGTGGGACCATGGGCAGAGCTGCCCCGGGGAGGCGCAGACCGTCTCTGCTGCAGATGCATGTGTGTGGAAATGAGCATTCTCTTGGAATTCCAGCACGTACCTTTGTTTTTGCAGTGTCTCCGGCGGCTCCCCTGCAGTAATGGCAGAACTAAGTAGTAGTGACAGAGCCCGGTTGGCAAAAAGAGCTTAAAATATTTCCTATCTGTGTGGCTGGACCCCGCTGTGGATGAAGGGCTCAGCCTCGTGATGCACATCTTAGCTGTCACAGACACGTCCCGGGAGACACGCTCCCTGCAGCACTGTTTGTAATAGCAAAAATCTGGAGGCAGATAAATGTCATTCAATGAGGGAGTAGATAAGTACATTATAATGTGTTCATGCTCCGGACTATGACAAAGAAAGAAAAATCAATGAAGCAGGACTGGATATGTCAACATATCTGCAAATCCCCCAGACGTAATGTTGAGAGAGGATAAAGATGTTCCCTATGGTTCATTTGCTTAAAAAAAAATTGTGTGTGTGTGTGTGTGTGTGTGTGTGTGTGTGTGTGTGTTACTGAGTATTGAACCCAAGGACTCCTACCTCTGAGCTACACCCCAACTCTTTCTTACTTTTTATTCTTTATTTTAAAATGGAGTCTTACTAAGTTTACTAAGTTGTTGAGAGCCTTGCTAAATTTCTGAGGCTGGCCGGGCGTGGCGGCACAGGCTTGTAATCCCCGTGCTTGGGAGGCTGAGACAGGCGGATCGCGCGGGTTCGAAGCCAGCCTTGGCTACTGAGTGAGGCTCTCGGCAACTTAGTGAGACCCTGTTTCCAAATGAAGTATAAAAAAGGTCTGGGAGTATAGCCCGGAGGTATTTTTTTTTAGTGTTGGGGATTGAACCCAGGGGCATTCTACCCCCGAGCTACACCCCCAAACATATTTGATTTTTTATTTTGAAACAGGGTCTCATTAAGTTGCTGAGAGCCTCACTATGTTGCTGAGGCTGGCCTTGAACCTGCGATCCTCCTGTCTTAGCCTCCCAAGTATCGGGACCACAGGCATGCACTATCACGCTCAGCTGAACTTTCAGTTTTAAAACTAGGAGTGTCCTTGGCAAATCAACATGAGCTGCTCGTCAAGGTTGGCCATCCTAGATATTTTTTCTGTAGACTTCTTTGCAGTTTGAGCAAAAAGCTCTTGGCATAATTGACAGCCTCACCTGTCTTGATACCAGCTTGATATGACGGCAGCCATCTTTGGTTGTCACCACCGTGATTGATCCAGAGTGACCCCAGATGGTTTTCCCTGCTGCATAGTTTCCCAACATACTATGAGTAGAACAAGCCATTCAAGCATATGCCACCAAGCCAAGCTCTCCATTTCCTTCCTTTCTCTCTTTCTTTCTCTCTTTCTTTCTTTCTTTCTTTCTTTCTTTCTTTCTTTCTTTCTCCTTCCTTCCTTCCTTCCTTCATCCTTCCCTCCCTCCCTTCCTTCCTATCTTTTCTTTTCTGTTTTTTGTATACCCCCAACCCACACACACTTAAAAAAATTTTAAAGCAAGTTCTTGCTAAATTGAGGAGGCTGGCCTTGAACCCGTGATCCTCCTGTCTCAGGTTCCCAAGTCCTGGGATTACAGACGTGCACCATTACACCTGGCTCCGTATTTCTTTATATACCACGCTGCCTCCTGACATTCCTGGGACCTCTCTTTGAGGAGTTTTGTCTTTCTTGTGGCCGCCTTACTTTGTCATTGAAGAGAAATCGAGAGAAGAGGGGCGAGCTTGAAAGCGTGGACAGGATCGGGCTCTGCAGATCCTCTTGCCGAAAATCGTGCTCGGAGATGCACGGCTAGGGTGGGGGGGTTTGCTGCGTGTTACTGACCAGGTAACACTGGGTCACATCGAGTGTCCCAGTTCGGGTTAATTGAAGACTCCATCTAAAAGCCGCCAGGCTGTGGTTAAGGCTGAGCCCTGCCACAGTTTACAGGCACGAATGCCCTCAATTGTCCACGGGACAAGCACATTGTTTTGGCCAGGTGACCTCAATGGCTTTGTACAATTTGAGAACTGCTTTATTGGGTCAGTGGGAATGCAGCCTTTTGCTGCGTCGACCTGCTCTTCTTCCGACTTGGGTTTTGAGAACACGTCAGGCTGTATCTGTGCTTTGTATCTGAGTGTTTAGGGGTACGTGTGTTGTGAAACTGTCGTGTGCTTTGTTGCGTGTTGGGTATGTGTGTTGTGAACATCTTCCTGTATGTGTGGGGATGTGAGTTGTGCTGGGTGGGTGTCACATCTGCAGTGTGCTTGGGTGTGTGGTATCACTGTTTTATTGTGTGTTTTATACGTGTGTTGTGTGTTTCCATTATGATGGTGTGTGTGTGTGTGTGTGTGTGTGTGTGTGTGTGTGTGTGGAGAGAGAGAGAGAAAGAGAGTCCAGGAGGAAGGAATATTGGCAGCTTCTTACCAGAAATGGCAGGGATGTCAAAGAATCTTCTCTAAATTACTAATCTCTTCACCCAAGATTAAGCAAATAAAGTGGTCGGTTTTAAGAAGTCAGATCCTCCAGGACTCCAGAGAGACGTAGCGGCGGCGGCAGAGAGAGTGGAGAGGTTTAGCCTCCCATCAGCACAGAGATAAAGGGGCTTTGGCTCTGAATGACGGTCGGAGCAATATACTCTAATCCGATTACCAGGGAATCCAGTGTCACTCTACATTAATGGCGGAATTTTAAAAATGTGTGCTAAAGAGCCAGCGCTCAGCACCCGAACACTCGAATGAATGCTTGGGATGAGATGGCCCAGTCTGAGACCTGGCTAAGGGGCAGGAGATGGGGCTGCGCAGGGGTGAGGGGCAGAGGGCGCATCCTTTATGAGGGTCCTTGGTCTCCCAAGGCCTTGAAGGCCGGGTCTCCTCTGCTCAGAAGAGAGAAGGAGGGAGGGAAGGACAGGCGCTGGGGCAAAGTAAGGGGCTGAATTCAACACTGAGTAATTTTCACGTTCCCTTTTAGGGTGCCGCCTTTCACCTCCAGGCTAAAACAATTCCTCCCCACAAAACCGTCCCATGGGACCCGGCATCTTTTAAAGCTTTATTTCCTTGGAAGGAAAAGAAGGCAATGTGGTGTGAAGGTATCGCGAGGTGTGCTTCCACGGCGGAGGTAATTGATCTCTGAGGATTTCCCTGGAAATCCTGGTGTGAGGCTGGCCATGAGAATACAATTTGCAGGTAGCAAACACACTCTTGGGTCCTGAATTCCAACCTCTGGGCTCCTCTGTTTCCAATCCAAACCAGGTCCTTCAAGACCGAGGCTCATTATTTAGCGGGAAGGCGGATGTTTTGTGTATTTCCTTAATGAAAAGCTTATTGCTAGCGTAGACATCCAGGACTTTTATGGGTTGGCTTATGATTTGAGTGTAACTTCACCTGGAAAGTGGCTGGCAAAAAATTTCCCTCTAAATAGCCCTCCCCTGAGAGTTGGCTTGGGAGATGTCTTAGGAATCGAAGGCAATAAGCCTAGACGTGGTCTTTAAGGAAGGGACAGCCGACATTCCTTTTGAGAATCCAGTATGACATTAGGCCTGGACTGAGAATTGAGTTAACTTCCTTGAGTGCCAATAATTCACTTTTAGCTCTGGTGAGAAATCACACTTCAGAGGAAAAGGAGGAATCTTTCCACCCGTCTGCTTTTTCTAACACACATAAAAATGTGGGGTGATCTTTGCCTGTGCCTCCTCTTGTTATAGCAGTGTGGGGCCAAGCACACCCACCACTTTCTAAAGGATGCTCTGAACTGTTCTAGCGGGAGGTCAGTGATCCTTAAGTCTAGTGGATTATTAACATCACCTGAAGGGTTCTTACTGAACATAGAAATTCCCAGCCCAATACTAGGCCTGATCAGAACTTCAAAGGGTGGGTCTTTTATTTAAATAATAACTCCTCATTGTTTATTTATTTTAGCACTGGGGAGTGAACCCAGGAGCATCCTGCATCCGAGCCACACCTCCAGCCCCATTCATTTTTATTTTTATTTTGAAACAGGGTCTCGCTAAGTGGCTGAAGTTACCTTGAACCAGCGATTCTCTTGTCTCAGCCTCCCAACAACTGGGTTTATAGGCATGGTGCCACCATGCCCAGCTCTGTAAAAGAATGAAACAAGACCTCAAGGTAGTTTGGCTTCTTTTTCCTGTCTAATAACCGCCAACTTACTTTCTTACTTTCTTTCTTTCTTTCTTTCTTTCTTTCTTTCTTTTTGCAAGTCTGGGGATGGAACCCTAGGGCATTCCGAGATACACCCCAGCCCTATTTTTTATTCTTTATTTTGAAACCGGGTCTCACTGAGTTGCAGAGGGCCTCAATAAGTAGCTGAGGCTGTCCGCGAACCGCGATCCTCTTCTCTCAGCCTCCCGAATGCTGGGATTACAAGTGTGCCCCACCACGCCCAGCTTTCAACTTTCTTTTTAATTAAAACTTCTTTCTGATGTGTATGACGGCTATTTTGGAAGTCAGTCTATAGAGGGCATAGCCAATATCAGAAATGTCAAGATTTGTTCAAATCATTGTCCTTTTCCTTTCTGCCTCACAGCTGATGAACGAGCTGAGGTTCGAGTTGAGGACTTCTCAGGCTGATTCATGCTGGAAGAAGCAGAGCCACGTTTCAAATGCTGCGTTAGAAGATTCTCCAAACCCATGCTCTTCCTCTGATAGCATGTCCGCAAGTGAAGTGCATATGGGTTCTATATGCCGGGATTCCTCTTTCCTAGGTGTGTGTGTGCTGATAAGTCGGGTCCCTCCCCCATGTGAGGTCAGCGGAAACAGGAGGCAAAACCCCGGAAGTCAGAAGCGGAGATATCACGAGACTCCAGGTGCTTCGAGGCTCCAAACATCACGAGACTACAGATGCCGCGAGAGAATCGGCATGCCTATAAAACACCGGTGCCTCCGATCCACCACGTTACTCAGCTGGTTGATCAGGATTATGCGCAACTCTCCAAACACATGGCCTGTCTGTCCCTTCCCCCACGGCTGGCTGACTCTCCGGAGAGGCCAGGTCCAGATGAAACAGAGGACTCTGATAACCTGGTTGGTGTTTTTACCTCCCTCCTAACTCCCCTAACTCTATTTTCAACCCAACGTGTGTGTGTGTGTGTGTGTGTGTGTGTGTGTGTGTGTGTGTGTGTTACTGGGGATTGAACCCAGAGGAATTCTACCTCTTAGCTACACCCCTAGTTCACTTTCTTCTTTCTTTCTCTTTCTTTCTCTCTCTCTTTCTCTTCTTTTTTCTTTCTCCTCCCTCCTTTCTTTCTTTTTTTATTTCCTTTCTAACTCTCTCCCTCCCTCCCTCCTTCCTTCCTTTCTTCCTTCCTTCTTTCCTTCCTTCCTTCCTTTCTTCCCTTCTTTCTTTCTTTCCTTCGTTCTTCTTTGTTTTGAAACAGGATCTCTCACTAAGTTGCTGAGGCCGTTTTAGAACCTACAATCCTCCTGTCTCAGCCTCACAGCTACTGGGATTACAGGAGTATGCCACCATTCCTGACTCCTACATAGATTTTTATTTAACTTTCTGTAGCCTCACAGGGTTCATTGCATGGTTGTTTGAAGTTACAGATTGCCCCAGAAAAGAAATGGGGTCAATGTCTCCCCTAGACCATGCAGGCCCTCAATCCCCTATGATTACTGTGTCGGAGGCTAGAGACGCTGGTGTTCTCAGCTGAAGTCCAGCTCACCAGCATGGATTGCTGTTCCTATTTATGTCGGTGATTTGCTAGTTCTCTCATTTTTAATGCCAGATTTACTTTGCACTCAAAACAGTTGAAAAGAGGCTGTTAAATTTAGGAAGAATATCTTCTTTTTCCTGGAAGGGATCATGGTTAATTTGGGGCCAGTCACTTTAAAAGATGAGTGGAGTATGCAACATTCAAAAAATAAGTGTAAGAAGCCAGGCATGGTGGTGCACACTTCTATTCTCAGTACTTGGGGGGCTGGGACAGGGGGATTGCAAGTTTAAGGCCAGCCTTAGCCACATAGCAAGGTTCTCAGCAACCTAGTGAGGCCCTATTTCAAAAAATAATAAATAAAAAGGGCTGGAGGTATAGCTGGGAAATAGGAGGTAGATGGCTCTGGGTTTAATCTCCATTATCGTCAAAAAGAAAACTAGATGTCAACCACTAAGCCAAGCATGGGAAGGAGGGATGGGGAGGGAACGGGGTGGGGATCCGGTAGGGGCTAACTGGGCGATGTATGTACATGTATGTCTACAAAAGTATTTTCTTTATACCATTATGATGTATGAATACATTGCACCAATAAAAAATAAATAAAAAAAAAGAAAAAGAAAAAGTAAGGGTCAGAATGGAAAAAGAATTTTGGACAAGAATAGTATGGTCTGAGCCAATGACTGGAGTTAGTGGATTTGATTAGAGAAGGGGACAGAGAAGACTGACATTGTATAGAAGAAGAGAATAGAATGCCGGTGTGTTTTAAAATAGGACATCTAGAGGAAAATTAGCTTCTATTACATTTTAGGAAGGCTCTCAGAGCTGCCCCAGTTGCCAAAAATAAATAAATAAATAAATATAAATAAATAAATAAATAAATAAATAAATAAATAAAAAAGAACTGTGGCCAGGTGTGATGGAGCACACGTGTAATGCCGATACTTGGGAAACGGAGATGGGGGATCGTAGGCTTTAGAACAACCTCAGCAACTTACCAAGACCCTCAGCAACTTAGTGAGACTGTTTCAAAACAAAAAATTAAGATAGGGCTGGACATGTAGCTCAAAGGTAGAATGCTCCTGGGTTCAATCCCAGTACCAAAAACAAAAGAAAAGAAAACAAACCAAGAACAACAACAACAAAAAAAGAATTTGTAATATAGTGTTAGTAAACCTTGAATAAGAAATAGATGGAGTTTACTGATGATAGTGTATTCCTAAACTATAACTTCCTCGAGGCTGGTAATGACTTCCACATGTAAACCCTTGCCCTAGAGCTATCTAAAACAAAGTAGGGCGGTGATTGCAACTCTTAGGTAAAAGTTAAGACTGGAAGAGTCTAAGCCAAGAAGGGGGCTTTGGATAGCAGGAACTCCCACCTCTTCTGTCCTGAGGGAAAGCTGGCAGCCCCGGGAGCACCATATTTGGAAGTTTACCCCATTCTCTTTCAAATGGCTATATACCAAAACCTTAAAAAAAAAAATATGAGAATTGGGATAATCAGTAGGCGAAGAAAGGAAAGACCACAGCTAAATCTGAGCCCACAGATGTCAGTAGAAAGAAAAGAACCTGCTAGCAGGAAGCTAGATTCCCAGCTATTTCCTCCGACAAGAATAGGACTTTATTGATTCTGCTTCTCCTCTTTGTCGGGTGCAGAGCCTACCAGGACCCACTGAATGGGCCTCTTACCCCTGGGATTTCCATATCAAAAGCTGACCGTTGGGCTACGTTGGCCTCCCGGGCAGTCTGACAGCCAAAACCCTAAAGTCTATGACTGCCTGTCAAGCCACAACAGAGACTTCCTAACCTGTCTGTGCTCAGAAATTTATTCTTTTCAAATAACTCGGGAGAGAGGAATCTTGGGATGGGAGTTGCTGGGGTATAAGACCCTTCTAGTAGCCTTTTGGTTCTGGAGGTGAGAGGGGACCTTAATCACCAGCTGAGCTAATGATTTCTTTGGTGGGATCTGGAGTGAACTGTTGGGAAAACAAAATATGTCAATGTTTTCAGTTTTTGCCTTTGTTGCCAGCTCTTCAACTGATTTCACGGAACCCACAGAGTCGGATGGGGAGAAATGATTTCTCTGATGTAAACCATTAGTCAGAAAAATAAGTCTTCCCCACCCCTTTCCTTTCTTCTATTCCTCCTTCCTTCCAAAAAAATTTCTCCTTCTCTTTCTTTTTTTCCCGCATTTTCTTTCCCTGCATGATAAAGGGCTTGGGAACAGTAACACCTCATATAAACATATATAGGACATTCCAGTAAACGTGAAATATCTTGGTTACTAAATGAGCTTTAGCTAGGGAAGCATAATGGAAACCCTTTTTATTTTATTATATTATGGTGAGTGCTACTCAACTATACCTTCAAGTAATACTGTTTTAAACTTTACTTTTTTTTTTTTTTGTACTAGGGGTTGAACCCAGGGGCATTATACCCTCAGCCCTTTTTATTCTTATTTTTTTTTTTTTGAAATAGGGTCTCACTAAGTTGTTGAGACTGACCTCAAACCTCCTGTTTTAGCCTCCCAAGTACTAGGATTACAGGTGTGTGCTGTTATGCTAGGCTTAAGATATATATATATATATATATATATATATATATATGCATATATGCAAATATATATGTATATATGTATATATGTATATATGTATATATGCAAATATATATATATATATGTACATACATACACACACTGTTACAGTTTGAGAAGATATTGTGAAAGATGGATGTTATTGTCTAGGGAAACTGTCCCCAGGGACCTTTGTTAGACCCCTGGGAATAATTCCCCCCCCAAAAAACACAAAAACCACGGGTTCTTGTCCTGAACTAAGGATAGATATGCAATAGCCCGGACTCTTGCTGAAGATTCAAAGGAATTTATTAAAAAGATAGAAACATAGAAGATAGTTACAGCCTCATGGTATGAGTGGGTGCTTCAAATAAAATCACCCAAGTACAAAACACGGAACAGACTTTTTATACACAACATCCTCCATCTTGTTTCATGTAATTCTGACGTAGTCCTTGTAAGGTTCCTTACTTTCCCGCCAAGATGTCTCCTTTCAGGAAGGTCGACCCCTCCTCCCATCCTGGCTAGATTATCCAATTATGTAAACCTGTCTTTAGAGTGAGGATGAGGAAGTCCTAGTTCCCCTCTCCTATAGACTTGCTAATTACCTGTAGCTAGGTTAATTTACATTGGAATAGTTGCCTGCTTCTAGGCAGAAACCAAGTCCTTTCACGGATCTGCCCCTCACCCAATTTTTTAAATATATTTATTAATAATCAGAGCTTTCTCAAATCTTCATCAGCATGGTGGCACATGCCTGTAATCCTAGCTCCTGGGAGGCTGAGATAAAAGGGATGCAAATTTGAAGCCAGCTTTAGCAACTTAGAGGGCCCTCAGCAATTTCAGGAGACACTGTGTCAAAATAAAAAGTAAAAATAAAATAAAATAAAAAGTAAAATAGGGCAGGGGGTAAATAAACTAAAAATAAAATAAAATAAAATAGCTCAGAGGTAGAATGCCCCTGGGATCATCTCTCTCTCTCTCTCTCTCTCTCTCTCTCTCTCTCTCTCTCTCTCTCTCTCACACACACACACACACACACACACCCACACACCACGGAATATTTTTGATCTGAGATTAGTTGAATGCATGCTTGTGGATCCGGCGGGTAGGGAGAAATATCCCAACTGTGCTATGCATGCGTCTACCAACAGTTGACAATTGGGACCTTGGTCTAATCCAGCTGTCTCTTCTCTGGTCAAGGTTCTTCTTGCCTCTGTCTTTTCTTACTTCTTACTACCCAGACATGCATTTGCTTAGTGAACAACCTGTGTTTTGGGGTCTTTTCTTCCCCATACCTTGTTTTGAGGTTTTCATGTACTTTTATGGTGTTACACAAGAAGCAAAGTCAACTCTGTGTAGCTTTGTTCTCTCTTCTCAG
>NC_137802.1:10220106-10355593 GCF_963383645.1 Muscardinus avellanarius | reverse complement strand
CCTTCTTTATATGTTATTTTTTTTCTTTTTTTCCCCTTTCTTTCTTTTTTCTTTATATGTTAATTAACTTATCCAGCTGCCTTGGCTGGGGGAAACCTTTAAGGGCATACTTCGCTTTTCTCCTCTCCCATTTGGAAAAAAGATTACTGATATTTTCCACGGATATCTTGAAGACTCTTGCTTCTGGGGAGAAATATTTTGCATCCAAGGGATCATAAAAGTGAAAGAATGCATGAAGCGACCACTGTGAGCCATTACATTTGTGCACTCGTAGGACTAGAACAAACGGTTGTCTTCATAAAGTGTAAGTTAAACAGAAGCGAAGTTCCTTAAAGGTTCTGTTCCCAACCCCTCCACTCAGAGGCTAAATAAACAAAGGAGGAAAGTGATTAAATGAATAAAATTAGAGGGCAAAAACATACCATTTCCCAAACTAGGAGAAGATGGAAGGGTTGGGGGATATTTGCTGGGCAGCTGTGGATACGCAGGAGAGGAGGACGTACCCAGTCGGAGTGTCTGATGCTAATTCGTGGCATTTTCTACCGCCCAGCGAGGGGTCCCGGTGTCTGTGGCTGTACGTTTTATTGTGGCAGCAATCTTTATTAATTGGGATTCGTAACAACTGGAACACTCTGTGTGGTCCGGAGAATGTGGGGCCCAGACCTCCTTCCAAATTATTCTCTAAAATACACCTTGACCGCATTAGCTAACCGCCACTAACCGCCGCGGAGAAGAAATTATTTCTTTGGGTTCTGTTTCTTAGCCCTGTATTTATTTATTTGCATGTTCATCAAATAAAAACACAAAGTGGGCAAGGGGATAAATAAATCAGACCTATAATTCCAGCCAGGTGACTCGGAGCGTTTCTTGACACCTACGTGTCTGCTTCTGTGTGTATATGCATGGCTTTACTGATAATAAATATTAATGTTACTTGTCTAGCCCAGTCTTTTTCTAGGGGGATGGTTAAGTTTTTATCACCAAGTTTTAGGAACTCTCATGTGTAGTATTTGGCATTTATTCTATGCTAGATACCATTCTGAGCGTTTCCATGCATTCTTTGTTATGCCTTTTGATTCTTCTGTTAGATAGAAAAGATTATTTCATTTATTTTATTTTATTGTGGTTACTGGAGCTTGAACCCAGGGACAGTCTACCACTGAGCTATATCCCGGGCTGTATTTATTTTTTTATTTTGAAATGAGGTCTCACTCAGTTGCCCAGGTTGGCCTCAAACTTGCAATCCTCCAGCCTCAGCCTCCCAAGTAGCTGGAATTTTAGGTGTGTGCCACTATGCCCAATGGTATTTCTTTTCTTCTTTTTTCAATGGAGAAATGGGCATACTTTAAGGAATTTGTTCAAAGCTACATGGCTTATGAATTTAAGAGCTAAGGTTTTACAAAGCAATATAGTTTTAAGTCTCCCTGGTGTCCAGACTTTGAAAAAGTAGGTGTTAGTCAGGCATGGTGGTGCACACCTGGAATTCTAGTACTTGGGAGGCTGAGACAGGAAGGTCACAGGTTTAAGACCAGACTCAATAACCTAGTGAGACACCACTTCAAAACAAAAATTAAAAAGGGCTGGGGCTGTAGCTCAGAGAAAGAAAGCCCTTGGGTTCAATATTCACTTCCAGGAAGAAAAAAAAAAAGGGTGTTGGACATCCCTAATTCAAAATTTCGAAACCTGAAATGCTCCAATAATTAGATATTTTTCCACAAGTGTAAGATTCCACATAGTATAACTTTTTTTCCTGCACAGAATTATTAAAAATGTTGTATAAAATCACCTTCAGGCCATGTATACAAGGTCTGTATGAACCATAAATAAAATTTCATGTCTCTTCCCCAAGATACCTCATTACATATATGCGAATATTCCAAGATCGGAACAAATTTAAAATTAAAACACTCTTCTGCCCCAAGTATTTCAGATGAAGGGGTTAACTGGAATTAATCATAGAGGCATTGATCACTTGGGTATGTTAGGCTACCTTTTGATTTATTTTTAAATTGGCTCCCCAAATATTTTTATTTCCTATAACCAATCAGCGTTTTCTGCTTTTTGGGGTCACGCGTAAGCACGTCCTTGGCTTCGGGCTCTCAGGTGTTTGGCATTGGATAAGGAGGTCCACTATCAGCTTGCTTGGTTCTTAGACCTTCAGACTCATACTGAATGATTCCCCTGGCTTCCCTGGTTCTCCAGTTTGTAGGTGGTATATCCTGGCTTCCCACAATAAATCTCATATATTTATCTCTACATAGCTTGACAGTGGCTACAGGACTTCAGTCCCTGCCTTTGTGGTCTGAATGATTTTTCTTTACCAAATCTTCCTCCTCTTTCCTCTTATGGGAACACGTGTGATTGCGCTTAGGACTCAGCCAGGCAACTAAGGTGAACCCTACATCTCAAGATCCTCAACTTCAATCCCATTTACAAAAATCCTTTTCCAAGCCGGGCATGGCGGTGCACGCTTGTAATCCCAGTATTTGGGAGGCTGAGACCCAAGGATCACGGTTCACGGGCAGCCTCAGATACTTAGTGAGGCCCTCCGCAACTCAGTGAGACTGTGCTTCAAAATAAAGAATAAATAATAGGGCAGTGGATGTAGCTCGGAGGTCAAATGCCCCTGGGTTCCATCCCCAGAGCCGCAAAAAAAAAAAAAAAAAAAAAAAATCCTTTTCCTATATCATGTAGCATTTTTAGGCTCCGGAGATTAGGGTCTTTAGAGGTCATTTCTCAGCATCCTGCTGTACCAAATATCTTTTTATTTGTTTCCATTAAAATAATTTTATTCTATGCTTGTAGAGCAAAAATAATCTGCAGTGAAAGAAAATAACTCATAATCGCATTGGCTACTTAAGTTTTGGCAGTGTTGAGAGTCCTTGGCTGTGGATAGGTGTTGGTTTTTTGGTGTTTATCTTTGCAATAGCAATGGGGTTTGGTCTCCACGCGTGCACACATGCATATTACATGTCCGTATGTGTACTTTTAATACAGGTACACCATTAAAATATCACATACTAGCCGGGCGTGGTGGCGCACGCTTGTAATCCCCGGGCTTGGGAGGCCGAGACAGGAGGATCACGCAGGTTCGAAGCCAGCTTCAGCTATTTAGCGAGGCTCTCAGCAGCTTAGTGAGATCCTGTTTCCAAATAAGATATAAAGTAGGTCTGGGAGTAGAGCTCACAGGTAGAAAGCCCTGGTTTCCATCCTCAGTACACCCAACGCCAAAATGTGAAGTAAGCCAGCCCAAACAAGAGAGGAAAAGCTTATTAAGTTGATACATTTGAAGCCCAGCATGGTGGTATGTACCTGCGATCCCAGTACTCAGGAAGCCGAGACAAGGAGGATCGAAGGCTCAAGGACAGCCTCAGCAAGTAATGAGACCCTCACCAACCTAGTGAGAACCTATTTTGAAACAAAAATAAAATTAGGTGAGCTGGGGTATATAGCTCGGAGGTAGAATGCTCATGGACTCAATCCCAAGTACCATAAAAAATTGATATACTTGTTTTCAATTTTCACAGAAATTTGAACACCAAATCCTATTTCTGGTACCCAGTCTTCCTCTATGTACTCAACTCACTCTTTCCTCAAAAAACTCCTCAATAAAAACCAATGATTCTATATACCATGGGATTAATGCCTAGTACAACTCTGGTTCACTGTAAACATAGACACCATTTGATCCCAGGATTTTTGCGGTTCACAGACATTTGCCACATAAACATCACACATTCCAGAAACAACCAGACTACCCAAGACATAGAAACGATGATAGTAAAACGAAAGCCTTATTTGGTTGGGAGGGGCCACTTATTTGCTAAGTAGGTCTGAAACACACCAGACAGAGGATAATACTATGTCCAGCACACAGACCCAGGACCAACTACAGATGATACATTCAAGTCACCCAGAGTCCATGTGTTAAAGGACTTCCAGATGCCCTCCAAGGCGGGCCCTCCGTGCTGTAATCTGGGCCTCACCCGCCATGTGGCGTTGATTTGGTTGTCGTGATAAAGCATTACAAGATGAAACACAGGCTACCTTCCGTGATCCTAGAGAGTTGGAAAATTGTGGAAGGCCTGATCATTCATCAGGTCGGCATCCCCTAAGGCCAACACATCCTGATCTGAGATAAGGAGATGTGTGGGCACACGCTAAGGACAGACTGTTTATGAGGAATATAAGTTATTATATCCATGCCCCCAAATGACCCCAGATATTTTGGCATCTTCACAAAATTCTCAATCCGTAGCCGGAAAGTTGGGAGTTACATTGGAGGTGCTAAAGACAATACAGTAATCAAAGTCTTCAATGGCCACTCATTCTTAATGGATCTTACTTCATTACTGAAAAATGCTTCCCCCCCTTCTCTTGGTTAAAGCCAATGGCCACTCCCAGTGCAGCCTTTCAGTGACACTCAGAGGACCAGAGACAATGAAAATAAAACAGGGGCACTGAAGAACATTGATTTCGACTTTCCTGTTTTCCAGAATAAAAAAAACAACAACAAAAAAAACCAGAGAGGGTGAATAATTCATCCTTGACTTACAATGCAGGGTCAGTGCTTCCAGATTCTTGGGATACCCCTAGCGCTGGCTCTCACTACCATGAATGTCTTCTAAAACACTGAAAATAAGTCATCCCGAATCGAAAGCCAAAGGGCATCTACTATGTTGAAATGCTCTGATCCTGAGCTATAAGCGGGCTTAAGACATGATTATTGGGAGCAAAAGCAAGAGCTACCATGTATTAGTCTGTTTGTGCTGCTATAACAGAATAGAACAGACTGGGTAGTTTATATATATTTTTTAATTTTTTAAGTGTCTAGGTTAACCATGTTATATTTATACTATTACACATATTCGTATGTAGCTCCTCCATTGAGCAACCTCAGCTTTCTTCCTCTCCTATCCTTCCATTCAAGCTTTGCTGAGATTTCCCCTCCATCATCTGGCGTCCCTCTGGTATTACCACTACTCCCTAGCTTGGGCATATTAGAGAAAACATATGTCCCTTCTCTTTCTGTGCTTGACTAATCTCACTTAACATAATGTTCTCTAGTTCCTTCCATATTCTTGCAAATGCTATTATTTTATTCTTCTTTATAGCTGAATAGAATTCCACTGTGTGTATTTCCCATAATTTTGCAATCCATTCATCTGTTGATGGAGATCTAGGTTGGTTCCATATTTTGGCTATTACAAACTGCGCTGCTATGAACATGGGTATGCATATGTTAATGTAGTTCTCTGATTTCAACCCCTTTGGAAAGATACCCAGGAGTGGTAAAGCCGGATCAAATGGTGGATCTATTCCCAGTTTTCTAAGGAATCTCCACACTGATCTCCACAGTGTCTGAACTACTTTGCTCTCCCACCAACAGTGTAAAAGAGTTCCTCTTTCCCCACATCCTCGCCAGCAATTGTTGTTCTTTGATTTCTTTATGCTTGCCACTCTGACTGGGGTTAGATGGAATCTCAGTGTAGTTTTGATTTGCATCTCCCTGATGGCCAGTGATGAAGAACATCTCTTCATGTATCTATTGGCCCTTTGTATCTCTTCTTTTGTGAAGTGTCTATTTAGTTCATTTGCCCATTTCTTGATTGGGTTGTTTGTTTTGCCAGTGTCGAGTCTTTTGAGCTCTTTGTATATTCTGGATATTAGCCCCCTATCGGAGTGGTGGCTGGTAAAGATCTTCTCCCATTCTGTGGGCTTCCTCTTTAGGTTCTTGATGGTTTCCTTTGATGAGAAGAAACTTTTTAGTTTGAAGAGATCCCACTTATTTTAATTCTTGCTTTAATTTCCAGAGCTTTGGGAGTCTTATTGAGAAAGTTACTCCCTGTGCCTATATCAGACTGGGTAGTTTATGAAGAACAGAAGTTATTTTCTCATCATCGGGAAGCTGGGAAGTCTAATATCAAGATGCTGGTTGGCATTTGGTGCCCAGTGAGAGACTGTACACTCCATCTTCACATTGCAGAAGGCAGATAGGCAAGCTAGTGGAAAACTCTTATAAAGGTCTTAATCTCAGCCAGCCATGAGGTGCATACATGTAATCCCACTACTTGGGAGGCCCAGATAGGAGGATTGCAGGTTCGAGGCCAGCCTTAGCGATTTAGCAAGACCCTGTTTCAAAGTAAAATAAAAATAAAAATAAAAAGGGCTAGGGGTATAACTCAGAGGCAGAATGCCCCTGGGTTCAATGCTTATGACCCAAATACTACTACTACTATTACTTATGACCCAAATACTACTACTACTATTACTATTACTGCGATTAGTATTAATGAATTTACTACCTTTAACCAGGGAGGGTTCCTCAATGGCCTAATACTTCTTTAAGGCTCCACCTCTTAACCATGTCACAGTGATAATGCCTGGATTTTGGAGAGTGGACGTCCTAATCATAGCACACCTGTAACCCCAATCTTACCTGCTTTGCTAACTTTTCTGTTATAGGTGTTTTCATCAAACTTTACCTTCAGTTTCCTAAAGAAGAAAAGTCAGAACAAATTTTTGTTTTATTATTTTATCTTATTTTGGGTTTTGTGGTACTGGGGATGGAACCCAGGGATATTCTACCTCTGAGCTATACCTCCAGTCATATGTTTTTATTTATTTTTTATTAATAAATACACTGGGTTTACCTTTTTTTTAGTAGTGAAGTATGCTTTCATTTTTATTTTTTTAATACAAATTTTTTATTGAACATAATGGTATACATTTAAACTATATTTGGTGCCCTCCCCCCCCGCCCCTGTTTTCCCTTCCCCCCTCCCACCAATGATTGTCCAGGGTAACCATGCCATATTCATAATTTTACACATATTTGGATGTAGACCCTCATTAATCAACATCAGCCTTCCTCCTCCCCTATTTTTCCATTCAGACTTTGCTGGTATTTCCCCTCCAATATCTGGAGTCCCTCTGGTATCCTCTGTGTTTCCTAGTTTGGGCATATTAGAGGAAACGTATGTACCTTCTCCTTCTGTGCTTGGCTGATCTCACTTAACATAATGTTCTCCAGGGCTTTCCATCTTCTTGCAAATGACATGATTTTGTTCTTCTTTATGGCTGAATAGAATTCCATTGTGTGTATTTCCCAAAGTTTTGCTATCCATTCATCTGTTGATGGAGACCTGGGTTGATTCCATATTTTGGCTATTATGAATTGTGCTGCTATGAACATAGGTATGCATATGTTGCTATAGTTCTCTGAATTCAACCCCTTTGGAAAAATACCCAGGAGTGGTAGAGCTGGATAATATGGTATTTTTTATTCTTTATTTTGAAACAGGGTCTCACTAAGTTGTGGAGGGCCTCACTAAGTAGCTGAGGCTGGCCTCCAACCTGTGATCTCCTGTCTCAGTCTCCCAAGTATAGGGATTAGAAGTGTGCGCCACCACGTCTGGCCAGAATGAATTTTTAAAAGGTCAGATGGCAATAAGCAAAAAGATGAATGAGAGTAAAAAGTGCAAAAGGACAGAAGACATCTAACCAAAGGCTGAATGAGTTTCTTGATTTTTTTTTTCCCACTGGGCAGAATATTTTTATTTTGGAATCAAAAGAAAACACATTGGGTGGGGGGCTGAGACAGAAGGATCGCGGTTCGCGGACAGCCTCGGCTACTTAGTGAGGCCCTTTGCAACTCAGTGAGACCCTGTTTCACAATAAAGAATAAAAAATAGGGCTGGAGGGTGTAGCTCGGAGGTAGAATGCCCATGGGTTCCATCCCCAGTACTGTCAAAAAAAAAAAAAAAGAAAAGAAAAGAAACACGTTAAGTTTGCATTTGAGCACAAGGATATAAAACACAATCATACCTCATATGCAAAAGCACAGTCAGTGATAAGAACTAGAAAAAAAAATTGGTACCTTGATATTATGAAATAGAAATATTTGGGCAAATATAAGCACGTGCCGTGAATTAATCTTCATTTCCTTCTTGCCCCCGTGGCTAGCCAACAAAATCACAGAATGACTCACCCATTTGCCTGCCTTCGGCTGACTCTGCCTCCACCCTACATGTCTCATTTCTACCAGACTTAATGTCCTCCATACCTCAGGCTTCCTCTTCAAAAGCCATCGGGCGGCTTCCAGTGGCCCGTTGACTAATGACCAGCTTTGTCTATGGCATTCAAAGCCCAGCACCGACGCTGGCAAGTAGGTTCCAATTAGCGCACCAACTCTAATGGATTTTGTCCCCTCTGCCCGCAGCCTTGTGTTGAAAAGGGACCTGAAGCTACATCTGAATCCAATGAGAAGGCGTGTTGTGATTGATTGGGGATGCCTGCCGAGGCTTGGGTATCAGAGGGAAAGCCCAAGGCCATGTATTTCCTATCCTGACCCAACCTGATCCATGTCATCATTCATCATCCCATCTTTGGGTCTCATTGCTTTATCCCAGTTCTTTACTCCAGCAGCTCCAAACCAGCTTTGATCAGTCAAATGAGGGTCAAAACGTGTAAGGATATCTTTCTCTTTAGAGTCTCAGGTATTTAAGAATAGCCAATAGCCAATCTATTCCACTTTTTATTTTTATTTTTATTTTTTTTCGTTCCTGGGGATGGAACCCAGGGACATTTTACTTCCAAGCTACATTCCCAGCCATATTTATTTATTTTATTTTTTATTTTATTTTTGTGGTACCGAGGATTGAACCCAGGGGCTTTCTACCTCTAAGCTATACCCCCAGCCCAATTTTTTATTCTTTATTTGGAAACAGGGTCTCACTAAGTTGCAGAGTACCTTGCTTAGCAGCTGAGGCTGGCAGGCAAACCTGCGATCCTCCCATCTCAGCCTCCCAAGTACTGGGATTACAAGCGTGTGCCACCATACCCGGGTATTTATTTTTTATTTTAAAACAGGGTTCTGCTAAGTTACGGAGGGTCTTTTCATTCTCTTTTGCTTACTACAGTGTCTCCAGCTCCTACAATAGTTTCCAGCACTATTCCATGTGTTGAATAATTGAATCAATGAATTCTCATTATGGTTTTCCAGGATATCCATACCGGGATTGTTGTGGATACCCAAATCCACAAATGTTCAAGTCCCTTATATAAAAGGGCACAGTATTTGCTTATCATCTACGCACCTCCTCCAGTTGATTTGAAACGATCTCTAGATCCATCATGACATCTAATACAATACAGATATCACATAAAAGAGTTGCCACAGTGGATTGTTTATGGAATAATGTAAAGAAGAAATAGGTTTGTAAATATTCAGTACAAACACAGCTTGTGTGTGTGTGTGTGTGTGTGTGTGTGAGAGAGAGAGAGAGAGAGAGGGAGAGAGAGAGAGAGAGAGAGAGAGAGAGAGAGAGAGAGAGAGAGAGAGAGATATTGAACCCAGAGGCATTCTACCTCCAAATTATAGCCTTGTCCCTTTTTATTTTGAAACAGGGTCTTCTATCTTACTATGTTGCTGAGAGTACTAAGTCGCTGAAGCTGACAAGTACTGGGATTACAGATGTATGCCACCGCACCTGCTTGGATTCTTTTTTTTTTTTTTAAGTAAAACAAAGGATTTTATTTATTTATTTTAATTTTATTTGGATTCTTTTTTTTAAAACATTTTTAATCTGTGGTCAGATGAATCCAAAGTTGGGCAACCCAAGGACACAGAGGGTTGAATGTACTGTTATTCACACACAAAAAAGAAGTAATATTGGGGCAACTTAGGTGGTCTGAAAACTGGGCGACAGTCAAGTGGTCAATATGCTCTGGATTCTAGCCTCCTAGAGGGGAACTGGAAGGTAATCAATAATAAACCAACCACTTTCAGAGTCTGGGGAAGGGTGAAGCTTGGAATACTGCAAAGGGAGAGAGAATGCTGGTGGGTAAGTAGCCACGTGAGGCTGGGGTTGCTCCAGAGGGACCAGATCCTGGATTTCGTTGGCTGTCTAGGAGAATCCTAGTGATGAATTCTGGCCCTGGGAGGGCAATTTGGTTTCCTAAACCCAGAAATTGATTGAGAGTGTTTTGAAGTGGGCCAAGGCTATTATTACACATGTCCTGATGGGGTTGGTCTTAAGTCCGGAATTTGGAAGAAATCGGAGTCTACAAATAGGGCCACACACTTTCTAGTTTATGGATTGGGGAAGGATGAAGAAAGAAGAAAACAGGAAAAGATAGAGCTTCGGAGAGGAATTTGTTGAAGGCCTATTACGTCACCGCACTTAGCTATTATTAGCCTTCCTACCTGGTGATTAATGTGAGCCATTCCCTTTAAAACCATTAAACCCTATGAGGTGGATACAATCTACCCCATTTCATGGGTGAAGACATGACGTTTTGACAAAACTAAGGATCTCCCGAAGGTTGAGAAACCAGAGTTTAATCATAGCCCTGGATGATTCCCAAATCTATGCACATTTCTATTTAGCCACAGTAGTAGTAGTAGTAGTAGTAGTAGTAGTAGTAGTAGTAGTAGTTGTTGTTGTTGTTGTTGTGTGTGTGTGTATGTGTTTGATACTGGGGGACTGAACGCAGTGTTATTTTATCTCAGAGCAACACTTTCAGCCCTTTGCATTTTTTTTTTATTTTGAAACAGAGTCTAGCTAAGTTATTGAGGGCCTCACTAAGTTGCTGAGGCTAGTCTTGAACCTCTGATCCTCCTGTCTCAGCCTCCCAAGCACTAGGATTACAGGCATGTACCACCACACCCTATAGTAGTTTTTTTTTATATTGCAGTGATTTCTATCGCTTCTTCTTCTGTGGTTTGTGTGTGGATAACCACACAAGTTGGTTATTAAGCACATACTTTTCTCTGGATATCAATAATTTTGAGGTGTCATCTAATTATCTTTCTCACTCAACAAGACACATTAGAATTTATGATGTTATTAGGAAGTTAGCCTTAAATTTGTGTTAAAAATAAATGATTATTATATTTCCCACTTGAAATAAAAACCAATTTTGAGACACCAGGTTATGAATGGACCTGGACTCAAATGGTACATTTAAATTGTTCAGATCTTCTTGGATATCTATAGTTGGTATGAAGTTAAATTTCCAGGAGCTTGGCAAATGTACTTTGTTATCATTAAAATCTATTATAAAGGGAAATTCATCTGAATTTGGAACTCAGCCTGATATGGTTGTTGCCCTGGATCAATAAGTTGGGAAATTAGCTGGATTGAATCCATCTACTGTTTGAGAGATTAATGAGGGACCCAGCTCCATTTTGAGAAAGTGGAGTATATTGTGGACCTAGAAGTCAGGATGAGTTTTCATGTAAAAATAAGACTAATGTCCACTCTCTAAATATAAACGAGGACAATTCTAGTTTATTTGAATTGAGCTCTGAGTTCTACATACACATTTCTAGGGATCTGTTGATTTCATAGGCAATAAAAATAATGATCATTTAACTAGTTTCCTAGGATTTCCATAAAAATCCTCAAACCATTTAGTAACTTCAAATGATAGAAATTTATTCCCCTGTAATTTTGGAGGCCAAAAGTCCCAAATCAAGCTGTCAACGGGGCTGTGCTGGGGGCCCGTGGGGAAGATCCTTCGTCCCCTTGGTAACTGTAGGCTCCAGATATTCTTTGGCTTGAGGGTCCCTGATTCCATTTATCACCTCCATCTTTACATGGCCTTCCCCTTCATCTCTGTGATCTTTACTGTGAGACCCTGTTTAATTTTATTTTGTATGTGTGTGTGGTACTAGGGTCTCCATGATGTGAAATCAGAGTCAGTCAGTCTCTCTCTCTCTCTCTCTCTCTCTCTCTCTCTCTCTCTCTCTCTCTGTGTGTGTGTGTGTGTCTTTCTCTCTCTCCTCCTCCTCCTCCTCTTCTTCTTCTTCATTCTTCTCCTCCTCCTCTTCATCTTCCTCTTCTTCCTCCTCCTCCTCCTCTTCTTCTTCTTCCTCTTCTTCCTTGTGCTCCTCCTCCCCCTCGCGCTCCTCCCCCTCCCCCTTTTCTCCTCCCCCTCCTCCTTTTCTCCTCCTCCTCCCCCTCCCCCTTTTCTCCTCCTCCTCCTCCTCCCCCTTTTCTCCTCCTCCTCCTCCTCCTCCTCCTCCTCCCCCTTTTCTCCTCCTCCTCCTCCTCCTCCTCTTCTTCTTCTTCATTCTTCTCCTCTTCCTCTTCATCTTCCTCTTCCTCCTCCTCCTCCTCTTCTTCTTCTTCCTCTTCTTCCTTGTGCTCCTCCTCCCCCTCGCGCTCCTCCTCCTCCTCCTTCTTCTTCCTTCTTCTTCTTTTCTCTCTCTCTGTGTCTCTCTCTGTCTCTCTGTTTCTGTCTGTCATCTGTCTGTCTGTCTGTCTGTCTCTCTCTCTCTTTCCCCAAACCATGCCTCGATCTCTGAAGATGCACCCCTGCCTGACATGAACTGAAACTCAAGAGATCTCCAAAAGAACTGTAGGAAAATAAATCTTTCTTCCTGTTAGTTGTGCAGACAAATAGTAACATACAACATCTAAGAGACAGTGACAAGGGACACCGGGGCTGTCTGCTGACTCCCCTTCCTTGCATTCCCCCTCTCTAGGAGAAGGCAGCTGTCATGTCACGAGGACCCTCAACAGCCCTATGGAAATGCCCACTTGGAAGGGAACTGAGACCTCCTAACAGCCATGTAGGTGAGCCATCTTTGTCCCAGTCATGTCTTTTTCTGAGCGTATCCCTGGCCAGTCTCTTTGCCAGAACCACCCAACCATCCAGCTCAGCCAGCCCCCAAATTCCTGACTCACAAAATCATCATGTCATAAATATTGTTTGACTCAACTTTAAACAGAATTAAGTTAGAGTTAAAATTTGGAGTGGTTTCTTACACAGTAATTGATAGCTGGCACATCTTAATGTAGTTCTTAACTTACTTCATTGAACCATTGCCTTATTGATAAATATTTATATTTTTAGCTGGGCATGGTGGCGCACACTTGTAATCCTAGCATTCGTGAGGCTGAGACCAAAGGATCACGGTTTGCGGACAGCCTCAGCTATTTAGTGAGGCCCTCTGCAACTTAGTGAGACCCTGTTTCAAAATAAAGAATAAAAAAATAGGGCTGGGGATGTAGCTTGGAGGTCAAATGACCCTGGGTTCCATCCCCAGACCTGCAAAAAAAAAAAAAAAAGAATTATATTTTTGTATTGTAGTGATTTGAGCTGCCATTATTTTCTTATTGCTGATTTTAAGGGAATGTTTTTAGTATTTCACTTTTAGTTATGATTACTGGTTTTGTTTAATACATTTTACCAGGTGTATAAATTCCCCCATAATTTCATTGTGTGAGGACTTTTTCAAAATAATTAATGAAGGTTACATTTTATTGGCTGCTTTTCTTTTATTATGATGATCAATTTTTTAATTTGTTAATTGATGATATATATATACATATAAAATATTTACTTTTGGACTCATTTTATTTGGACTTATTTTATTTGGACTTATTTTAAAAGCTACATGCTATTTATCCATTGTAAACATTTTAATTAATTAATTAATTTATCTATTTATTTATTTTTGGTGGTACTGGGGATGGAACCCAGGGGCTTTCTATCTCCGGACTACACTCCCAGATGTATTTTATATTTTTTATTTGGAAACAGGGTCTCTTAAGCCAGAGAGGCTGGCTTTGAACCTGTGTGATCCTCCTGTCTCCGCCTCCCAAGCGCGGGGATTACAAGTGTGCGCCACCACGCCCGGCTAACATTTTATATATAATGGCACAATTGCCAAAACTAAGAAGCCAGTATTGCTCCATTACTGATAAGTAAATTTCGTATTATATTTGGAATTCTCTAGTTTTTCTTTGAGGTACTTTCCCCACTTCCAGTATCCAATTCAAGATACAATAGTATATTTAATTATCACGTCTCCCTAGTCTCATACAGACTGTGAAAATTATTCAGTCTTTCTTTTTCATAATCTTGACAGTTTTGAGAAAAACTGGTGAGGTATTTTGTAGGGTGTTCCCATAAGGGTTTGGCTGATGAGTTTCTCATGATTAGACTGGGATTATGGATTTTTTTTTTAACAGAAATGCAATCGAGCTGTGTTTTCCTTTATCAACTCAAGAGGGACGCCTAGTATTCATGTGACACAAACCAGATGCCTTTTTAAGTTTTCTCTACTGTAAAGCCATTATTTCTCTCTTTTTATATGCTGTTTTTTGAAGCAATTTACTAAGCCTAGTCCAGCTTTACCTCCTGGATGAAGGTGGAAGTATCTATAAATATTTTTTGAAATTCTTCTAAAAGTATATATCTTCTCCCCCATTTGTTACAGATTTTGCTAAATCACTTACAGACATCAGTAGAGACTCCTATATGTTTATTTTACACTTTGGGTTATAACCCAATACGACACGTATATTTTGTTTCTCAAAGTGTTTCAGTTTAGGTTGCTGGGAGCTCCTTAAAGTTGGTGCCTGTGTCTCCTTGTTATTTATTTATTAGCACTTCCTTGCTTTTCCGTATCACAAGATGTCCCGGGCTCATCCTGTACTTCCCCTGCCTCGATCTTAAGACACATTTTATGCAAGGGACCTTGGTTCCCTGGGTGTGGTATTTAGGAGGCAAAATGTGGTCATAGGGTGTGCTCATAGTGACTGGGGTGGTATTTCTGGCCTGTAATTTTTTTAACAGCTTTATTAAAATATAATTCATCTCTTTAAAATGTATAATTGAATGGTTTTTAGCGCATTCTGCACCAAAGACAATTTTGGGATATTTTTATTGCCTTGAGAAGAAACCGTACAGAATTTAACTATCACTCCACAATCTTGTCCTTCACCCAGCCCTAAGCAACCACGGATCTAGTTTTTAATCTCAATACATTTTTCGGCTTTGAACTTCCATATGAATATAATCATATAACACGTGTCCTTTTTAAGTAGATTATTTTTCACTTAGCATAATGTTGTCACGATTAATCCACGTTGTAATGTGAATCGGTACTTCGTTATTTTTTTTTTTTTTGGCAAATAGTATTTCATCGTGTGAATGTATCACGTTGATCTGCTGATTGGCCTTGGGATCATCATTACCTTTTGGCTATTATGAATAATGCTTCCACAGCCATCTGTATAAGCTGCTGTGTAGATATGTGTCTTCGTGTCTTTGGGGGATATACTTAGCAGCAAAATCGCTGAATCATTGGTAGCTCTATGTTTAGTCATTGGAGAAACTATCAGCTGGTTTCCTAAATGGACCAGACCATTTCATATTTCCACTGGAAGTATATGAAGCTTTCAATTTCCCCACATGCTTGCCAGTACTTATTTGAGTTTTTAAAAATTTACTCTTTGATTTGCATTTCCCTGATGACTAATGATTTAGCATCTGTCCGTGTACTTGTTTGGCTATTTGCACAACTTTTTGAAAAAAATATCTGTTTAGATCATTTACCTCTTTTCTTATACACCTAAGAAATTGAAAAGTAAAAGCAGGTCCATAAATGGTGGAGATTGGTGAAGGACATTCATAGACTTAAAAGTGGTGTATCCTAGACTGTAGGCTGGCTGATTTTCATGAAAGAACAAAAGAATAAGGCAGTTGGGAGGAACCTTCTGGTGTCGGAACAAATGCACATTATTTGAAATTAAAAAGAAAATTAACAGAATAAATATCTTGATTTGTATTTGTAAAATCAAATTCTCTGACATATTTCTCTCTCATAACCTTTCACCAGTGTTTTTCTGATGGGTTTCTTTTTTTTTTTTTAACACAACTCTAATTGTTTTTTTTTTTAAAGTTTCTTGCAATTGTCATAAACATTGGTAAAGTTCCACAAGCAGAGCTTCTACTTCAATTGACATATATCATCATAACATTTTTGGACTCAACTTTGAAAAGAGGTGTGTGCCGAAGATAAAATTAAATACACTCCTGTTTCTGGAATTCTTAAATTTAGCGACAATATTATTTTTAAACGCGTTATAGTTTGGACATAAGCTGTCTCCCAGAGAAGCTCACGTGCTAGGTTATGCAGCCAGGTTTGGAAGTGGGGTGTGGTGAAGAAGATGGATCAACGAGGGGGAAGTGAGGACATGGGTTGTCTTGGAGACTGTATCTGTTCCTGGCACCTCCTGGGCTCTCCCTCCCTCTCCCTCTGCTCCCTGGCCATCATAAAGTGAGAGCAGATTTTCCTCCTGCCATGAAACGTTGTCACTGCACCTCCTACCTTGGAGCCAGGTGATCATGGACTGACCTCTGAAATCCTGAGCCCTATATAAACCTTTCTTTTTCTAAGTTGAGTTTGCCAGGTATTTTGATCATAGAGACAAGAAGAAAGCTTACTAAATCAATAGGATACCGTCCTCTACTACAATTTCAGTTCCTATAACTGTTGTAATCTAAATTATTTTTATATTAAACATTAATTTTAAAATTTAACTTGCAATAGAATTCATACAGCAATGCCAAATATTTCATTTTTTTCTGATATGATAGAAGAAAATCCCCAACACCTGGTTGATTCTCAGTTCTTTCCTAAACAGATCATTACATCATTTATAAACAATTCGATTTGTGCCCCTTCTTTTTCTTTCATTACTGGTGTTTTGCATCAGCAAAAAACTTCTGGGCCATGCTGAGTAACAGTGATGGGAGACACGAGAGGACATCCTTGCCCTGCTTCAATGGGAATGATTTCAATCTCTCTCCATTTTTTGGTGTTTAAGAAAATACCTCCATTCATTCTTTCTTTCTTTCTTTCTTTCTTTCTTTCTTTCTTTCTTTCTTTCTGTGGTACTGGGGGATAGAACCAAGGGACTTTCTACTTATGAACTCTCACACCTATTTTTTATATTTTTAAAAATTTGGAAACAGGGTCTCACTAAGCTTCTGAGAGTCTCACTAAGTAGCTGAGGCTGGCTTCGAACCTGTGGGATCCTCCTGTCTCAACCTCCCAAGGACTGAGATTACAGGCCTGCACCACCATGCCTGGCTAAGATCTCCTTTTCAAGTAGAAAAAAAATGCCCATTGACTCTGTTTCACTTTCAATCAGCAATCAATCCTGAATTTTATTAAATATTAAATCTCTGTAATATTAAACCATATTAATGCCTTTTAATTTAATACTAAATCATCTTTCTATTTCTGAGTGTATCAAGTGACTCCCTCATAATATA
The DNA here is from genome assembly GCF_963383645.1 of Muscardinus avellanarius. Taxonomy (NCBI): domain Eukaryota; kingdom Metazoa; phylum Chordata; class Mammalia; order Rodentia; family Gliridae; genus Muscardinus; species Muscardinus avellanarius. The sequence goes on along the minus strand of NC_137802.1, from coordinate 10,338,514 downwards.
CATACAAATACTACCTATTTATAAAAGAGAAAGCAAGCCATGCATGATGCCATATACCTGTAATCCCAGTTGTGAGGAGGCTGAGACAGGACAATCTCAGGTTTGAGGTCAGCCTCAGATACTTGGCAAGGCCCTCAATAACTTAGAGAGACCTGTTTTAAATCAATCAATCAATAAACAAACAAATAAAATAGGACTGAAAGTGTAGCTTGGAAGTAGACCACTGGATTCAATACCCAGTACCACACACACGGAAAGCAAAAGAAAAAAGAAAGAAAGAAAAAAAAAATAACAAGGAGAAAAAAAATGAAAAAGAAGCAAAGGTCATACAATCTCTATAAAACTGTTGCTGAGGTGGATGCAGAAAGGATGCTTTTGATTGTTGAACCATCCTTAAGAATGTGAGAAAATAGAAACTAATTTCTTTTCTTTCTTCCTTCCTTCCTTCCTTTCTTTCTTTCTTTCTTGCACATTTGTGATACAATTTCACTATAGATGGGTGAATTTAGTCCACTTTTATTTAATGATAAAATACAGATTTGGTTTTAATATAGCTTTAAAAAGCTACCCTCGTATCTGGGCATAGTGGTGCATATCTGTAATCGTAGTACTTGGAAGGCTGTGACAGGAGGATCGCAGGTTCAAGGACAGCCTCAGCTACTTGGTGAGATCCTCATTGATTTAGCGAGACTCAGTTTCAAAATTAAAACAAAAATAGGGCTGGGAGTGTGTGACTCAAAAGGAGAATTGCCCTGGGAGTTCAATCCCCAGTTTTAACCCCCCAAATCCAAATGCACACACACACACACTGTACATTCTAATTTTTTCTGTTTGGGGAAGGTATTAAAAAGTTTTGAATATTTGTTCTAATGGTTATTTTATTTTTTGTGGTACTGGGGATAGAACTCAGGGACATTCTACCTCCGAGCTACACCCCAGCCCTATTTTTTATTCTTTTATTTTTGAAACAGGGTCTACTGATTTGGAAAGAGCCTCACTAAGTAGTAGCCGAGGGCCACAATCCTCCTGTCTCAGCATCCCAAATGCTGGGTTTACAAGTGTGCACCACCATGCCCAGCTGTAGTGGTTATTTTATTTTATTTTGGTGCTGGGGATGGAACCCAGAGGCTTTCTACCTTCAGGCTACACTCCCAGACCTATTTTCTATTTTATTTGGAAACAGGGTCTCACTAAGTAGCTGAAGTTGGCTTTGAACCTGTGTGATCCCCCTGTCTCAGCCTCCCAAGCACGGAGATTACAAGCGTGGGCCACCACACCCAGCCTCTAGTGGTCATTTTAAAAGGAATAATTTTTTTAATCTTCTTATGCTTCATTTATATATAAATATATATAAATATATATAATATTTATGGTGCTGGAAATTGAACCCAGAGACATTCTACTTCTGAGTTACACCCCCAGACTGAATTTTAAAATGTCATTATTTAGAATCAGGCAGCCACAACAATAGCTGGCAACTGCCAGATAGGACATCAGATTTTGGCTTAATATCTGATCGGGACAATATATAGAGTCATTTATAGCCATGACTTCCTAACTAAAATATAAAAAAGAAGAGACAGACCAAGATGGTGGAGATGGAAAAAGCAGTATTCAGGAGAGGTAGATAAAACCAATCCAACCCGCCTTGAACAGTTGGAGAAATCTCCCCCCCCCCCAAAAAAAAAAGACTGCTCCTGCCCCACATGCTCAGGAATTCTGGACAACATTACTATGTGTTAGGTTGAAAATAGAGTTAGGGGGTTTAGGAGGGAGGTAAAAACACCAACTGGATTATCAGAGACCACTGATTCAGACCCGGCCCCTCCAGAGAGTCAGCTGGCCATGTGGGAAGGGACTGACGGGCCACGTCTAGAGAGTTGAGCATAGTCCTGATTGGCCGGTTGAGTTACGTGGCGGATCAGAGGCACTGATGTTTTATAGGCATGCTGATTGTCTCACGACATCTGTAATCTCGCGATGTTTGGAGTCTCCAGGCACCTAGGTCTCGCGATATCTCCGCTTCTGACTTCCAGGGTTCTGCCTCCTATTCCCGCTGACCTCACATGGGGGAGGGACCCGACTTATCAATATGTAAGAAAAATGCTCAGGAGGAGGGCCAAGATGGCAGCGGCGGTGGCAGCAATGGCCAGTATCAGGGAGAGACAGGTAAATTCATTCTAATCCACCCTGAACTTTTGAGGGAATCTCCCCAAAAGTAATCTGCACCTGCCCCACATGCTCAGGAACTCTGGACAACATACTATGTAAGAAAAGTGTTCGGGACATGTCAGACGGAGCCCCGCATGGCCGGGTCGGCCGGCGCCAAGGATGCTCCTGGCCGCTACGCTCCTCTGCACAGCGCTGGGGCCGGGTGCACTCAGAGCAGCAGAACCCGCTCTCCGGGGTGAAGCTGTGGGCCTCCGCTCTTGGTGGGGAGATAAAACACATTGCTAGTAAGTACTTGGGCCCCAAACTCCTGCAAAAGACACATGCTGTTTTCTTTTATGAAAAATATTGGCCAGGCGTGGTGGCGCATGCTTGTAATCCCAGCGCTTGGGAGGCTGAAACAGGAGGATCATGCAGGTTTGAAGCCAGCCTCAGCTACTTAGTGAGGCTCTCAGCAACTTAGTGAGACCCTGTTTCTAAATAAAAAAATACAAAATAGGTCTGGGAGTGTAGCCCAAAGGTAGAAAGCCTCTGGGTTTCATCCCCAGAACCACATACACACACAAAAAAAATATTGAAGAGGGAGGAAGATGGCGGTGGCTGCAGTTGCAGCTGCAGCAGTGACCACGACCCCCGTGGTGATGGTTAGTAGCAGCAGGATATGCATTTCCCTGAGAAACCCTGGACAACAGATTTTGATTTAATGGCTGATTGGGACAACACACAGAAACATTCCCAGTCATTACTTCCTATCTGAAATATAGGAGAGAAAGTGGAAAATGGCGGAATGAGATGCGCGACTGCAGCGCGGTGCCTGCCACTGTAAGAAAAGTGATTTTTGGAGGGATATCCCAGAAGAGATCAGAAAGCAGACTGCTCCTGCCACACAGGCAGAGGAATACTTAACAACAACATACTCGAGGAGAGACCAAGAAGGCGGTGGAAGCGGCCAGCATTCAGATCCAACCAAATCCACCTTGAATTTCTGAAAAAATCTCTCCCAAAGTAGACTATTCCTGCACCACATGCTCAGGAACTCTTGCTCAGGAACTCTGAACAACATACTATGTAAGGAAAAGTTTTGTGGAGACAGACCAAAATGGCAGTAGCAGTGGCGGCCAGTATTCGGGAGAGGCAGACAGATCCAATCCGATCCACCTTGAATTTTTGAAAATATCTCCCCAACGGTAAAGTGCTCTAGCTGCATATGTGCAGGAATTCCAGACAACACACCATGTAAGAAACATGTACAGGGTAAGTTGGAGGGATCCCCACCCATGTTGCTGGGCCGATTCACTGCACTGGGTATCCTGGGAGACCTCGGCTTATGGCCACTGAGCTCTTCTGCACTGTGCTGGGGGTCAGGGTGTACTTGGAGCAGCGGATTTCACTCTCCATGGTGAGGCAGTGAGCCTCCACTTTCAGTGGGGAGATAAAATCCATTGCTGCTAGAGAATTGGGCTCCCAGCCTCTGCAAATGACATGTGCTGCTTTCTACTACTAAAATATATGTGGAGGGAAATATGGGAACCTCTGTAAACGTCATGCCCACAGTGACAGGAACCAGAAACTGCCAGGCAGTGAGCCCCCGGTCAGGAGCCAGCAGGCCGGGCCCGAAGCAAGCCTCAGGGTGAGGCCGTGTCAGGAGCCAGTGGGCCAGGCCCGGAGCCTGCCATGGGGCGAGGCTGGGTTTGGAGCCAAAGAGGTCAGGCCTGGAGCCTGTTGTGTGGCAGGCCTGGAATTGGGGCCTGCTTTCTTCAACTGTGTGGCCAGGAAGCAATAGAAGCTGCCACTGCCTCACCTAATCTCTTAGCAGATTTCCAGATCCAAGTGACCTCTGTTTAAGAAGAAATTGGTTGTGAGTGGATCATCCTGTCAAAGTTACTCACCTTCTGGCTTTCAGGTTTTCAATAAGTGGGAATAAGTGTGGAGAAATAGAAGCTCTAATACATTGCTGGTGGGATTGCAAGTTGGTGCAACCACTTTGGAAAATAGTATGGAAGATCCTCAGAAGAAGAAAAATGAATTTACCATATGATCCAGCAGTACCACCTCTGGATATCTACCCAAAAGAATGAAAACCAAAATACAAACTAATGCATGAGCAACCATGTTCACAGCGGCACAGTTCACCATTGCCAAACTGTGGAACCAGCCAAGATGTCCTTCAATGGATGAGTAGATTCCAAAACAATGGGGTATGTACACAATGGAATTTTGCCCAGCTGTAAGGAAGAACAAAATTATGGCATTTACAGTGAAATGTCACAAAAGAAAATAAGAAATCAGATGATTTTCTAAATGTGCAAAATATTAAGGAGAAATGGGTAACAGGAGGGACTCTAGATGAAGAAGGGACCCTAGAGAGGAGCAATGAAGGCGACATATCTGAGGGGATGGGAGGGAGGATAAGGGAAACTCTTTAAAGCACAGGATGTACTTAAACATATCAAAGTCAATCAGGAAGTTAAGCATGGGTAGGAGGGAGCGGGAGGGAAGGTGTTAGAGACTGGATAGGGGCTGATTGGGTGATGTGTGCATGTATATCTCCACAAGTTTTTTATTCCATTGAGATCTATGAATACAATGTGCCAATAAAAAATTATTTAATAAAAAGGAAAAAAAAGGAGAAACAGGGTCTTACTAAGTTTCTAAGAGCCTCAATAAGTTGCTGAGGCTGGCTTTGAACCTGTAATCCTTCTGTTTCCACCTACCAAGTACTGGGATTACAGGTATACATCACCATGCCTGGCCCTTACATTTTATTTTTTAATGACAATTTCACTTAACTCTACAATATAAGGAACTGGGAACTTTCTCCCTACTCAAATAATTTCATTGGTCATATTATTTTTAATGGGTCGTATTATTTTTAATTGGTCTTATTATTTTTATCATGTTTATTTTTGTTTATTTCAATCTGTGCATATCTATGACTGCATTTGTGCATCTTTGACCCCCCCTCATTTATTAAAGATTATAAACTCATGCACCTACGTAATTTAGAAATAATCCTAAATTCCTACCAGCTGGAGCTAAATTCCCCAAGACAAGTGAACTGTCCCTGTCCTGGAAACACAGAGGGGCTCTGTGTCCAAGGATGGACTCTGGCATCCTTTCTGTGTTGCACACCTGGCCTGCCTGGAGCTACACAGAGTGTACAGTTGTGCTCATGTGTGAGGCACGGCAGGTGAGCAGGATTGGGCTTTAGTTTGGAAAGACGGCTTTCTGAAGTCATGGAAATCCAGAAATGTATGACCTTAAATTCAAGTCATAAATTGCAGTAATATAACATACCATAACAAAGCTGGGAAAGAGGGCAGGAAACACCAGGTAGGCTTTCCACTGACCCGCTTCCCCTGAGTTGGCTGCTGATGGAGGCCAGGTGCCTTTGGGGCTCAGCTTTAGGAGGTACATAGAGCTCCTGGTTACAGCCCAGGCAGACTCTTGCCCAAGGACCAAGAGCCACAGGCTTAACACACTGTCAGTCTTCCACTCTGATCTCTACCCAACATAGGAGAGCATTCTTCCCATTGACAAGTCTGTACTTGGCAATTTCAGTGACTTGGTGACTTTTTGGTGACTTGCTGAAATTACATCCTACTCTCTCACACTTGAGATAGTAAGCAGAGCAACCTGGACCCCTATTCTATTGGCAAAATACAACTACAGCAGAGGTGGCAACATCAATAAGAACTCTGGTTGAACACTTGCTCTGCATTCTAACTCCTTTGGAGGAATGTATTTTCAGCAAAATAGCACCTGCCATCTACTTTATACTTAACCGGATTCTTGCATCTCATAGCAGCAGAATGTTACCTTATACCCAAGAGCTGCTGCACTGGATGCTGCGTCCAAGGATCTGAAAATGGAAGTGACATCAGTCATCACATGTGAACTCATATAATCACCAGTAACAGAGTGATAGCTTATTTTATAGACGAAGATATGGAATTAACAAACATTAGAACTGATATGCTCACTAATAAGAAAGAAAATGAGCACGTCACCATGGATGAGGCTCAGCCCTTGCCTTGAGCAAGAGGAGAGCCGGCACCAAATTCTGGGTGCTGTGCGGTATCAGAAGAGTCACAGCAGAGCTTTGGTGATCAAAACCTGAATAGCTATTATTAGTTCTTGGGAAGGACTAACTTAAAAGGACACCAGAAACTTTATGCAGAGATGAAATATTTTACACCTTGCCTGTACATACCTATCAATATTAAAAATAAAAGACAAGAAAGGATTAAGGGCATTTGCTAAGATTCTAGGGCAACCGCAAGACCCTGGGCTGGTAATTAGTTCTCTTTGGCTCCAGTTCCTCCCTTTTACCATCAGAGGATATAGCTGTGCAGGGACTCCCCCCTCCACCCCTCGTTACTGGAAGAAGGTCCCAAGGAGTTCCCAGAGAAGGGAGAATGTTACTGAGAACAAGGAGGGTCCCTGGTATGTGAGATTAGAAAGCTTTTAAGCACATGCTAGAAGATGCTCGGAAGTTTATCCAGGAGGGCAAGGAATATCCATTCAAGGGAGAATGCAGCCCACCTCTGAGTTAGAGACACTCTGGGGGTTTTCGGTCTCTTCTTTCAAAGGGAAACAGTGCAGGTTGGGTAGGGGACTGGACAGGAGGATGATACCCGGCTGGTGGCTGGTGATCACAGGATGGTTTATGATGGTCTGGTCATCTTCAGGATGACTGCTAGTCATTATCTGATCAGCAGATAATGTTGAAAAGTCTCCTAAATTATAGGCTTCTTAAAATACCACATCTTTCTTTGCTTAATTTATTTATTGCATGGGCCAATGAACAGTGCACCAGGTAATTTCCATAAGTGGCTGAATTTACGGTAACTCTAAGATGTATAGATTTCCCTGAAAATTTGGAGTGACAGGTTTGAAAAAGAGGGACTGACTTGGGGGCATAACAGGCCTAGAAAGGTATACAGAATCTTAAATTAAAATGATATTTTCTTGGCCTTCCTTTTGTCTCCTTTCTACTCTTTTTATTTTTATTTTTTTTCGGGCCTGGGGATGGAACCCAGGGGCATTCGACCTCCGAGCTACACCCCCAGCCCTATTTTTTATTCTTTTATTTTGAAACCGGGTCTCAGTGAGTTGCAGAGGGCCTCACTAAGCAGTTGAGGCTGTCCGTGAACCACGATCCTCCGGTCTCAGCCTCCCGAATGCTGGGATTAAAAGCGTGCACCACCGCACCCAGCTCCTTATTTACTCTTTTAAAATATTTATTTTATCTTACCTTACCCTTAGACTCAGGAGTTTGTCCCCGGGTCCTGCTACTGGGCATCTTATGATCATAAACTCACCCTATGGCACTGCATATCACTGTTTGCTAAAGTTCCAGGAGAAATGCCATCCAACCACATCTCCGCCTGGAGAGGTGACCTGCTTCACAGGCCGGGGACAGCGTGGCGCATCACCCCACCTACCATTAAGCGCTAAAGAATCATAATGGAGCTTTTATGCTCCTGGCCTGTTTTGCTTTCCATTAAGTCGCAGATACGCTGTTTGCTTTGGGATCCTTAGTTCAGGCTGCTTTGAAATCCATAGGGGGAAAGAACCCCTTCATTAAGTTCAGCAGCACAGCCGGGGCAATGTGGCAGAGCTCCTATTTGGTTTTCCTTTTGTAAATATTTGTGCTCTCTCGGGCTAAGGAGTGGCCTGTGCTAGAGACTAAAATATCCCCATTTATATCCTCCAGGTGCGGCAGGAAATGCCTGACCTCTCACCCTGCCCCAGCGCTGACCTCCACCCCACTCCCCAGGACCACCATCCCGGCGGCCCTAGCACTGATCCGAGCCCCTCTGCACGCTGACCGCTCACTAGCCGGAGATGGGCCTGGATAGGAACAGTGATGGCAACTTGGTATCTTCATCCGAAAGGTGAAGGTGACTTAGCTTTCCTTGGTGCCTTCCAGCTTGTGGGTGAAAGAAATGGGAACACAATATTGGCCGCGCCGGAGTCTAATTTGTCCAGAAATAAGGCCTGGTTTGTTATAGAAATGAGATCAGAGATGTAGGTAAAAGCGAGAGAGGTAATACGTAGGTGTGAGAATGGAACGATAACTGGCCATGCCTTGAAGACATAGTTCTCTTTCTCCTGGATTCATTCATTCCTCTGGGTTTTTGCATTTCTTTTCTTTTTATTTTCACAAGAGGATCAGGTTAGGAATTTTCATACAGACTAAGAGGTCCCCCGTTTGCTGTGGGATCTGTTTGGTTAATTATCTTCTCCTCAACTGCTAACTCAATTTACAGCTCAGGGGATTTGGGTGCCTCGGTCCATAAACATTTACTGAATGGCGCGCTCGTGTAGGTATTTGATTTATACAGTTACTCTTTAAACTTTCAGTTTTATATCTCCGTAAGTTTGCTTCCTTTTTCATTTCTCTACGTTCTTATCTGGCTAATGCGTGTCTACGCATTTCTGAGCTGCTGTTTAGGCAAATGGCAGTATGTAGCTTTTAAGGCCATCATGGAAAAAAAATGAACTAATCTGATAAATGCATATAAAACATTTTACATTTTAAATACTTTCCAAAATGCGGTCTTTTTTTTTTTTTTTTACTTTTAATGGACACGAAAAACATCAGATAAGTGGATTTAGCTTTATTACTTTAATAATGAGATGATGAAAAATTGAATAAAAAAACAGAAGTTAAACTAATGTGAGACCGGACATTTTTCTAGTAGAAAACCGTATGGTCACTTAATTTAAAAATGCAAAAAAATTACATAAACATTAGGTGAAACTTATAAGCGGCAAATAGAACTTTAAAATATCTGGTCCGATTCTAGGCATCACAGAAGTCTCCAAAAACACAACACAAAACAAAAAAAAGTCCCAAGAGGAATAGTATAGGCCACAACTTCCTACCACTTTGCAATAAAATTAGAAATTGCAAAAGGGTCTGATGAGGAAAACCCCTTAAAATCAAAATACAGAGAGCACAAATATTTCCTGAAGTAACCAATCGAATGTGCTGATCATAACGGCAATTATTGCCTACTTCTAAAATCATGGTTCTCTACCCACCTCCCTTTCTCTGGGTGAAAGTTAGGGGTGCTGCTACCTGCTTACAGAAGGTTTTGGAGTCATAAAAACTTTGTTTTTTTTCTAAATATTTAGTATACGGTATCATACTACCTGCACATTTGGTAAAGGGTCTCATCTCTGAAGCCCATTATTCCATGTGTAATGGAGGAGAAAGGGGATATAGACAACCTTTTCTCAAGACAAAGTGTGACTTGCTGCGAAATCTTACCCTTCAATGCTAGAAGCCAAAGGTCCAATTATTTCTTCCGTCTTTCTTTGGGTTCCTCCTGCAATGATGCCTAATGACCTCTCCAGCAGGTGGATTCTTTTCCGGCCATGCTTTAGGCAGAAAAGCCCAAGAAGAAATCTGCAAACGTTATGGCTCTCCTCCACTCAAAGAAGAGTTAAGACAGCTTAAATAACATCTAAAGGACTGAATAAACCAAGAAAGGGGAGCAAAGGCGTCATAAAAATTAAAGCTGGAATTAATAAATAGGAAAAGTGAAAAGTACAATAGAAAATAAGCCAAATAGCCAGCTCTTTGAAAGGGATAATAAAATAGGTAATGTTAAGATGAGAGTAATAAAAAATTTAGAAAAGTAGTCGTAGAAAGTGGAAGCGCCATAAAACCAGATATTAAGATCAATTAAAATGACACAAATAGTACAAAATAACCAGTGTAATAATAACTTCCAATGTTGATGAAATGTCCAGGGAAGTATAAATTGCCAAGTCGAAAGTGCAATTAATAGTAATAAAACCTGAATATCTACTGAAAAGAGAGGACAATATGTATGAAAAAAATCTCAACAATGTTCACTCTCCTTAAAAAGAATCTAAAAATAGCATTATGTTTAGTTCTTTTTGATGTTTAAGAAATTGTTACTATATGATACAGTATACTAAATATTTAGAAAAAAAACAGAAAGTTTTTATGACTCCAAAACCTAACAAATACAGACACATAGGGAGAGAGAAAGAGAGAGAGAGAGAGAGAGAGAGAGAGAGAGAGAGAGAGAGAAATCTGCTTTGAAAGGCCAAGAATTCTGAACAAAAATACCAACAAATCAAATACATTTGTTTGCTAAAAAACCAGAAAATTAAATTTAGCAGTATATTAGAAGGAGAATTATGCATGACCAAATAAGGTTGATCATGAGATTGAAAAGAGAGATAAGTAATAAAAGCCATACTATTCAGAACACAATAAAAATTACAGGATTTAGTGATCTTCTTTGTGAGGATAAAATAAAGTAGACAACATTCAATATACACTTCTGACAAATTGAAAAAACTTTCATAATTATCATGAAGAACTCTATTTTAAACCCAATTACATATGATGGCAAAATGTTGGAAAAGATCTTTTTAAGTCAGAAGTGGGATAGAAATGCCTGGTATGACCATTTTTTCTTAATATTTTTTCTGTTTTTAAAAAAATCAGCCGGAGCCTGCCTTGGTGGCACACGCTTGTAATCCCAGTACTTGGGAGGCTGAGACCAGAGGATCACAGTTCCCGGACAGCCTCAGCTACTTAGTGAGGCCCTCCGCAACTCAGGGAGACGCTGTTTCAAAATAAAGAATAAAAAATAGGGCTGGGGATGTAGCTTGGAAGTAGAATGCCCCTGGGTTCCATCCCCAATACCACTAAATAAATAAATAAATAAATAAATAAATAAATAATAAAAATCAATTCAATTATAAGAAAATCATTCTTAGATATCAACATATGCATATTTACATTGGTGTTACCAAATGAATCTCTCCACTGAAAAAGTAATTTTCCATTAAAATGTTAACTTTTTTTTTTTCTGATTGGAGGCTGAACTCAGGGGCATTTCTAAGCTATAGTTCTGGTGCCTGTTTTATTTTTTATTTAGGAACAGGGTTTTGCTAAGTTGCTGAGGTTGGCCTCAAACCTGCAATCCTTCTGTCTCAGCCTCTCAACTACTGTGATGACAGGTGTGTGCTATCACACTCAGAAAAAAATATTTACTTTTTTGTAAAATTAAGTGCCTGGGGAGAATAGATTGGATGGTTTGGAAAAATAAGTTATGAAGAGAAAGTCGTTCTCTCACATATTAAGACAATAAGACTTTAATTATTTTTTTGTGAAAAGGACTAAAACAAAATGGCCAGTTTAAAAAAATAGGATCTCAAGCTGGGCGTGGTGGCGCATGCTTGTAATCCCCGCGCTTGGGAGGTGGAAAACAGGAGGATGGCGCAGGTTCAAAGCCAGCTTTGCTGGCATAAGAGATCCTGTTTCCAAATAAAAAAATAAAATAATATAAAATAGGTCTGGGAGTGTAGTCTGGAAATAGAAGGGCTTCCAGGAACCCCAGTACCACCAAAAAAAGTGTATGTGTGTGTGTGTATATATATATATATATATATATATATATATATATATATATATATTTTTTTTCCAGGTAGATTGACACACAAACAGAAACCATGAACATAATTTATAAAACCCATAATGGGTTTCTAAGCATACTTTCAAAGGAAATAGATTTGTAAATGGACCAATAGGTAGGTTCTATAAAAATTTAAATTCTCATTGTATGACTCCAAAGTGATAAATGCTTTCGGGCCATGAAGAAGAGTATTTTATAAGCAGGGGAAAAAAATCACAAAAATAGTACATTTTAGTCCCCCAAATAAAAGATTATGATAAAGATTTATCATATAATCTTCATTTTACACCACAAATATTTGTATATGCATATAGAAAACCCCAGAAGAAACTCTTCAAAAAATTACTAATGTCCATCTCATGGCCAGAGAATTCCCTACTATGGTGTTAATTTTTGTAGGGCTTTAACATAGTTCTGAAAATATGTGTTGCTTTTGTAATAATCATTGTAGTGACTTTTTTAAAAATTATGTTGGAACCAGTGGTTATCTTTCAGGGAATTTATATTGAAGACAAAACCTTAAATTCCAAACAGCCTTATCAAAATTATATTTCTTATTTACTTGCAAATGTTTAAAGAAGAGCCTAGAGTACATCAAGTCTAAAATTATCCTTAAACCATCATTATAAAGTTCTTCCCATCTCTAGAACAAATGCTGGAGGACAAAACAACATGCTATTTCACTATGATGGTAGTGGATTTGTGTTTTAAATTTTTTTCAAAATATTGAGTGTTTCATATATTGAATGTTTTATTATATATGTTTTATATATATTATATATGTTTATTATATATATGTTTATTATATATAATATATAACATATAATATATAAATATTTTGTATATAATTTATATATAATATATATAAATATATGATATATAAAACATAATATATAACATATATATAAATATATGTTTTATTTTATACACACATATATATAAAATAGTATATATATATATATATATATACTAAGTATATATATAACATATATATAATATATATATATAATGTTTTTCCATGGATAAGATTGAATAACCCTGCTTTTGGGACATATACAAGTATTGGATAGTTCTATGTTTGTTCTATGGTGTACATGTGTGGGCAAGGAGTTAGTTATGTCCTGAACAGAGGAAATGCTGTTACTGTCAGTCACCGTATGAGTTTCTTCTAGTTGCTGTGACAAGTTTCCCCAAATGTAGCATCTTAAAACACTGGAAATTTGCTTTCTTTACAGTCTTGGAGGCCAGAAGTCCAAAATCAGTTTTGTGGGCTAAAATGAAGTAATTAGTGGAACTGTACTTCTGTAGAAACTCCAAGGGGAGATCTATTTCTTGCCTCCTCCAGCTTCTGTGGGTTGCTGACATCCCTTGGTTGGTGGCTACATCAGTCCACTCTCTGCCTCTGTGCACATAATTATGTGTACATAATTTCATAATCTCTCTCTCTCTCTCTCTCTCTCTCTCTCTCTCTCTCTCTCTCTTTCTCAGTCTTGCAGTACTAGGGATTAAACCAAGGGGCATTCTACCTTCTAGCTATACCCACAGCCCAATTTTTTATTTTTTATTTTGAAACAGGGTCTCACTAAGTTGTGGAGAACCTCACTAAGTAGCTGAGGCTAGCAGAGAACCCGGATCCTCCTGTCTCAGCCTCCCAAGTACTGGGATTACAAGCGTGCGCTATCACACCTAGCTTCAATCTTTCTCTCTTTCTTTTACAAGGTGACTTTGTTTAGAGCTCACTTGGGTGATCTAACATAATTTCCCTGTGTTAAGACCCCCAATTTAATCACATCTTCTAAGTTCTTTTATTGCCAAATGGGGCGATACTCACAATTTCCAGAGACTAGGGTGTGAATATTTGGGGTGGAGTAGGATGGGGGGTTAACAGGTCTCTCAAAGTCACTCTGAATTGCACTTAGTCATGAGGCTGTTCTCAGGCAAGGAGAGAAATCATCTTAAAGCTGGGCATGGTGGTGCACATAATCCCAGCATTTGGGAGGCTGAGACAGGACGATCATGGTTTGCAGCCAGCCTCAGCTACTTAGGCCCTTTGCAACTCAGTGAGAACCTGTTTCAAAATAAAGAATAAGCTGGGCATGGTGGCGCACACTTGTAATCCCCACGCTTGGGAGGCGGAGACAGGAGGATCACACAGATTCGAAGCCAGTCTCACTGGCTTAAGAGATCCTGTTTCCAAATTTAAAAAAATATAAAATAGGTCTGGGAGTGTAGCCCGGAGTTAGAAGGGTTCCATCCCCAGAACCACCAATAAATAAATAAATAAATATAAAAATAAATAAAAACAAATAAGTAAATATAAAATATAAATAAATAAAATAAATAAATAAATAAATAAAAGAATAAAAAATAGGGCTGGGGGTGTCCCTAGAAGGTAGAATGCCCCTGGGTTCCACCCCCAGTACCGCAAAAAAAAAAAAAAGATATCATTTTAAATACACCAACTCTTCTAATATGTATTTAAGGTGGAAACTTCAAAAGTGTTGAGGTTTTTTTTTTTTTTCTTTTAGGTTTTCCAAAAAAAAAAAAAAAAGTTCCAGAGCTGAGCAGATATTGCATATGCCAAGACCTCGTGAAAAAGGCCTTTTATCGCAATGTCACCAGGTCTGAAAATTTGGTTTTAATCAAGAGTTCACATGACCTTCCCTGAAATGTTAGGCATGTGCTTATTTTAGTCATAACCCTACCTGTGTTCTGGGGGCACCGCTCATGAGAATCTACATAAGGGGGGCAAGAAAGTAACTGGGAGTGGAGAGGCTAATTCTAATTCTAGAAATAGATGGATGATCTCTTCTTCTTCAAAGCAGAAGCTGGCTCCTAGCTTTATCTGACACTTACTGAATGGTTGTCTGTTTTCTAATGGGAAGTACCTATTCTATATCTCCGAAATCCTACAGAGATAAAGCAATCTCCACCTCTTAGCCCAAATGCAGTAGCTGCTTCTGGACACGTCTGACGTCCATTACTAAGCAACTGGTCGATGTGATGTCACTGGAGGGAGGCTCAGCTTGATTGAAGGTTCTGTGCAGATTCCTCTCTGTGCTATGCAAATCTTAGCTTTATTTTTTTTTTTCCTGGCGTTTATCAAAGTGGCCCTGATCCTCTTGAATGTGGCCAGTTTAATTATATCCCTCTTTAAGGTCAGTTTAGTCATTCAAAATACATTTATAAAGTCTTCTCGGGAGAAAGCATCAAAAGAAGAGAGAGGGGGGGAAAAAAAGCCTTTTAACCATCATTTCGTAATTTCTCCAGCCTTGAATTTTTTAACTTTCCTTGCTGGCTAAGTGGTCATATATTTTATGAGCTTGGCTAATTTGCTGTTAAATTTGCTATTTATATGATTCTCGATGATTTGTTGGATTTCATTGAACAGCAAAGATTTTTTTATTAGCGGCCCATGCTTTCAAAGAGGTGGCTTTTTTTTTTTTTTCCTTTCACACCATCAAGGTCACTTTCCAAACGTATTGACAGCTTTATGAGCGTAGCTGGAGAAAGAACAGTTTCCTGCATCTCAAAGCATTCTGCATTCCATGGGGCAAAAACGTGGACTTTTAATTAGGATATAAGAGCCTCCCTTTCTCTCCCAGCATTCCCTGAGGGCGCAGAGCAGTAACACTTGCATTGAGATAGTTAACCGCTTTTCCAGACTTCGGGTCCACTAAAATTAGGGAAGGTTGAAGGTCAAATACTTACCTGGCTCCAGGCCAGCCCAGGATGGTATTTATTTCTGCACATCTGCATTTTATATGCATACACATACCTTTCTGCCTTTCTTATTAATTGAGGGTCTTTTGTTTTTTGCCTACTGCAAAAACTGTCAGGTGAATCTTATTTGAACCTGTGTTTTCCACAAGACAATGAAATATACCCTAAGGTGTTTTTTTTTTCTTTTTTCTTGTTTTTTTTTTTTTTTTTTTTTCTGTAGGACCTTTGCTTTTTGCATGGAACACTGGACAAACGCTTCTCATTCCTTCGCTCCTGCGCTGACCTCACTGTCCAGCATGTTTATAGGACTTTTAAGGTTTTATGTTTCGGTTAAATTTTTTCTTTTTTGCGCTAATCCTACCTAGTAGATTCTTCCTCTTTTCAACAGAGAGTCAGGACTTTGATTCTGAAAATAACGAGACATCAAGTAGGTAAAAGGATATTTGGGGGCTCTAAGTGGTCACCTGGGTGATAGGATTTGCCGGGATCTGTGTGTCTTTTCCCCCTTCTGGGGAAAGCACGTGGTTCCCAATGTACCAGCTGGCTGCCTCCGGTCCCTGGTCTGTTTTTGTAGAAATTTGCTGTCAGCAGTCAGACTAAATGGGCTCCTGCCAAGTGTGTGGTGAAGCATAATCTTGGAGTGTCTTGCCTGGGTGGCATTTGGCTAATATTAACTCTAGGACCACCTGAAACCTCACTCACTTAATGAAGTAATTGACCTTTGATATACAGACACTCCTCCGGGAAAATTTCGGAGTTGCTCATTTTTGGTTTATTTCGTGAATCACCTTTAGCAGACCTGTCTCTGGACTTAAAAGTGAACAAGAAGAGGCAGGCGTGGTGGCACACACCTGTAATTTAGTTCTAGGGAGGCTGAGAAAGGAGGATGGATCATGAGTTTGAGGTTAGCCTCAGCCGGAGACCCTGTTTCAAAATAAAAAATAAAAAAAGGCTTGGGTGTTTAACTCAGAGGTAGAATACTCCTGGGTTCAATCACCAATAACACACACACACACACACACACACACACACACACACACACACACACACACACTAAACACAAAAGGAAATAGAACTCTTAAAACATGGATATTTATCCATGGGTCAAAATCTGGTAGCTTAGTAATACCGCTGGTATACTTTAGCCAAGTCTCACTGCATTTGGGATGATAAAATAAAAGTTAGGCCGGGCGTGGTGGCGCACGCTTGTAATCCCCACGCTTGGGAGGCAGAGACAGGAGGATCGCGCAGGTTCGAAGCCAGGGGCGCTGGTTTAAGAGACCCTGTTTCCAAATAAAAATATAAAATAGGTCTGGGAGTGTAGCCCGGAGGTAGAAGGGCTTCCAGGAACCCCAGTACCACCAAAAAAAAAAAAAAAAAAAAAAAAAAGAAGAAGTTAGGCATGGTAGATTGATAGTAATACCTTGATCCAGGGACATAACATTATGTGAACTGTTCCCGTCCTCAGTCCTCCTTTCCTCCTCCCTTCACCTCTCACCCAATTCTCTTTCACTCTTCTACTGGTCTCTTCTCATTTACCTGAAGCCCTTTTTCGTTTTCTCTTTCTTTCTAGCTTCCAAGTGTGAAAGAAAACATAGGACCCTTGGCTTTCTGTGACCGGCTGATCTCGCTAATGTTTTGTGAGTCATAGCGGATCTCACGGATGTAAGTAAGAGGATCCCACTGGTGTTTTGTGAGTAATAGCGGATCTCACTGATGTTTTTTTTAAATAACAGAGGATCCCACTGATGTTTCGTAGGTAATAGCGGATCCTACTTATTTTTCGTAAGTAACAGTGGATCCCACGATGTTCTCTGAGCAATCGCGGAGCCCACTGATGTTCTGTATGTAATATCCTATCTCACCGATATTTTGAAAGGAATAACGGATCACTGATGTAAGTAATATTGGACCTCACTGATGTTTTGTGAGTCATAGCAGATTATCACTGATGTTTTTAAAGTGATAGCGGATCTCACTGATGTTTTTTAAGTAACAGCGGATCTCACTAATGATTAGTAAGTAATAGCCCATTGCACTCATATTTTGTAATAGCAGATCTCACTGATATAGGTAATAGCAGATCTCACAGCTGTTTTGTAAGTAATAACAGATCTTACCGATGTTTTGTGAGTAATAGCGGATGTCACAGCTGTTTTGTAAGTAATAGATCTGAAACCCTTGTGGGTCTATTTCTGCTCTGTTATACTGTCTTGTTCTCAGGACAACTATTTTTCTTATATACTTTGTCTTCGTCTTTTAGTTTGTTTATTTCGTTTTGCTTTGATTTCATTTCATTTCTTGCAGATTCAGCAGCAGGACAGTAGGAATTCCTTGAAGTCTAGTGTAAAGGCAGTTTGTCTGGAAATAATTACTTTGGGTGTTGCCCAGAGGTACTGCAAATTCCTGGAATGACTCTGGATGAAATACTCAGCTTATTTATTATTTACTCTGCTTCTTCTTTGGCTGTGCTCACAGAATGAATTCAGATTTTAAATCCGTGCCAGAACAACCCATCCTTGCAAATTAGGAATTCCCTAATTTAAGGCGGCGATAGGCCAACTTTCTTTGCTGTTTTTTTTTTTTCTTGGCGGGGGTAAATTTTGGCATTTCTTTCTTAATTCTCGATATGACAGAGTATTTTCAGATCCATGGGGAGCTTGGGATCCAACTCTTCGCTTTTTCAGAAGGAAAGGGACAGTTGGTTGGGAGAGGAGACGTTTTCTTAAACTTACTCTCTTTTCCCTGGGAAGTTGCTGGAAGTGATGGCGTTAAGCACGTGCCCTCAGAGCGGTGAGCTGCCCCCTGAGCTCACTTTGCTGGGTTCATGAATTAGCTCTGTAACCGGCCCCTGAGGATTTCCCTCATTTACCCCCAGCTCAGTCACACGCATGCGAAACGATCAGCTCTGGATATACTGTTACCAGAGAGAAGCTCACCGGGCTTTTCTTCCACAATTTCCAGCCCAGCACTGTCTATAACTGGCTTTCTTTTCTTTTATTGACAGACAACAATGTGGCTTTACCATATTCTCAAATCATCTGGCCTATCCATAAGGACGCTACTTCCCTCACCATCCTACCTTGGAGATCTAGAACCTTCTACTCCGCCATGACTCAGTGACTATTCTCCTACCATCCTGAGACCTTCCTTCTCTACCTTCTCTGGAAAACCTACTATTTCCCAACTAATGGCTTTCACTATTTTTTTTTCCTTATTTTTCTCCGTCACTTCATTGCAGGACTTTTCTTTTTTGGTGATGGAAATTGAACCCAGGGATAGTCTACCTCTAAGCTAAACCTCCAGCCAGCCCTTTTTATTATTTTATTTTGAAACATGGCCTTTTTAAGTTGTTGAGACTGACCTAGAACCTACCTGTGATTCTCTTTTCTCAGCCTCCAAGTGCTGGGATTACAGGTATGTACTGCCATGCCTAGCTAAAGGACTTTTTAATTATTGAATATTTTTATTCCATTTACTTCTAACATGTCTTTATTTTACTGTCCAGCTTGATGAATGGTTGGCCTGGCTATTAAATATAGGTTTGGAATAAATCACCCAAACTTTTGTTTTTAGCTCTAGCATCCGCAGAGCCTGGAAGTCATCACTCTTGTTTTTCAGCAACAAAGATGTTGGGCACACTAAAGAAATCAGTGAGTTTTCTTTGACCCATTAGAGAAGGGAGGTCTCAGAGTAAAGTGCTACCAGTGATCTGAACAAACTGGAAGAATCCAGAGAGTTACAGCCACACACATTCATCTCTCTCTCTCTCTCTCTCTCTCTCTCTCTCTCTTTCTCTCTCTCTCTCTCTTTGGAACTGGAGATTAACTCTGTGGTCTTTCTACTTCTAAGCTACATCCTCAGTCCCATTTCATTTTTTTTTTAATTTTAAAATAAGGTCTTGCTAAGTTCTTGAGGCTTTCAGAAGTTGCTGAGGGTGGACTTGAACCTCTGATCCTCTTATCTCACCTGCTGAGTATTACAGGCGTATGCTGCTGTGCCTGGCTCAAGATCTTTTTATCTGGAACAGAAACCACCAGAGCCTTACATTAGTGAGGACACGGTAATGACAATCACCATTAATTGCTGGAGGCTGAGGGTGGAATAGCATAAAAGTGGAAACGTTTTAGGGGCTCTTCAGTCATGAATTTTACCCTCAAGAACAGGACCAGTTTCTTCTCCTGAAGGAGCAGAAACAATCTCCTAGTGAGATTGGCAGGGAGAAGCGGAAAAGCGATCTTTTGATAATGCTCTGAGAAGTCTCTACATCAAAGGGTTGCTCTTGTGAAAGTCATAGCCTGCTTAAAGAACGAGACTTAGTAGTAAGATTATAGGATGCCTCTGTACCAGTACCTCACCATGATATCACTATCGCTGCGGTGTAAGGGCAACACATTAAAGCTGCATAAGCTGCAAGCTTTAGACTTTACTTAAGAAGAAGTCCTTAGGGAAGCCCAAAAACTATAGGAAAGATGCAAGCAAAGACACCAGAAGATTCGGAAACCTCTCTCACATACATCTATAGCAGATATTAAATAGCCTGATCTCCCATTAAAGGATTTTCCTATTAGTTCATAGTACCTGATACGTCGTGCTCAACTTTTACCCCAAAATCATGAGACATGCTAAAAGACAAAAAGTAACACAAATAGCACAGAGCAAAGTTAAAAAGCAACCATCATCAGAACCAGATTTTCATAGGACACATATTTTGGAATTACTATACAAAGAATTGAAAGTAAACATGTTAGGAGCTCAAATGAGGGGCTGTTGGGATAGCTCAGTGGCAGGCTGCTTGCCTACTATGTGTGGGAGGTCCTGGGTTCGATCCCCACCACTGCAAAATAAATAAGTAAACAAATGAGAAAATGAATAAGTGAAAATATGTAAACTATCAAATAAGCATTGTAAGGAGCACAAATGGAAAAAAAAAAAGCTGACAACATGCAAGAACAGGTTAGTAGATAAGCAAGAAAAGGATAAAAACTCTAAAGATCAAAATGAAACGCTGGAAACCAAAGCAGTAATGGAAATAAAGAATATCTTTGATCAGCAGATTGGACATGGCCTAGGAATGAACCAGTGAACTTGAAGATATGTCAGTATCAGTTTCTTAAAATGGTATGCAAAGAAAAAGTTAAAGGAACAGAGATACCAAAAAATGTAGAAAATTTTAAAGTGTCAAGATAGGCATAATGGGGATAATAGAAGAAGGAAGATGGAATGGAGCAGAGAAAAAAATATAATAATGATTAGAAATATATATATATATGTATATATATATATATATATATATATGTTAATTTTCCCAAAATTGATAAAACAGAAATATAACAAGTGGGAGTTGAGAAAACAGCAAAATCAAAACTAAATAATGATACCTAGACACATTCTCTTTAAACTGCAGAAAATTAAGACAAAGAGACAAGTATTGCTTAAAAGTTGAATATGGGCTGGGAGTTTACCTAAAGAGGATAAGTCATACAAACTAAAAGAGAATGAAGTGAAATATTAAGATGTTTAAGGGGAAAATTATTAACCTCCAGCATATACCTTAAAATCACTATTCCTTAAAAGCTAAGGAGAAACGCAGGCTTCGTAAGCCAGGTACGGTGGCACATGCTTGTAATCCCCATACATGGGAGGCTGAGACAGTAGGATTACAGGTTTGAGACCAGCTTCAGCAACTCAGTGACACCTTGTTTCAAAATTAAAAAAAAAAAACAAAATAGAGCTGGGGGTGTAGCTCAAAGGTAGAATGCCCCTGGGGTTTCAATCTGCAATGCCATAATAAATACATAAATAAATAAATAAGAAAGAGAATTATGATGAAAGACTTTGTTAGGCAAACAAATTTATACTTGGTAAAACTTCCCTAAGGAAAATATTAAGAGAAGAAATGTAGGCAGAAAGAAAACATAACGAGTCAGAAACTTAGATGTAAGTAAAGAATGAAAGGTCATCGGAAGAGTAAATATTCTGTGAAGGTAAAATATTCTGTGTTTCGAATGGACCTAAAAGAGTTGATTTAAAGTGATAATATTGATTACGCATTGGGCATTTATGTCATATGGATAGGTGATCGATAAATAGCAGCATGTCACAGAGACAGGAGGGTGGAATTAAAAATGATCTTTCATGATGTACCTCCACTCTATGTGAAGTGGTATAATGTTACTTAAAGATGGACTTGGGCTAGTTGTAAATGTAATTTTTTTTTTCAAACTCTAGGAGGACCACTAAAATTTTTGTTAAATAAAAATACAATTTACATGCTAAGGAAGAGATAAAATGTGGTCATTGTAACATATTAGTTAAAACCAGAGAAAAAAGGAAGGAGAAGGAAAGAAGCAATAAACGCCATAAATAGAAAACTGTTACAGGTTCTGTAGCTACTAATTCTCCAAGTATTTCAATAATCATTTTAAATTCAAATAGTCTGAATATATCAATTGAAAGGCGGAGATTGGTATAATGGATTAAATAAAACAAGATTTACCTATATGCTAAGTATAATGGATTTAATATAAAGACTCAGATAAATTAAAAGTCAAGAGATGGAGAGAGAAACACCATGGTTAACATTGAGGAAGAGCTGTGTTAATTCTCAACCCAGCAGAAATTTGAGGAAAAGGAAAATTGTCAGGACTAATGAGCAACATTACATATTTCTTCCAGGTGATATAATAATCCTTATCTTAACAATACAGCATCAGAATATATGAAACAAAACACTAACAGAACTGGAAGAAGCCAGATAACTTTATTATCATAGTTGGAGACATCAATATCCCTCTTTCTGGAATTGATAGAGGAAGGAGACAGAAATCAACAAGGGTATATTTGATCTGAATAGCACTAGTGATCAATTTGATCTAATGGACATTTATAGAATACTCTATCCAACAGTATGATACATCTTGTTTTCAAGCTCTCATATAACATTCACCGTGCTAGACCAGCTTTTGGGCCAAAAGACACAGCTAAGAGAACAGAAATTATGCAAAGTAGTTTCTCAGAATACAGGGGGATTAAAATAGAAAGGAGTAACCGGAAAATATTTAAAAGAAAATTTTTATTTTTTTTGCTGGTGTGTGAGGCTTCTCTTATCGGGGGCTGCGTTTCAACAGAGAAGGCTGCTGGTGGAAGATGGTGGGAAGTGAGGTCCTCGAAGGATTCCTTCATAGCAGACGTCAAGGCAGGTCTCTCTGGTTCAGGGAGAAAGCCAGGCTCACTGGGTAGGGTGGGCAGGCAGGCTGAGATGTGGTCCCTGCAATGAATTTGCATTTATCTTTCATTCTGCTCTGGCAGAATGCTTGGGAAATGAGCAGTAGAGTCTCAATGGGTACTGGTGTTGAATTCCAGCTATGGTTCTCATCCAGCTGGGAAGGGTGACTTTGAACATAGACCTTAAGATTTCTGTGTCTTCCTGCCATGTGGGGCTAGAGTGAAGATGAACCAGAGAGGGCCGGGTGATATGCACTCAGCCAGGGTTCCTTCCTTTCCCCACCTTCGCTTATCCAGCTTCTAGATAACTTCTCGCAAAGTTTGCTGCAGCTCTCCGGGCTCCCCTTCTCCTCTTCTTCCATGGCCTCCTCTTTCTTATCTTGAGCTCTGTGCCTCAGCCTATCCAGGAGACCGTGGCTCCCCTGGCTGACCTCCTCATTTCCCTTTTTTCTTCTCTTGTTACTTTCTCCCTAGTCATCTCATTCATCTCTCTTCCTGTCTTTCCACCACTTTCTTTTCTAGCTTTCTCTTCATCACTTTTTACCTCCTCTCCTCTTTCTATTGGCCATTGGGTCCCATCTTTAGGGTGACATCAGGCCAGTTACCAATGAGAGAGTCAATAACAAAGATAGGAAGGGGAACCAGGCTAAGGGTCTTGCCGACCCTGTAGAGAGTATCCTCACTTGGAGAATTCCTTGGCTTTACCTTCTCTTGCCCCCTTTTTTATCAGAGCCTGGCCTGCCTATTGGGGATGGTGACTTCTGTCTCTGGTGCTCAGTTTGATATACAAACAAAAATAAAATACTGATCCTACAACCCAAAACAGAAACAGAGCATCAACATCTCCATCCCCCCCCAGGCTAGGAAAAAATGATCCCACTTTTTTTTTTTTTTTTGATGGTACTGGGGGTAGAACCCAGAGGCTTTCTACCTCCAGGCTATAATCCCAGACCCATTTATATTTTATTTGGAAACAGGGTCTCGCTAAGTTGCCGAGAGCCTCACTAAACAGCTGAGGCTGGCTTCGAACCCGTGCGATCCTCCTGTCTCAGCCTCAAGTGCGGGGACTACAAGTGTGCGCCACCACGCCCGGCGGCTCATGATCTCACATTTTGGCTTGTCCCCCTCTCTCTTTTTTTCCTGCCTCCTGGGTTCAGCCAATGTTTTCTTGGAAGAAGAAATGGCTCCTTGTTGAGTATGAGCCTGGAAATGGGTCACTTAGGAAAGCTGGTGACCAGGACTGTTGTTTCAGTGTCTGATGCTTGCTCTAAAAACACAGCAAATACTGATTGCAGCTTACTTATACCTGCGTGGGTAGATACCAAGATAAGCAAGGTCTCTGTGCTGTCTAACTGGCAATGAGAGTCGGAGTGGTGAGATTAAGTTGATGACGTAGGATGAAAGTTTAGCATATTATCTGGCACAGAGGAGAGCTTCAGAAATGCTAGTTTCCTTTTCCTTAAGTTAGAGAAATAAAGAGTTCAGGTGGAACTAATGGCTTATAATTCTGATGACCTGCAGCTGCTTACTTCAGGTCCTTGGGCGTTTTCCTGTTTCTTTCTGGAGTCGGGCTCAGTCAAACAAGATGGTGCTGTTGTGCCTGCAGCCACAGGCAAACGTTTCTTTTTTCTTGAGCGCCACTCTGGCTCCCTGGAGATGTGGTGAGCGCAGCAGGCAATGCTGGAAGTTGTAGTCGGTGTTTGCGTAGGAAGAACTGATGGCCGACAACTCCGATTACCTGCAGCTACTCACTTCAGGTCCTAGGTTGGTTTCCTGTCTCTGGATTCGGCTACAGTGAGGTAAGATGGTGCTGTGGTGGTGACCGCAGTCGCAAGGCAGGCGGATTTCTTTTCTGTTCTCTGATGGGTCTTCTAACCATTTTGTTTTCCCTGCGGCCTTGTACCCATAGTTTTATTCCTCGACTAAAAGTATTTTCTGGCTTTGTAGAATGTTGTTTTTAAGGCAGTGGAAATCGGGTGTTTTAATATTAAGCAATATATATATATATATGCATATATATTATTTTTGTACTGGCATTCTACCTCTGAGATACACCCCCAGCCCCCTTTTTATTTTACTTTGAACCCGGGTTTTGCTAAGTTGCTGAAGCTGGCCTTCAAACCAGCAATCCTCATGTCTCATTCCCCCAAGTCTTGGGATGACAAATATGTAACCTCACGTAAAGAAATAGTTTGACATAAAATTGAATATATAATTTATCAAAAGTTTGTGGAATGATGTGAAAAAAAATTAGGGGGGATTTATAACAATAAATGTACATATTAGAATATGAAAATATAAAATCACTGGCCTAAACTTTCAACTTAATAAAGAATGAAGAGCAACAGAAGCCTAAAGAAAGCAAAAGAAAGAAAATGAACCCTAAAGTAGAAATCAGGGCTGAGCGGGTTGGCGCACACTTGTAACTGCAGCATTCGGAAGGCCAAGACCTGAGATCACAGTTCTGGGACAGCCTCAGCTACTTAGCGAGGCCCTTTGCAACTCAGTGAGACCCTGTTTCAGCTATCCCCAGTACCACAAAATAAGTAAATAAATAAGCAAGTAAATAAATAAATAAATAAATAAATAAATAAATAAATAATACATAAATAAAAAGTAGAAATCAATGAATTTGAAAGCAAGAAAACAATGATGATAGTCAGCAAAGCCCAAAGCTAGTTTTATGGTAAGGTCAGTAGAAGGTGATGAGCCTCTTTCCAGAATAGCCATGGAGGAAGACATACATTACCAATAACAGAATGGGATAGTTTCTAGAGGTTGCAAATCGACAGAAAATAAAAACAAAACACAAAAGCATCCAAACCAACGAAAACATCTCAAAACTTAAAAACCACAGCCTCTCTGGGTTTTTGCCTCTCTGGGACTAATAAGTAAGTCTAGTAAAGTCACAGGATTCGGTAACAGTATAAAAATAAATTATTATTAGAATTTTAAATAAAAGTAATACCATTTAAATAGTTCTCAAATTGAAATATTTGGGTATACATGAAACAAAAGGTATACAGGCTGTATTGTGGAAAAACTAAAAAAATCTGATGAAAATCTCGAAAAGATGCTCTACAAATACAGATATTCTGAATCTGTGGTTTGTAAATCTCAATATTGTGAAGATGTCAGGCTTCCCCAGTTTAATTTATAGATTTAATACAATGCCAGTCAGAATTTTAGCAAGTTATTTTGTAGAAACTGACCAAATTATTGTAAAGTTTCCTTAGAAAAGCATAAGATTTAGAATCTCTAGTACAATACAGGGAATAAAATCAGAACCCAGCTGGAAGGCTTATAATATTTGATTCCAAGGTTGTTGTTGTTTTTATAAGTATCACATGGGTGAGAAAATAGCTACATAGATAAATGGAACAGAATAGAGGGCCTGGCAGTAGACTCAGGTAATAGACCCAGTCAAGTAGTATCAACCAATCTTTGACAAAAAACAAAGATATTTCAGTGAGAGAAGGGATAGTTTTACTAACAAATAGTGCTGTGATATCAGATATCTACATGTAAGAGAAAATAGATATAAACACTGACCTTACAACTTATATAAAATGTAATGGAATTTGATTATGTAATGGAATGTAATTGAAAATGTAATGGAATGGATTATGGACCTAAATATAAAAGCTTAATTAAAAATCTTCTAGGGGAAAACAAGAAGAGAATCTATATGTCCTTGGATTTGCCAATACATTTCTATATAAAACACTAAAAGCACAATCCATGATATAAAAAAATGAATGCATTGGACTTTTTATAATTAAAAACTTCTCTTGTTTCTCTCTACACAACACTGTCTAGAGAATAAAAGAGATGAGTAATTTTGGTGCATCATTTCAACTCAATATCGTTCAGTTTGTTTAGTCTTGAAAATAAATGAACTATTGAGTGATGAAAACATTTCAAGAAATCTTAGACACACGTTGCTATGTGAAAAATGTCAGTGTGTGAAGACTACAGGCTGCATGCTTCCAATTTATGATCTACTGGAAGATTGCAAATTTTTAGAGATAATAGAAGAGTTTAGTGATTGCCAGATGTTTGGCAGGAGGTGTGGAGAATTAAATAGGTAAACCTATAGAGTTTTGGTTTTTGTTAATGTGGTGAAGCTCTTTTGTAAGATGGTGGGCACCAGACATGAGCACTTGTCTAAATCACAAAATTTACGGTATAGAGTGAACTCTCACATATGCAAATTAAAAATAAGCAGCCCAACCTTAATAAAGCGTGTGAAGGGGTGAGGTACTTACTTAAGTAATGTTGGAAATAAGGGGCGGGTTCTGTAATTCTAACAGCAAAAGGAACTACACTACACACCTGTTGATAAAATTGTTTCCCATGGGTGTATCAGTGAACATGTCTGATATGGTATACGTATATGCTGGAATTGAACACTTAAGTAACTAGATGGCTTATGGTGGGAGCCAGGTTTTCCCACTTTTGGAATGGTAGTTTGCACATAAGTCAAGGGAGAAGATTAGTCCATGTGGTTTTGAATAGAATTGAATTAGACTAATTAGACTAAATTAGTCCACGTGGTATTGAATTAGAATTGGAGACATCATTGTGGATGCATGTTTAGCCTAGTATAGACCCGCATGTTTGCATATGCAAATATTTGTATATCAGTGTATTTACATTCATTAGTATACGTGCATATATTTCCTGACTCTATTAGCTCAGGAAGTAGTAACACCCTGGTAGCAATGAGCACACCAAGCCCTCAGATCTTGGGCTCTAATACCATTCCCAATGAAAGGGGCAGGGACTTTTGAAAAAATGGCTGATTCTAGGGCTGGGGCAGGAATCTTCAAGTTGAGCCTAGACTATTTCATAGTGAGATAGAACAAGGAAGTATTAAAATAAATAGAAACAAAACACAACTAACTCACCGGGGTGGGTTATGTCCAAGTCACAGAACACCCAATCGAAAGATCTCCTAGGACCAAATTTAGAGAAGTTTGAGCAGCAAAATAAATAAAGTAATATGGGATTGATTATAATTAGAAGTATTAAAATAAATGTCTGTGAATCTGTAGTGATAGGAGGACATGATTCATTCATGGGAGAAAAGAGACATCTCCCATGAAGAAGTGGTCCACACAGTTATATAGACACTCTATTATCATAGGAAAAGGATACTGAGGAAGATGTGAAAACTCAGTGTAATGGTGTATCCTTGTGGGATCCTGGAATAGAAAAAAAAAAGGACATCCGGTAGAAACTAAGGAAATGTGAATAAGTATGCATCAATATTGGTTCATTAACTGTAATAATGTACTATGCTAGGGTAAGATTATATAGTACTAATTATAGAGGAGAACGAATGTTGGGTTCATGGCAATTCTCCATATTGTCTTCTCAACTGTTCCGTAAATCTGTAAATATTCTAAAATATAAAGTTGGGTTTTTTTAAGTCACCCTCAGAACTTTGAAGGTACTATTTTTTAGTAGCCAGTAGTCTTCATGTTGTCCCTTGGTGGAAGATATGATTTTTTCCCCCCTTTCTTCTGGAAGCTTTCAGACTTTATTTATTTTGTTAAATCCATGCTGTTCTTAAGTTTCATGGCCATCTCTTAGATGTGGTTTTCTGTCATTTATCTTAATCATCAATTATCACATGTTAGCCTTTTTTATTCTGAGAAATTTTGTATTTTTTCCCCTCTCAATTTCTTTCATTACACATTTGACAACTTTCTCTCCATCCTCTGGTCTTCTGGTTACTTTTGTTTTTAAGTAAAATTCTAATTTGCCTGGAACTGACCCTGACCTTTGTTCTTAATTCTTCCTACCTTTACCAGTCTGACCTGCATTTAAGGAGGGGTACCCAACTTTATTTGCCAATCATTCCATGGATATTTTGTTTTGGTGATTTTGATTTCTGAAGACTCTTTGATATTTGCTGATGTTTAATTTTTCATCATTCTATTTTTAAAAGATTGCTGGCACATTGTAATTATGCATGATATATTCATAGGGATACATTCATATATGCAGAGACTATCATGTGGTCTGTCTCCTTTGGTATACCTCCATTTCTCTTTCCTTTCTGAGCATCTTCCGCAGCTCTAATGGTCTGTCTCCTAATTTCATAAGATTTCCCTGCTTTTTCACCATTTTTATTTTCTGAGACAGGCTGATTCACATAGCATGATGCTCTCTGGATCCATCCATTTCCCCACAAATGATATAATTTTGTTCTTCTTTGTGGCTGAGTAAAGCTTCATCTGATAGATCTACCTGTACTTTATCCATTCGTGTGTTGATGAACACCTAGGTTGGTTCCATAAGTTGGGATTTGTAGATTGGGCTGCTATAAACATGGGCAACAACCTATTTTTTATGGATAAATTTTCTTTTGAAATTTATTGGGAATAAGATATCTAATGACCTCATGTGTTGTTATTTCATCAATCATCTCTGGGTACAATTTCTGTTCATGTACATGGCCTTCCCTTTTTTTCTCTTCTTTTTGTACTGCTGGGTTTTATCACATGATTCTTGCTTGACTATGGGTAACGATGGATGAAGAATCATGCTGACTATTACATCGAGACATCGAGTTGACACGAGTCTCCACTGCACCTTGGCAACCAGGTCTGTCTTGCTGCCAGGATTCTGAGAATGGGAAAGCTAATTTCCCATCAA
Organism: Muscardinus avellanarius; assembly: GCF_963383645.1. NCBI lineage: Eukaryota > Metazoa > Chordata > Mammalia > Rodentia > Gliridae > Muscardinus > Muscardinus avellanarius. The sequence continues at coordinate 10,309,259 of NC_137802.1, read as the reverse complement.
GATGCCCTGGTAAGGAACTGACATCCTAGCATATTCAGGTCACCCAGATAAATGTAGAATCGGAAGGGGCTGCACTCTGTACCCAGAAACCCAGTAACACAACCTCTTTTCTGGAAAATCTATTTAGTTTACTTAAAGAAGGAGAATTTGTGAACTTCTTTTCCTCCTCTGGGAGGAAACAGTAGATTTCCCAGACTCAGCCTAAGAGAGGGACAAAAGGAACTGCCGTTTGTGGTTAGACCGTCAACAAATTCTCTTTCTCCACACTGAGTTCACTCTAGGCTTCTGTGCCTGTCGTGGTCTCTAAACCCAGAGTCTCTCTTGGGTCTCTCTGGAAGAATGGCTCCTCCCCAAAGTGCTTCCTCCCACTACCAGGCTCAATTTCCTTCTCGATTTCTTAGCACTGTTTAGCTTCACTTATGGACTTCTGACATCCCCGTATGTCCTCAGAGACCATGTTGTCTCTGTGCTCATGAGACCACAGCTCTAAGCAGAAAGCTCTAAGCAGAACTGCTCTAGAGAGAAACATTTACGTTTTGGGGTAAGATCCATCCACTTTCTAGCTCCGCTTGAAGGCTGACTTCGATTCTAAGCAAGTTCCGCGTGTCTCTCAGACCCCATGCCGTCACTTTTCAAATGATAGCGGGCAAGCTTTCCATTAAACTGCAAGAAAAAAAAAATACAAACCCTGAGGTAGCCAAACTTATAAAGATAAAGGGTTCATTTTTGACTCACTATTTTACAGGTTTCAGTGCGTGGTCCGTTGGCCTATTGCTTTGGGGCCTGTGACAAGTTAGAGAAACACAGCAGGAGGGTATCTGTGTTCATAGCTGCACAACTCACCATTGCCAAACTATGGAACCAGCCAAGATGACCATCAACAGATGAATGGATTACTTTAACAAACATATCAATTACTGAGCCAAACATGAGAAGGACGGAGGGGGAAGGAATGGGGCGGGAATTGGGTAAGGGCTAATTGGATGGTGTGTGCATGTATGTCTCCGCCATCTTGTATCCCATTAAGATGTAGGTACGACGCACCAATAAAAACTTTAAAACAAAAAGCATACACCACATGGCTGGGACACAAAATAGAGAGCAAAGAAGAGGCTGGGGTCTTGATATCATCTTCAAGGACTCAACCCCAAAGGCACTTACACAAACCATAGCTGATATAATGATGGTGTAATAAGCCTTAGCTTGAGTAACGCCATGCTGTTACCCTCGGTGACCCCAACACTAATGTTCACCAGTCTGAGAACTAATGGTCATCACCAGGTACCTTGCTAGTCACGCATAATTGCTGTCTGGCCTCTGTACCTCCTGCTTAGCTTGTGCCTGCAGGGAAACAAAGGGCGGTAAGAGCTTTCTATCCTTAACACAATCAAAGGGTACACAATAGGAGAGACCCAGAACGGCAGGAGTTGTTGAGGTCCTGCTGAATGCTGTTCCTGGTCTCTGTACTTTCTGCTTGACTTGCACACCCATGAAAGGACACTGTAGGGAGTTGTCTATATCTGTGAGAACCTAAACTCTTTACTCTTGATCTTGTAATTTTGATGTATAAAAGGAACCCTGAGAAAGGGCTCGGGGCAGTACTCAGGACTAAACACCCTGCAGTGTAGTTGCCGGACGGCTAATAAACACCTTCTATTTGGCTTAAAATACTTCTGAGTAGTCTTCTCTGGTGGTCACTCTATAACAATGGAATGTGCTGAGGAGAGATGTTTTGAAGATAGATTGGCCTTATATTCATAGAAGGTTCAGGACAGTTTCGTACCCAGACATAACCTATTAAACAATGCTGTAATAATAGCTGTTAGTCTTAGGAACCAGGTTTGAATTACTCATATACCCAATAAACATTTGTTCTTTATTTTTGGTGGTGGTACTGGGGTTCCTGGAAGCCCTTCTACCTCCGGGCTACACTCCCAGACCTATTTTTTATATTTTTATTTGGAAACAGGGTCTCTTAAGCCAGCGAGGCTGGCTCTGAACCTGCGCGATCCTCCTGTCTCCGCCTCCCAAGCGCGGGGATTACAAGCGTGCGCCACCACGCCCTGTGCTTAAACATTTGTTCTTATAGCAGATGATAATCTAACTTGATATCTGCTCTCTTGGTGACACTGTAAGTGTTGAATATTTTATTAGGGGAAGGAGAAAGAAGTTGAACTTTGTTAGGAAGAAAGACTGAGAGACAAAAATTATAGACATGATGAGATTATAATGAAAGAGAAAATATGGGAAGCAGAGTTCACGTGAGCCACTCTCACGATACAGGTGTATTTTGTTTGTTTTGCCCGAGAAGTTTGTTTCCTTTGCGAATGGTGATTAGAAAGGACAATATTCAATGTTTTTTGCAGTTCTGGGGGTTTAACCCAGGGGCATTCTACCTTTGAGTTACACTCCCAGACCTATTTTTTTTTTTTAACTTTTACTTTGAAACAGGGTCTCACTAAGTTGCAGAACACCTTACTAAGTAGCTGAGGCTGGCCACGAACCTGCGATCCTCCTATGTCAGCCTCCCAAGCACTGAGATTACCAGCGTGCACCATCATCCCTGGGTATTCAAATGTTTAATAATAGCAGATCTTGTTCTTCTTCGAGATCGTTTTGGGTATCTAGAGTCCATATTCCATATCAGGATAGATTTTTTCTGAAAAATAAATAAATAAATGCATGATAGCTTCACCTAAAAAAATGAAAAGAAAAAAATATTCTCTGGTAAGAAAGAAAGCAAAAAGAAATATTGAACTGTTATCTTTTACTCATCAAAAGCTTGGTATCAGACAAATGAAACTGTTTTGTGAGATTATCATCATTAATATTGGATCAATTGCTATAAAACTAGATGTCAACCACTAAGCCAAGCATGGGAAGGAGGGATGGGGATCGGGTAGGGGCTAACTGGGCGATGTGTGCATGTATGTCTACAAAAGTATTTTCTTTATACCATTATGATGTATGAATACATTGCACCAATAAAAAATAAAATAAAATTAAATTAAAAAAAATAAATAACACCCCCCCAAAAAAAATAGTAATAGCAGATCTTAAACCAGGCATGGTGGCGCATGCTCATAATCCCAGCATTCCGGAGGCTGAGACCAGAAGGATCGCAGTTCTCGGACAGCCTCAGCTACTTAGTGAGGCCCTCTGCAACTTAGTAAGACCCTGCCTCAAAATAAAAAATATTAAACAATCAGGCTTGGGGTGTAGCTCAGAAGTCGAATGCCCCTGGGTTCCATCTCCACACCTGCCAAAAAAAAAAAAAAAAAAAAAAAAGCAGATCTTAGAACTGGACTTGGAAGAGTCAAGATGGAAACTGATACAGTTCTGGTGCAGTTGGAAGGTGGGGGATTAAAGCGGAAATAGTAGAAGGAATTTTATCTTCTTGACATGACCCTCGGTGATGGTACAGGAGGGATACACACAGCCTTCTGAACACAGAAAGCTAAACAAAAGTTGTGAGTGGGAATTAAAAAGGCGCTCAAAATAAATAGTCCTATGGGAAGAAAGAAGAAGTGTTTGGAGCCACGAGTGAGAGTGGGGGCCAGGGGACAGACCTATTTAACCTCAGTATCCAAGCCCAAAGATTAACTGGGTCGTTAGGATGCAGGGGCGATGGGAGAGGTGGCAGGGGAAAGAGAGGGTTCCCTCCTCTCAGTTCTGTCCTCATTTTATGCACTCTCTTAAGTGTGTGCTTTTCCCATTTGTTTGGCCAACACGGGCCGGGAAGGAGAAGGCTCCTTCTGGCATACATTTTCCCGTTTACCAGGGTCAGTGTTTACATTAATAACACACGGCCCTGTATGAGGTGCTCTTTCTGTTAACCCCACGCAGCTGCTAATTAGCAGGTCACTTGCGGGTTAGAGGTGCGTCTGTGCCCCGCTTCTCAGCTGGCTGTTGTGTTATTACAACAACTGCAAATGCTATATGCAGTTGCCGTGCGGGGTGTGCTCGGACGGCTGTTTGTGTAATTACAGGCATTAGCCAGAGATGGAGTCTGCCAGCTGACATTCAAGAGGCAATGATAACTTAATTTCCTCCGCAACAAATTGGCTCTCTGATGGGGAATTTAGTTATACTCTGGACTTTGGGATGGCTTGAGAATTCCAGCAAGAACTAACCAACCTTCCTTCCCTTCCTTCCTTCCTTCCTTCCTTCATCTCTCTCCCTCTTTTCCTCCCTCTCTGTCTCCTTTATTTTCTCTCTTTTTTGGATATTACTTGGGATTGAACCCAGAGGCTTTTTACCATTGAGCTATACCCTACCACATTATATTTTTTACTTTGAAGCTGGGTCTCACTGAGTTTCAGAGGGCCTCACTAAGTTGCTGAAGTTGACCTCAAACCTGTGATCTGTTGTCTCAGCCTCCCAAATACTGGGATTACAGGTGAGTACCACCACGCCCGGCCAAGCAAGCACATTTTAGTCCATTTTTTTTTATTTTTTATTTTTATTTTTTTTATCAGGAGCAGGGTAAATACCCCATAGCCAGGTCGGTACCCTGCCTATCAAGAGAGAATATTATTTCAAATTATGTCACGACTCATTATTTCTTTCTTTTTTTTTTTTTTTTGGTGGTACTGGGGTTCCTGGAAGCCCTTCTACCTCCCGACTACACTCCCAGACCTATTTTTACATTTTTATTTGGAAACAGGGTCTCCTAAGCCAGCGCGTGCGGCTGGCTTCGAACCTGCGCGATCCTCCTGTCTCTGCCTCCCAAGCGCGGGGATTACAAGCGTGCGCCACCACGCCCGGCACGACTCATTATTTCTGAAAGACAAAAAGAACACACACACACACACACACACACACACACACACACACAAACACATTGTTCCAAAGAAAGTATATAGAGACATATATATATATGTATGTGTGTATTAATATATTAAGTGTAGTCAGTTTCAATTGACCGAAATGGGGTCTCTGTTTTAATTAGTGTAGAAAAGGTTGTTTTCCACCCACAATTGTACTAATTATTAGGGAAATTCTGTCTCGTCATGGTGTTTGGAATTGAATCAATGAGAGATTCATCTGGGAACCTTCTCACTGAGATTTTACTCTATTTTTTCACATTCTCTTCTTAGCCCCAAATCTTCCTCTTCCCGGTCATCCTCCATCCATCAAATACTGGTGGGAAATGCTCTTTCCCCTGTGGTCGTTCTCTCGGCTCCCCTCTCTTGCTGCCAGAACACGATCTCTTTGTGTTTGGTGACTTCTTAGCACCTGGTGTAATCATTATGACATTTTATGTCTCTCTTATACATAATTATGGGTGTCCAGACTTGTCTATCAGGGTGGATTGGGAGAGTCGAGGCTAAAGCTGCATCTGTTTCTTATTCATCTTGGTAATACCGATTGTGCCTCTAGGCAGCAGCTGCTGAGAACAGACACTAAACAGATTAATACATAGAGAAATAGAGAAATGCAAGTAACTATAATCATTCTACCTTTTTTTCCTTTTTCCATGTGTGTGTGGGATACCGCAGATGGAACTCAGGGGCATCCTACCTTCAAGCTACAACCCCAGCCTTATATTATTTTTATTCTGAAATAGGGTCTCACTAGGTTGATGAGAGTCTCACTACTTGCCGAGGCTCGCCTCAAACTTGTGATCCTCCCATCTCAGCCTCCCAAGCACGGAGATTACAAGCGTGTACCACCAGGCCTGACTCTAATCATTCTATCTTTAAAACTTTGTATAGGACTTTAACCACAATGGTAAATACAGAAGTTACAAAAGATTTATGAATTTGGACGTTTTAGTAGAAATCAAAATAAAAGCCTATCTTTAAACGGGAGATATTTAAATTCACTGTATCTATAAATGTTACATAACATTTATATTTTATGTATAGTTTTTTGTATATTTATATGTATATTTATTCACATATGTGCCCATAGTTATCTCTCTACTCATGGCTATATCTATTAATTTAGTATTATCTTCATTTAGATGAGATTTTTTTTTGGTGGTACTGGGGTTCCTGGAAGCCCTTCTACCTCTGGGCTACACTCCCAGACCTATTTTTTATGTATATTTTTTGGAAACAGGGTCTCTTAAGCCAGCCTGGCTGACTTCGAACCTGCGTGATCCTCCTGTCTCCGCCTCCCAAGTGCGGGGATTACAAGCGTGCGCCACCACGCCCAGCCTAGATGAGATTTTAAAACTTTTAATAGTCCAGAAAGATGTGATTAAAGAAAGTTCTGAAAACATCATAAGCCCTATGACTACAGCTTTGTATTAAAAGGATCTAGTGATAAATATTCATGCGTTTAAAGTTCAGAAAGATGTGCATCAACAGTAAGATTGTTTATACATAATAGGATTTAGGTTGCCTTTTTGGTATATGTGTTTGGTACTGGAGATGGAACCCAGGGACATTCTATCTCTGAATTACATCCTGAGACTTACTTTATTTTTTATTATTTATTTATTTATTTATTTATTTATTTATTTATTTTTTGGTGGTACTGGGGTTCCTGGAAGCCCTTCTACCTCCGGGCTACTCTCCCAGACCTATTTGTTTTTATACTTTTTTATTTGGAAACAGAGTCTCATAAACCAGCGCGCATGTGCGGCTGGCTTCGAACCTGCGCGATCCTCCTGTCTCCGCCTCCCAAGCGCGGGGATTACAAGCGTGCGCCACCACGCCCGGCCATTTTTTATTTTGAAACAGGGTCTCACTAAATTTCCCAGGCTGACCTGGAACTTAATGATCCTTCGGTCTCGACCTCCCAAATACTGGGATGACAGGCACGCACTTAGATTGCTTTTTAATTTGCTAATCTGTGTTTTATAAGATTCTTGCAATGTCTTTATAACGCTTTTGTGTTCAGGAAGAAATTGTTCCATTAGTATATCATTTCGTTGGTGTTTTTCAAAAGTTTTTGAGAAGAGGGACTTTTAGCACTTCTAAATTCTCTTCAACTTTGTACGAGGAGTAGAGAAGTTCTAGTTTTTACACTTAATTTATTTTATATATGCATGAGGTTTGAGGCAGATAATGTTTATAATTCGCAGATGTAGAACAAGGTTTGGGCAGGAAGTCAAGATATTTTGAAGATGAGATGTCGGCACTGGTACCAAAGCAATGTTGAATGAAGTCTGGGCTTTATTAGTTTTCCTTTGCTTATTATTATTATTATCATTATCATTATTATTATTTTGCTTATTTTGTGACAGGGTCAAAATTAGACCAGGCAGTAGCAAAGGAATAATTAAAGTTAGATGAGCTTGTACCCCATTCCAGTCCACACATTGTTGATGTTGTTGTTATTAATGTCAATTATTTTGCCCCTAGGGGTTGAGCCCAGAGTAAACAAAATAGTGCTGTATTCCTAGCCCTATTTTAATTTTATTTTCAAACAGGGCCTCGCTAGGTTGCAGAGGGTCTCCCTAAGTTGCTGTGGCTGGTTGCAAACCTGCAATCCTCCTATCTCAGCCTCCCAAGTATTGGTTTACAAGCATGCACCACCACACCTGGCTCATACCTTATACCAATATGATCTGTGGTCTTTTTTTTTTTTTGAATTTTCATAGCTGCTCTGTAAGGCAGGGCTTTAAAAATCTGTATTCATTTTACAGAAGAAGGGATTTATGCTGAAGTTAGACAATTTCCTCATGCCACGGCGACTGAGCTGGAATTCCAAACCAGTAGTCAATGTGACTCAGTTATAACTGCCTTCCAGGAGGCAAGACATTGGGGAAAACAGAGGTCAAGTGTTATTCACAGATATCACTATGTTCTGCTTTGGGGCTTCATTCTGTACGTGAGGTCACGAGCAAAGGATGTGCTTAGCATCGCGGATGCGGCCAGTGGTCCCCCATCACCAGCCCCTATGGGTGGGTTGTGGCTGCTAGTGGCTCACTTTAGCCCCTTTCTCTGGGGCAGGTGCCTCTACAGAGGGGAGCCGGCTTGTTTAGGAGATGGCATGTCTACTCAGCCTCGGGAGGACCGTCCGGCATGAGGCCCCTCTGCCTCGAAGAGCAACCAAAACCACGGTGTGACTTGTGTACCTCAGCGGGCTCAGGCAGAACCCATTACATCCCTGCTCAGCTTCCTGCCTTTCCTTCACCCTTCTCTCCTCTCTCCCCTTCTCCTAAAAGTACCTCGTCACCAAACTGCCTTCATGAGCAACTCCAGCTTGGAGGGACCCCACCTGAAACGCTTAGACATTTAAGTTATAAAATACCTAGATATTTAAACTATCAAGTGGAAATATTTCATGGAATTTTATTTTTTTATTTTTTATTTTTTTGGTGGTACTGGGGTTCCTGGAAGCCCTTCTACCTCTGGGCTACACTCCCAGACCTATTTTATATTTTTTTATTTGGAAACAGGGTCTCTGGCTGGCTTCAAACCTGCGCAATCTTCCTGTCTCCGCCTCCCAAGTGCGGGGATTACAAGCGTGCGACACCACGCCCGGCGTGCATGGAATTTTAAGTTTCACTTCAGCAAATAAGGCGAGACGTCTTTTCATATAGTTAAGAGCCTCTTGTGGTTCCTATACTGTGCATGTGAACAATCTGTAAAGCACCATGCACGTAAAATATTGTTTTAGATATTGAAGCCTATTATATTTTTTACTATCTGTCGGAGCTCCCTATTGCCCGACTGCAGTGCCACTCTTCTTTTTCAGAGTGTTCTTTGTCCATTTTTAAGCCTTTCAGTTTTGCAAATATTGACTTTAGAAACAGACTGCCTGATTCTCTCTGAAGATCTCTGTGGATGCTTCAGTCGGGGTTGCAGTAAATATAGATTAGTTGGAATGCATAAACAACCATTGTCTTGAATCTGTTTAGTTAAAACTTGGGATGGCTTGCCATTTGTGAAGGACTTACGTTCTGTTCTTTTTTTTTTTTTTTTTTTTGCGGGTCTGGGGATGGAACCCAGGGGCATTCGACCTCCGAGCTACACCCCCTGCCCTATTTTTTATTCTTTATTTTGAAATAGGGTCTCACTGAGTTGCAGAGGGCCTCACTAAGTAGCTGAGGTTGTCTGTGAACCACGATCCTCTGGTCTCAGCCTCCCGAATACTGACATTATGTTCTTTCAGATTGTGCTAAATTATTTTTTCAAAGCCAGATTGCATTTTATTAAGTTATTCATGGGTTTAATGTTTATTATTATAAATGAATTTTTTCTATTATTAATTTTAATTGATCATTGTTCTCATGTGTGAATACTATTGATTTTTGCATATCAAATTTTACCATATAGCGCCGGGCATGGTGGCGCACGCTTGTAATCCCCGCGCTTGGGAGGCAGAGACAGGAGGATCGCGCAGGTTCGAAGCCAGCCGCGCTGGCTTAAGAGACTCTGTTTCCAAATAAAAATATAAATTAGGTCTGGGAGTGTAGCCCGGAGGGAGAAGGGCTTCCAGGAACCCCAGTACCACACACACAAAAATTACCATATATTCTTATAGGCTCTTATATTGTTTTAACAGTGTTTTGAGTGGATTCTCTCTAATGCTTCAAGAGCACAATCTAATTACATACAAGTGACAAGTTAACTCCCCCCTTCCCCAATGTTTATACTCCTATTTTCTTGCTCTTGTTTAGTAATGTTGGCCAGTACCTCCAGAATGAAAAATAAATCTCCATTATTACTCTTAGTAGACATTCTTTTATTGTCCCTGATTCAAGGAAATATTCTGGTATTTTTCCATTAAGTATACTATACTGGCTTTCGGATTGAGGTTTCAGTTTCTGTGCATCTTTGTTTTTATTAAGAAGATAACTAGATTTTTTAAATGAAAAGAAGGTAGGGAATCAACTCATCTTTAAAACTGGTAAGCCGGGCGTGGTGGCGCACGCTTGTAATCCCAGCATTCAGGAGGCTGAGACTGGAGGATCGCGGTTCGAGGACAGCCTCAGCTACTTAGTGAGGCCCTCCGCAACTCAGTGAGACCCTGTTTCAAAATAAAGAATAAAAAATTGGGCAGAGGGTGTAGCTCGGAGGTCAAATGCCTCTGGGTTCCATCCCCAGACCCGCAAAAAAATAAAATAAAAATAAAATAAAATTGGCAAATAAAGGGAAAGGGTCAACTATTCATTCTCTTTTCTATTTGATCTATACCAATGGGTTACTGATGAGCAGGTTAGGGAAAGTATTTCTTTTTAAAATAGTCTAACCAGTGGAAAAAGAAATAGGGGAATTTGACTATTATTTTTAATTCTAATTTCCAGTGAATTAATGGAGCAAGGCATTAGACATCAATGACTGAATATTTAGAGAAGAGAAATAACCAGTTATGATGTGTTTTCTAATGAGGACCCAAATCTTAGCTATAGCTTGCCAAACTATTGAACCTAATGTGTTAGTCAGCTTTTCATTGCTATGACAAATTACCTGAGGAAAGATTTTTTTGAAATTGAAGCAGGGGCATTGAACCCAGGGGCATTCTTCCTATAAGACACACCTTTAGCCCTATTTTTTAATCTTTATTTATTTATTTACTTATTTATTTATTTTTGGTGGTACTGGGGTTCCTGGAAGCCCTTCTACCCCGGGCTACACTCCCAGACCTATTTTATACATTTTTTATTTGGAAACAGGGTCTCTTAAGCCAGTGTGGCTGGCTTCATTTGAACCTGCGCGATCCTCCTGTCTCCGCCTCCCAAGCGCAGGGATTACAAGCATGTGCCACCACGCCCGGCTTAATCTTTATTTTAAAATAGGGTCTCACTAAGTTTCTGAGAGCCTCACTAAGTAGCTGAGGCTGGCTGTGAACCTTATGATCCTCCTGTCTCAGTCTCCTAAGTAATGGGATGACAAGTGTGCACCACCATGCCCAGTTGAGAAAATAATTAAAGGAGGAAAGATTTGCCTTGGCACATGGTTTCAGAAGTTTTAATCTATGGTTGGCTGGCTCTATTGTTTGGGCCTGAGGTAGCGTAGAACATCATAGAGGAAGGATGTGGCAGAGCAAAGTTGCTCAGCTGATGAAAGCCAAGAAGGCAGAGAGAAAAAGGAGAAAGGATTAGGGACAAAATATACATTGCCAGGCATGCCCCAGTGATGTACTACCTCCCAATAGACCTTCCTTTTACAGTCTCCGTCACCTCTTGATAATGGCCTCAAATTATTATACGCCATTAGCAGATTGATTCACTGATAAAGAAGAGATGTGATCTCACAGCTGACAGCCAAGCCTTCAATACATCAGACTCTAGCAGACATTGAAGATCCCAATCCTAACACTAATTCTCATCGGGCCTCAAGATCCAGCTGCTAAAGTACAGGAAACAGAGATGGCATGGGATGTCATCTATAGTGTGTCCATATCATTCCACTATACCATTGAGCATGCAATTTGAAAAATACAGGTTGTGGGGAAATACACATGTCTAAGTGTTAGGTTCCTCAACAGAAAAGTTCTAAGGAAGATCAAGGAATTTGATAAAACTGTAGTCAAGCCGGGTGTGGTGGCTCACCTTTGTAATCCCCGTGCTTGGGAGGCGGAGACAGGAGGATCGCGCAGGTTCCAAGCCAGCTGCGCTGGCTTAAGAGACCCTGTTTCCAAATAAAAATATAAAAAATAGGTCTGCGAGTGTAGCCCGGAGGTAGAAGGTCTTCCAGGCACCCCAGTGCCACCAAACAACAACAACAACAACAACAACAACAACAACAAATCTGTAGAGTCAAAGAAACATAACAGGCATAGCAAGTTTTGGCAGGTGTATGGTAATAGACAAGATACGTATGTGAGTAATAAAGCAATAAGGAAATACGAAAGTGGTGGTACTTTTGTGAGGAAGGCTGGGTTTACAATAAGAGTAGAACATACAAAAGACTCCTAGAGTAGCTCACAGAGTTCTCTCTCTTGACCCACACACATCAGGGTTGAAGGGTTGTACTTTTATTAAGTTTTGTATGGTTTTCTGTATTTGTGTTTTAATTTACACTAAATGGGTCATGTTAAAATGAAACTGGTGGGAAGTTGGTGAGTTTGTGGAAGGTTAGGTCTGGAGAGATTTTAAAGGATTTAGCTTTCAGCTCAAGGTTATCAGAAAGATAGTTATTAGGAAGTGAAGCAGATACTTTATTATTTACTTTAATTGATTATTGTTTTCATAGACAGATGCTAATGATTTATGTCTATATAAGTTCTTATTGTTTATATATATAAGTTCTCATTGTTGTATATATGTATACAACAATGAGAACACATATATATGTATATATCTGTACATATATCTGTACATATATGTATATATATATATATATATATATATATATATATATACACGTACACACTCTCTTGGTCATTTTATCCGTGCTTTTTTCCTTTTTCTTTTTCTTTTTGTTTGGAATAGAAACTGAACTGAACCCATGGGAATTCTACCTCTAAACCACACTCTCAGCCTCAGCCCTTTATGTTTTTAGAATATTTTTTATTGATTGTTACTGGGAATTGAACTCAGAAGCATTCCTCCTTCAACCTATACCCCCTTCAGTTTTTTTTTCTTGTGTGTGTGTGTGTGTGTGTGTGTGTGTGTGTGTGTGTGGTACTGGGGGTGGAACCCAGAGGCTTTCTACCTCCAGGGTATACTCCAGCCCTATTTTATATTTTATTTGGAAACAGGGTCTCACTAAGTGGCTGAGAGCCTCACTAAGTAGCTGAGGCTGGCTTCGAACCTGTGCTATCCTCCTGTCTCAGCCTCCCAAGCGCGGGGATTACAAGCCTCCACCACCATGCCTGGCACCCCATTCATTTTTATTTTATTTATGTATTTATTAATTTTTTTAGAGGAGAAAAGATTTATTGGGACTCACTGGTTTAGAAGTTTCAGGCCATAGGGCCGGGTCCAAAGCATCAAATGTCAGTGGCCCTGGTGGGAGGGAGTATGGAGTGTGTCCATATCGTGGAGCCTAGAAACTGCTGTCTCATCATCTGGAAGCTGTTCTCACATCATGGAGGATGGAAGCTGTTCTCATATAATGGAGGCCAGAAGTGGCTCTCATATCATGGAAGACAGAAGCCATTCTCATACCATTGAGGATGGAAGCTGTTCTCCCATCATGGAGGCCAGAAGTCACTTTCACATCTTGGAGGATAGGAGCTCTTAGGGAATAGGAAGGAATTCTCTTGTACCGAGGGTTTACTGTGTACTAGGAACAGACTTGATGTTTAACATATTGCATCCCTTTTCATGAAACAAGAGGGAGGGGAAACTTTGATCCCACTGGGATTAGAAGAAAAACCTTCTTCACTATGTTATCCTCGCCCCCCACCCCCACCTAATTTTTCTTAATACTTGAAAGTCTGCGTATTAATCATGGACAACTGTTTATAATGTGTGCTTTTAATACCCTAAGTTTCCAAGAGCCTCACTAAGCAGCTGAGGCTGGCTTCGAACCTGTGCGATCCTCCTGTCTCAGCCTCCCAAGTGCGGGGATTACAAGTGTGCGCCACCACGCCCGGCCTTTCTTTCTTCTTCTCTTTTTTTTTGGGGGGGGGGGTTTGGGGGTGGAACCCAGGGTCATTCAACCTCCGAGATACACCCCCTGCCCTATTTTTTTTTTTATTCTTTATTTTGAAACCGGGTCTCACTGAGTTGCAGAGGGCCTCACTAAGTTACTGAGACTGTCCACGAACTGCAATCCTCCTGTCTCAGCCTCCCGAATGCTGGGATTACAAGTGTGTGCCACCACACCTTCCTTCCTTCCTTCCTTCCTTCCTTCCTTCCTTCCTCCTTCCTTCCTTCCTTCCTTCCGTCCTTTCTTTTCTTTCTTTCTCTCTCTCTCTGTCTCTCTATCTCTCTGTCTCTCTCTCTTTCTTTTTTTCTTAAGGTACGGGGGATTGAACCCAGGGCCATTCTACCTCCAAGCTAGACCCCTAGCCCTATTTTTTATTCTTTATTTTGAAACAGGGTCTCACTAAGTTGTGGAGGGCCTAAGTAGCTGAGGCTGGCCATTAACCTGAGATCCTCCTGCCTCAGAGATATTGTTTTCTGAATGTACACACATTGTAACCTCTACCATACATAGACAGAAAAGAAGACAGATACATCTTTATGATCTTAATTTGAACTTCAGGTGATTTGACACTGATAGCCAAGTAGTGATATTATTTTTCTTTGTAGTATCATGCACCATTACACTATTCTTTTCCAAAATTATGTTGTTATATTACTTACGTATTTAATTAATCTGTGTGTATAACATGAAAAACTATAGGGCTTGAGTTTCCTTATGTTCTTTGCCTGTAAAGAGACTATAATTTTAACACATCTCCTTGGTGATTTTATTTTATTTTATTTTGGTGGTACCGGGGTTCCTGGAAACCCCTCTACCTCCGGGTTACACTCCCAGACACCTATTTTTTATATTTTTATTTGGAAACAGGGTCTCAAACCAGCGAGGCTGGCTTCGAACCTGTGCGATCCTCCTGTCTCTGCCTCCCAAGCGCGGGGCTTACAAGCGTGAGCCACCACGCCCGGCGTTATTTTATTTTTATATTATAGAATTTTATTTCTAGAGCCCATGGAAAATTAAAAGTTTTTTAGATATTTTTCTTTCGAAGACATTATACAGAGTGGAAAGTCTCTTCGTATAGGACTCAAGAATAAAAATATTTACCATTGTAAAAATTAAGCTACTTTCTGTTAATGCTTAACTGTTTACGGCAAAAAAAAAAGTTACTAAAACCTTAAACTTCAGATAGATTTGAAATAAGCTCTACCTGCTCAACAAAGATGAGAAGTTCAAATTAGACAAACATTCCACTTCTGATATTGAAGATGCCACCCTTGGTGCATCTTTTTTTTTTTTCCTCCAGGAAATAAAAGCAGACCAGGAAAACCATGTGGTGGCTCAGCCCTGATGGGGCTGTTGATGTGCTGCTGGCAGAAATGATGACTTATTTTAACAGAAGCATCCGGAGCCTTTTTCTGTTATGTAGTCATCCATCTGACATCTATTTATTGAGGCCCAACTCCGGTCAAAAAGGGTTCAGTATCACCAAGTCACCGAGAGGGGCCCAATCCATTTAGAGTCTTCCCTAACTCTTGGGAAAATTTATTGCTCAGGAGATAAAAACCAATTTCTCTACCCCGGGGCCACGGTAGCATTATTTGACTTGGCAGGCACATACAGGATCGTGGTGGCATGAAGGGGTCTAGTGTCTGCCTGGAACAATGGCCATTTCAGAGTACGTAGACACGGAGGTGTGCTGAGCCGGGCCTCAGGGAAGAGCAGAAGGCCCAGGAACAAGTCTGGGAAAAGTGGGCAGGGGGCAGATTGTAAATAACCCTTAGGATTTCCAGTGCCACCGTGCGTCTGGCACTTTATTTTACAAATGTTATTGTATTTAATCAGCATAACGTCTAGGTATTATTATAACCTGCCATTAGCACATCAAGCGGCTACATTTCATTCCAGCCAGGCTAAAGAAGCTGGGAAACCAGGAGTGTTCCCAGCAAGCAGCCTCACTGGGCAGCGGCAAATTGTCCAAAGAGAGACGCGGGACCCCCGAGTCTGATGTGTCAATTATATTTCTAACAATTGCATATGGACTTCATTAGCCTGCTAAATGGTACCTATTTCAGCATCCCGCCAGCTGGAGGGATTTCCAGGAGGAAACGTGAGAAGGGACTGGGTCTAGGAATCTCAGGTTCCCCAGGGCCTTCTGGAATTCATACAGACTAAGCAAGATAAGGTCAGCTCGAAACTCCTTTCCCTTTTCCCTGCACCGGCTGCATAGTTACCTCGAAAATGAATAAGGCCAGAGCACCTGTATCTGTCCAGAGGCAGGGAGAGGTCTGATCTGCTGTTTTTGTGTCTCTGTGGGCCTCTGAGGCTGAGTTCCCTTCAGGGATGGGAGTAAGAAGCTGGAAGAACCCATTTAGCACCAGCTCTCTGTGGGAAACTTGTATCTCTTTGACATGAAGGTTTTTATTTTTTTATTATTATATGCTTCCTATTACATCTTTAGCACAGCTTTGTTGTGGCTTTTCCCATAGGTTAAATATAATGACGGGTAACTTAATCCTGAAGGTAACAGAATCATCTTAGCGGACACAGGGCTCTATTTAATTCTTGCCAAATGACAGAACATACCCAGACTTTGAACAGGGCCCTGCAGAACTCCAGTAAGTTTTTGTGTCTTGCAGAGCATGGAGCCAGAGTTTTCTCTTTCTATTCTTTCTTTTTTTTCCCCCCCACTCCCAGGCAATATCTTATTTCACACCCATTGGGCTGTAAGAGGATAATGGTATCACAATTCAAGACAGGCAACCATGGAGAATTGTTTTATATGCTTCTGATACTCCAGAAGTTTTCAGTGGCCTGGGCTAAGGCTCAGTTTTCAAGGAGAGTCAATTCCAGGACAGAAGATGGCGTGGCAATAAAGGAAAAAAAAAAAAAAGCTTTGGAGTCAAGTTGACATGAATTGGAAACACAGCTCTGTCTCTTATTAGCTATGATCTTGGCCAATGTCTGCAGCTCAGTTTCCTGATTAGTAAAATAGCGATCAAGCACGCCCAACTTGTAGACATTTTGCAGGAACGAAATTAAGGAACTAGATGGAGTGATACTCAGGGTGAGGTGGGTGTTTTCACACTTGGTCTTATTCTTCAGATAAGATCATTTGAAAATAACATTGCCCGGTTAATTCTCCCCCTGCGTGGGATAGTATGTCAGGCTTCCCTCTGAACAGCTAACAATCGTAGTGTTTGATGTTGGGGTGGTTGGGAGCATTTGCTGTGATATGTCTGGAGATTTAGATTTTCAATCCGGTCTTCTTTGATAAAACAAATCGTTTACTCAGGGCCAAATATCATGCAGTAGAGTAGATACTGTTTGAAATGCTGAGGGTTATAGAGATAAGAGCCATGCTGTCTTTATGACAGGAGCTCATAGGTTGACAGGCAGCCAGGTTCTGCGGGCACATACCCGATATGTTGGTGGCCATGCTTCACAGAAAAGGTTGGAGGCAATTCTGTCTGCTGTGGCAAAATATCCTGTCTGTGATCAAAGAGAAAGGGACTCGAGCTGAGGGACTTGAGGTTGGTGAGCTGTGGCATCAAATTCTAGACAGAGACAGCTACTTGGATCAATCAGTAAAACTGCCTGGGTGATCAGAAAGTAGTTAAAAGGTCAGAGAATTGGGTAGAGTCCAAAAAAGGAGATCAGAGAGATGTACGGGGAGTCAATTCCTGACAGCTTAAAAGGCGTCCTATGACTGCATCTTCCAATGTGGAGATGTAAGCTTTGGGGGTTCTATCTTAGAAAGGTATATCTATTGATCTGAAAGATGAACAAAACCTAAAGTGTATGTTCAATGATGTTGGCTGGCCACAAATAATAAGGGCCCATCACAGTCCACTTCCCTCCCTCCCTCCTTCCCTTCCTTCCTTCCTTCCTTCCTTCCTTCCTTCCTTCTTTCCACCTTCAAGTGCTGGGAAATGGACCAGGGCAACCACATTCAGCTATACTCCCCAATCCTCCTCTTCCCATTTTTATTATTCTGAAGCAGGGTCTCACTAGGTTTCTCCGAGTTGTAAGTTGCTGAGACTGGCATTGAATCTGCGATTCTCTTCTCTGCATTCCAAGTACTAAGAGTACAGGCGTGAAACACCACACATGGCTTACTTTTGTTTTACATTTACAAAACCCCAAAACAACACACTATACAGTAATTCAACTCTTCTTCATAGCAACTATATTTTTTCCAAAGGAAGGTTTCAAAGGCCATTTGTTCTCTGGATGATGGTCATTCCTCTTCTAATTCAGTAATAATTTCTTTATTAATAACTTCTAATTGAAGTCATAAATGCAAAATTCACCACCATCAACACATTCTAGAGAACAAAGTAGAGATAATGATTACAAAGCTATTGCGTTTTTTTTAAATTTCTTTTACTATACTTTGTGTGATTCTTTCTTTTCTTTGTTTTTTGATACTGGAGATTGAACCCAGAGGAGTCCTATATCTAAGCTACACCCCAACCGTATCTTTTTTTATTTTGAAACAGGGTCTTATTAAGTTGCTGAGGCTGGCCATGAACCATAATTCTTCTGTCTCCGCCTACCAAGTGCTGGGATTATAAGGATGCATCACCACACCTGGCTCTTTTTATCCCCTTAGTATGCATTCAATTCCTCAGGATTGTTTACCTCATAAGGTGACCTAGATTTTCCTAACCAAGAAAGCTGATCTTCCACAGTCTTGGTGTTTCCACAATTTTCCATTAACTTTCCTCAGTAGGTAACTGAAGTGGTGATAGAACTCCGTACGGTTTTCTCAGTGAATGCTGTGAATGTCATACCTGGTCAGTGTTGATGCAGTGAATTTCAACTTCATTATCATTCCACCTCAGAATCAGACTCTGGGTTTGATTCTCAGTTGTGCTGCTATGCATTACAATGTGATTTTTGAAGGGCTAGTGTCACAAAACCCTAATAAGGCTCTCAGTTTTACATTTTCATGGGAAAACCCAGATTGCATGGCTGCTCCTTATTCATAATCTGTCTCGGTATACATGTTTTTATTACTACTTTGGGAAAATGGGACTCAAAATGTGGAACATTAACCAAATATAAGAAAAAGTTTTAAGAAATACTGGTTGGCCACCCATTAATGCCTGCTACCAGTGTTTTGGGAGCACTTAAAAAGTGTTAATATTTAGGACTCAGCATAAATTTATGTCAAATCTTACTTATTTCCTTTTCATCTAGGATTAGGAGAATAATACATCGTGTCTTCTGAGGTCTAAAGGAGGCAATTTAGGAAAATGCTAAATAAACTATGTTAGTTTCCTCCCTTTTAATGACAGGGAAATTAAAATAGAGGAACTATAGAATACTACGATTAAAGACAACATTTTAGAGAACAACTGCTAATGAGGGTGTGGCAGTAAATCCTGTGGAGGGGGTAGATACTTGAAATCTAGGAGTAGGGTGAAGACACACAGATAATTCATTCAGAGACCAGATGCAAAGAGAATACGTTTTTTATCAGAATCTCGAAAAGGGTGGACGTGTTCCATGAACATCAAAAGGTCTTTAATCCCTTAGCAGTCAAAAATAATAGATGAGCCTGGGATAGAAACAGGAAACTGGCTGTCCTTTCCAGCAGCAACCAAACTCTTGCTGCCAAAACTAAGATGAGTTGCTTTGGTGCTAAAGGATAAGTGTTAGAGGGGAAGAGCCCAGAGGTATTTTTCAGACTTGTTCAAAGCAGAGGGACAGAAGCATGTGCGCTTGATTTAGTTCAACTTTATAGAATGCTAGGCTCCAAATTTTAAGCAGAGTATATAAGCTAGAACATTAGTGATAATAAAGGCAAGGGGGCATATAAGAGGTGAGCAAAGGATAGAGAAAAATTGGAATCCAGGGAGTTATCTTTGATAAAGAAGTTTCTTTTGAATGGCAGCCTCATAAAAAAAACCTACAATTCAGTGACCAGTGAGAAAATGACATCTTCCTAGTGAGATGTTGGTTGTTTTCACTGCAGGAGGCTATCGCTCTGATGAGGGACCTAGCTTCTTTTACACAGCAGCAACAACCCCTCATATACTTACTAATTGTTTTTCAGACACAGATTTCATTTTCTCTTTTGTGATTGAAGTCTATCTCTTATTCTAATAACTGGCCACTTATGTCATTATCAGATTATCATAATCTAGACTTGGAAACTGAGAAAAATCCTTGTTGGAGGTGTCAACATAATCTCCCCACTGCCAATAGAATAATGTAATGTGATGCTCCAGAGCCTGGCGATTGAGACCTATATTCTCTTTCCTCTTTTTCTTAGAACCTATGCTGCAGACAAATCAGACTGTCTTTCCAGAATCCTCTCCTTTCATGTTTATATGTTTTTGTTCATGCACTCTTCTCCGACTTATCCTCTTTCTCCTTTTATTAACGACAGGAAGACTGTAGGTTTGAGACCAACCTCAGCAACTTAGCAAGACCCCGTTTAACATAAAAAATAAAATCGACCCTGTTTTAACATAAAAAAATAAAATAAAATGCTACATGGGTAGAATTCCCTGGCTCCAATTCCCAGTACCGTCCCATCTCCAGAACCTTTGTAGTATCACAAGGTATCTGGAAACCACCTCTACCAAACACGTTAGTGTCAAGGAATCCAATATACCTCTAAAATTTGTTTTCTCCATGGTATGTTACAATATTAACCTCCAAAACACTCTTTCACTGCAGTAAGAGGTCCTCTGATCATAGTAGGAAGAGTAAAATTTACTAACAGAGAAGGTGGCAGAGAAGTCAGATGAACCCCCAAATAATTTCTTCTTTGCTTCCTAGCCATTTGTGGAACTTCTAAGGATGACAAAAAAGAAAAAATAAAAAAGACTGGAGCATCTCAAGAAGGAGTAGACAGAGTCCTTAATTGTTGCCCCAGCCCAAAGCTATCTGGAATATGTCACAAATTCAGAAGAAGAGAGTCCATGGCCAGGTTCCACTTGCAGATGAGAGAGACCCAGCCAGTCTGGCTCTTTCAGAAGCAACTTCAGGGCCAGCTCTATTATAAAAATAGTGGTTCCCGTAAATAAATGAGATGAGGCCATCATGGCAGTGCAAAAGGTGGCTAGGAGCAGGAGATGACTGGTGTTTTTGAGCCCAACGAGACAATACTTTCTGAAGCCTGTTAAATAGGAATCAGAGTAAGAAGCTATAGTGGGAACCATAGCTTCTCTAGACATCCAATTTGTTAATGCCATATAAGTGAAGCAAACCTCGTACTCTGGGGATGAAATGCCATCTGGTGCTTAAATTTCTATACCACAAGATGTAGTCACGACCCCATCATAGGCTGTGATGTCAACTATACAGCCTGAGATCAAGGCTAGCACAGCTTCTCCCACCCCACTCTCAATCCTAGTGGATCCTGTTTGTGCAAATCTTGGATGGATGTGGTTCTCCCAGGGTCTGGCTAGAAGCATAGATTGTGAGCTGGGATGGACGAATTCTGTCATCTTTCCCTCTTCTTCCTTCTTGTTGTGGAACCGATTAAGGCTGGGGATTTCACGTTCTGTCTGGTCCATCCATAAAAGAAGGGGAGTCGTCGAGGAGGGATGAGACATGCCTTTTATTTCATACTGAAATAGGAGGACTCCACCCTCTTTACTCAGTGGCAGCTCACTAAATATAAGAGAGCTCTTCAAGAGTCCTCTGCATAGGACTTCCATGCAGTGGACAGTCTCTGTCCAGCAGGTCAAAAGTGGCAGCTTGCTAGGGCACAGAGTTAATAAAGTCAGCGGCTAGTTAGGGAAAGAGTTACAGAAGGCAATATGGCCTTCAAGGACGTCCTTAGCTGTTTTTCACACAACAGTGGCCCTCCTCCAGAGGTGGTGAGGATGCTTACGTAGCACCATATTCTGACTGGCCCCATACTCTTCTCTCCCCAAAGATTCCTGAACACAGACCGTGCACATTCAGTCTTACACACAGGGAAAGATGAGAGCAGGATTTGTATGCCACTGGATATTCAGGGCAGGAAGAAAAGGTGCAGCTGCTTTGCTGGCTATTAAAATAGGAACACCCATGTCGTATATTTTAATTCCTAGTATATTCTCCCTAGCCTTTTTAGGTTCTACTGGCTGAGAATTCCTAAGTGCATCTGCGTGAGCACTGCACGCAGGGGCGGTCCCGGTAAGGGGGCCTTAGGGCCCTGGTTGTCACTTTCTTCCTAATCAACGCTAGGGCAGAGAACCATCAGCTGCTCACTCCTGTGACAGGCTGCTTGAACAACCATCTTGATTGAGCATGACCAAGCTTTCTAAATAACAATTTAAGGAAGTAATTGTTCACTTAGTGACTATAAGATTACACCAAGTTTTCCTGTGTTTTAAGAAAGAGACACAGCTTTCAAGTAATGTAAAACTCTGAAGCCAAATACAGATAGAGTTGGAAATTCAGAACTGGATTTCCACTGGGGGGATGATTAGATCATAAAATTCCATGAGCACTAGAGACCTCCCCCTACCAGCCATGCAAGAAAAGAAAAAGAGAGAAAGACATAGTAATTCAAGTTTATTTTCTTTACAAACCAAATTAATATTTTCACAGACTCTCTTCCAGCAGTAATAATGGAGAGGTGATGAATATTTAACAACTTGCTTGCCAGCTCCCCAACAACTATTAATTTTTAGGCTTCAGATTCAGCAAACATATATTGTTATTTGTTATTTCTCAGGCATGGGGCACATAATCTAATTTAAACCTCACCATAATTCTTTGAAATAAATATTATTACCAGTGACTGAGTGCCTGTAGGTTTAAGTAATTTGCCAAAGGGTATATAATGACATGTCATTTAGCCAGAGTTCAGAGGAGGTAGGGTTCCAAGAAAGCTAAAGAATTCTTTGATAAAGCTGGGCGTGGTGGCCCACGCTTGTAATCCCCGCGCTTGGGAGGCTGAGACAGGAGGATCGCGCAGGGTTGAAGCCAGCCTCAGCTACTTAGTGAGGCTCTCAGCAACTTAGTGAGACCCTGTTTCTAAATAAAACAGAAAAAAATAGGTCTGGGAGTATAGCCCGGAGGTAGAAAGCCTCTGGGTTCCACCCTCCTCAGTACCACCAAAAAAAAAAAAAAAAAAGAATTCTTTGATAAAGCAGAAAAAAAAGAATCAGTGATTTCTGGAGGATATTCTAACGAAATTGCTCCAAATATCCTCTACTGCTTGAGGTGGCACACATATTCAAAGAAATAGCAAAATATTTAAGAACAAAATCCAGATTGGCCATTTCTTTCTGAAGTATGTCTGTTTTAATCATGGACTAGCACCAGAGTTCACACAAAAAAAATAGTTTTTACAAAAACTGGGTTTCTTGGTCCCTGTCTCACCATAAGGTTGACTTCAATTCTCTAATACTTTAAAACTTAAGAAGGTACCCGTTGCTTTTACTTGAGGGGAAAAAAAATAAAGAAGGATAAATAAGCAATAAATATATTTTGGAGTCTGAGACAGGAGGATCACGAGTTTGAGACCAGCCTCAGAAACTTAGTGAGATTCTCAGTAACATAGTGAGACCTTATTTTAAAGCAAAAATAAAAAATAAAAAAAAAAATTAAAAAGGGCTGGGATGTAGCTCAGGGGTTGGATATTTCTGGGTTCAATCACCAGTACCACCACCACCACCACCAAAAAAAAAAAAAAAAAAAAAATAGCAATAAACAAAGTATGTCCCTTCTTAACTACTAGCAAAGTGAGGCATGACTATATTTGCTAGTTTTGATATCAAAAGTGTACTGAATCGAACACAGATGACACAGGCAGCTAGGCATCGCCAGCACTGGCGATGTAACCATCACAACTTTCTGATCCAAATTCTCCAGTCACCTGAGTTCTAGATCTCTCTCTAGATTTCCCTGAAATTTTTGACCCTAAACTATTCTGGCCATGACGTTTGTTTTTCATAACACGTCACAATCATTTTTAAACACAGGCGCTAAAATCTGTCTGATTGGTTGCTTTTCAGGAGAATACATAATTATTTTTTTAAATTAATTTTTAATCTACCCACAATTTAATCTAAATAAAAACTGTGGTATTTGTAGTGGAGAATAAATAATTCTTATTTTAAAATCTTAAGTAGCCGAGCGTGGTGGCGAAGGCTCGTAATACCCGCGCTTGGGAGGCGGAGACAGGAGGATCGCGCGGGTTCGAAGCCAGCCTCAGTGACTTAGTGAGGCTCTCGGCGACTTAGTGAGACCCTGTTTCCAAATAAAATATAAAATAGGTCTGGGAGTATAGCCTGGAGGCAGAAAGCCCCTGGGTTTCACCCCCAGTACCACCATTAAATAAATAAATAAATAAATAAATAAATAAAATACTAAATACAAAGTTTGTCAAAATAAATGAGCAGTGCTACTTGCAAAGATGTTTACAGCATCTGATTTTTCTCCTATATTCTAGATGATGATCTAGTTTTATTTTTTGAAGATTTAAAGAAGTTTATTAAAAAGATAGAAATACAGAGGATAGGTACAGCTCCATACCAGACTGGCATGGAGGGGTGACTCGAATGAATACACCCAATAATCTAGTTTAAGATAAGGTTTTTTTCCAACTGGTCCCAATGAAATTCAACTGAACAGCACTAGATATGAAAAGTTCCATTTGGTACAAGTTATGAAATGGCTCCAACACAAAACAAAGGCATAACGTGCACAGAGAAATGTTTAAGGACAACATCATAAGTTAATGCCATCTTTACTTTTTTCATCGAAAGCTTTATGTATTTTAAACCTTTTATTTACCAGGCATTTATAAGATGAAAAATCTGGTATCTTTTTATAATAAGCAAAGACACACAAAGATGTCTAAATTTATTAAAGAAGGATAAAATCAGCTCCTGTTTCTATTTTTTATTTCTACCTTTCTCACTCTCCAGGCGTATAGACAAAGGAATCTGGGAAACGTAGTTGCCTTTGTTCTGGCACAGAATAGAAAAAGTCAACGTGAGCCCAAGCAGAAAGAGGTCAAGGAAATACATGCCAGCTTTGCACAGAGAAGTTGGTGCACATCTTCAAGTGTTTCCCAGGATACATTCTTGGAAATGGAGCAAGCAAACTACAAAATCAAAGGATTATGCCACGGCAAGGGCCTTGATATGCACTTAGCACAAACCACTAGGTTTGTGTCCTCTGGAAAATGTGCACCGTTTACACAACACACCTCGGACCCCAAAAGGAAATCACCACTCGAATATGGATTCCCTAATTCGATAGAAAAAATTTTAACTCATTGTTTTAGCTTATATTTTTTCTGGCTCATTCAAGAAGATTTGAACATTTTTTATATGTTTTTACCTTCTCATGATAATCGACCGTTCATAGTATCTCTCTCATTTTGTTTTCAGGTATTCATGTATCTAACACATATGTATATATATTTTGGTGGTACTGGGGTTTCTGGAAACCCTTCTACCTCCGAGCTACACTCTCAGACCTATTTTTTATACTTTTATTTGTAAACAGGGTCTCTTTTTTATATGTAAACGCGGCTGGCTTCGAACCTGCGCCATCCTCCTGTCTCCGTGCATATTTTAAAGGTAAAATTAGATAACTTTTATTAGATATATGGCCACATAGAACCATTATTGTAAGCATAATAAATATATTCTTTCTACCTAAAGCTTCCTTATGCCCTTTTATAACAGTCTCCTCTTCCTATGTCCACCCACCACCCACCCATGGTACCACTGGGCAGCCACTTAGCGATCTTTCTGTCATTTTAGATTAATTTGCATTTTCCAGAATTTTATATCAGTGTGAATGATGCAGTTTGTTTCTCTTTCTTTCTTTGTCTTTGTTTTTTATGATCTGGCTTTTTCCACCGAGCATAGTTAGACATGCGTATATTTTTTCCCTGTGTCAACAGTTCACTTATTCTTATTGCTGAGTAGTATTCTATGGGCATGGATATACCACGGCTTGTGTATCCATCCACCTTTTGATGGGCATTTGACTGTTTTATGCTTTCAGCCAGCAAGAATAAACCTGCTTTTGCATTTGCGTGAAGTTCTTTGCAGGGACAGCTGCTTTTTGTTTTCCCTTGGACAGATAACTAGGATGGAATGATAAGTGTGTGTTTGGTTTATAAGAAACTTCCGATTGGCCATTCTAATGTGGCTTTGGCCTTTTTAAATCCCCACTGTGTCTGAGAGTTCCAGATGATCCTCACTCTTACCAACACTTGGAATAGTTGGTACTTTTAATTGTCACCCTTCTTATATGATTCTAGTGATTTCTCATTATGTTTTCTGATTGCGTTTCTTTAAAGATTGTTTAGGTTGGGGCATCTTATCAGGTGTTTATTTTCTATCTGAATTTTTCTTCTGGTGAAACATCTGTTTAATGACATCTGTCCATTTGAATGAGTTGTTTATTATTGTATTACTGAGTTTGGGATTTTTTTTTTTTTTGCAGTACTAGGGATGGAACCCAGGGGTATTCTAACTCTGAGATACACCTCCAGCCCTATTTTTTATTCTTTACTTTGAAACAGGATCACACTAATTTGCTAAGAACCTCACAAGTAGCTGAGTCTGGCTGCGAACCTGCGATCCTCCTGTCTCAGCCTCCCCAGTACTGGGATTACAAGTGTGCGCCACCACACCCAGCTTGGACTTTCTTAATATGATCTGGAAACAAGTTATTTACCAGAAATATGATTTGGAAATAATTTTTCCAGTCTATGGCTAGTCTATTCATTGTCTTCTTTGCAATGTCTTTCAAAAAGTAGAAATTTCAATTATTGATGAAACCCAATATATGAATTTAAGTTTTTAGGGATTGTGCTTTTGATGTCTATCTCAGAAATTTGCAAAATCAAAGAGCACAAGCATTTTCTTTCATGTTTGCTTTTAGCAGTCTTATACCTTTAACTCTATTATATACTTGGAGATAATTTGTTATTAGTGTGACAGATTTTCATATATAAGTATATATTACATATGAACGCACATACTTAAGCATTTTTGTTCTCATTTATAGTACAAATTTCTTATTGTGTTTAAAAAGCTCTTTTGGCCGGGCATGGTGGCGCACCCTTGTAATCTCTGTGCTTGGGAGGCGGAGACAGGAGGATCACACTGGTTCGGGACCAGCCTCGCTGGCTTAAGAGGCTTCTAGGAACCCCAGTACCACCAAGAAAAAAAAAAAAAGATTAAAATAAAATAAAATGATTTTTTGTAGCTTCTACTTAATCATTCTACTTCCAGTTGTGGGACTACATCTTTTATCAAATTTTCAGGGATGGACTAAGTGTACCTCAATCCCAGACAACAAAGAGTCCCTCAGTTCCCCAAGGGATCCCATAAAACTGTGTAATTTCTTATTCTACAACAGAGATAACTGTCACTACCTCTTTGGTTCTGGAAAACAATGATGGATCTTTTTAAAACTGGAAAGCAAGCTGGGACAGTCTTACCATGCGACACTCTTTCAATTCCTCTAGACCTTTTACTAACGTCCCCAACGTGGCCCTTGAAAGTAGCTTCCCACCGTCAAACTCGACTTCTCCTGACAGCAAAATCCAAATTCAGAATTTCAAGCATTTGGCATAACCACACTGAACCCTTGATGTAGGTCTCATTTTCACAAAGGTAGATTTGCAAACTGAGTTTCAAAAATAGCTACAGGGAACAGCTCATTGGTCTCCATCATAAATGGAACCATGGGACTTTTTGTCCAGCCATACAGGTTGGTCTGCAACATTTGTTTGGAAAGCAAAGCACATGGACATGGGTCCAAACATCAAGTGCAAATACGTTTCTACGCAGCAGATGTTTACCATCTCCAAACACATGGGCCTCAGGACTGGATGAATGTTCCAGCTGTGGAATTGCTCTAGTTTCAGAGAGAAGAGAGTCACTTAAAATAAAATCCCCTTTGCATTTGCAAAAACACAGTTGCTGGGTTAAAAAAGAAAGAAAGAAAGAAAGGAAGAAAGAAAGAAAGAAAGAAAGAAAGAAAGAAAGAAAGAAAGAAAGAAATCATGTGACGATGACTTGTTTGGACATATACCGAGTTCAAGCTCATTCTCTCCTCTCTAAAGCAGCATGAGAGCATCACTCCAATGAATGGATGAATCATAATAGGAATACGTGACATGTAGAAATGCATTCATTTAGCAAAAATGTATTCCTAACGTATGTCAGGCTCTGTCTTTGTTTTTTGTGGCTCTCACAAAATTCCTGTCTTGGTCAACATTTTCACTGCTATAATCCAAAGCAAACTGACTGCACAACCTGTTGGAAGAAAGATTTTTTTTTTCCATCCCAGTTGCTTGAGGGGAATCTCAAGAGTGTGTCAGTTCATGTCAGGCTGGGTGACATCTGCAAATCTCAGGGCGTGATGAGAGAGATGGAGGGATCAAGCAGAGACAGAGGGAGAGATCAAGGGCCCTGCTCACACATCATGGAGGCCAGATGCAAGTAAAAGAGGAATCATATATAATCCCCAAGGCCACACCCCAAGGGACCCAACTCCTCTAGCCGCACTCTACCAGCCCAAGGTACCGCCCAGTAAATTCATTACGATGGATTTGTCCATGGATACTAGTACAACCCTCATGACTTACTCCGAACATTAATATATGAGCTCTTCAGGGGATATATATATATATCATACACACACACACACACACACACACACACACACACACATATATGTATATATTATATAGATATATGTATATATATTGGTGGTACTGGGGTTCCTAGAAACCCTTCTACCTCCGGGCTACACTCCCAGACCTATTTTACATATTTTTATTTGGAAACAGGGTCTTTTAAGCCTGCATAGCTGGCTTCGAACCTGCACAATCCTCCTGTCTCGGCCTCCCAAGCGCGGGGATTACAAGCGTGCGCCACGGCTTTAGGGGATGTTTTATCTTTTATTTATTTATTGTTTTGCGGGTCTGGGATTGGAACCCAGGGGCATTTGACCTCCAAGCTACACCCCCTGCCCTATTTTTTAGTCTTTATTTTGAAACAGGGTCTCACTGAGTTGCAGAGGGCCTCACTAAGTAGCTGAGGCTGTCCGTGAACCGCGATCCTTCAGTCTCAGCCTTCCAAATGCTGGGATTACAAGCGTGCGCCACGGCTTTAGGGGATGTTTTATCTTTTATTTATTTATTGTTTTGCGGGTCTGGGATTGGAACCCAGGGGCATTCGACCTCCAAGCTACACCCCCTGCCCTATTTTTTAGTCTTTATTTTGAAACAGGGTCTCACTGAGTTGCAGAGGGCCTCACTAAGTAGCTGAGGCTGTCCGTGAACCGCGATCCTCCAGTCTCAGCCTCCCAAATGCTGGGATTACAAGCGTGTGCCACCACGCCCGGCTTCAGGGGATGTTTTATATTTAATTCTAACAACACTGAAGACTGGGTAATTTATGAAACTTGAAGTTTATTTGGCTTATGGTTCTGGAAGCTGCAAAGTCCAAAGCGGAGCTATAGCTTCTGACTAGCGTCTGATGAGGACCTTCTTGCTGGGATTATAGACACGTGCCGCCATGCCTGGCTTTCTTCATCTCTTGATTAGAGTATATTCTTACTTACATGTAAATAAAATATTTTTGAATGTTTGGATTATAAGGGCATTGTCAAAGTAAAATCCAAATACTACAGAATTGTCAATAATCAAAAATGAAAGAGCCTTATCTCTGGTTAAGTCTCAAGGAAGAAGTCCAATGAAATCCCAAATTCCTTGGCTTCCATTTCCTGTAACACCTGCGGTGTCTATATTTCAGCCTGCTTGGCAGTCTGTTGCCCTTTTTCCTCTGAGAACTCACGTAGCCCTAAAGTTGTAACTGTTTGGCCCTGTGACATCCTTCCTTCATCGTTTCTCTTCTATGTTTTTCTGTTCTTTCCCTTTGAATTGATTTCAGTTTTCAACTTACAGCAGATAAGACAATTCAAACCACATTCTTCCGGTTCCCACTGAATTAATACAAATTGCCACCCCGGAGCCCATGCGGCCAGGAAAGAGAGGGCAAAATGTGGAGATTGGTGGCATGGGAGCCTCAGACTGCAACACCCACATAGCAGCCAGACGGCTACCTGCTCTAATATTTGGTAAAGCCTTAGATTTTTGAGTTGCGTACAGAAGGTTAACCGCAATGAGTCCTTCCATGCATTAGTAGGTGGTCTCTGTTTCAGGAGAAAGAAGCTGAGATGTGTGTTTTTCAATCCAGTTCTATTAGTTGGGGGAGAATTCTGCTAGTTTCGGGCCTTGTGTGCTTATACATTTCAGTCCTTATGTGACCTACCTATCAATTTAATATGGTTATAAATTTTTATATTTCTGAATTTTCAGTTACTTCAGTGGGTTACCTTAGGTATATTATTTTACATAGGAAATCTTTAGAAATGTTTGTGGAGTGCTAACTGTAAAGCAGATGTAGTGTTAACATTTTTTGTTTTCTTTTTTTAACCTAAAACATAAATGTGAAAAGGAGGAGGAAAAATAGAAAGATACCAAGATATTTTCACTCTGAGGATAACTTTTCACCTTGTCTTAAAATTACTACCAAAGGAAAGGATTACAAGTTCTCTAACATACCTATATCTTTGATTTCTTAAGTAGCAGTGAACTGGCCCCCAGAATCCATTCTTACAGAATTCCAGGGCTTTTTTTTTTTTTTTTTTTCTCACGATTGTCCTGCTGGAATCAATAAACTGTTGATTAAAAACCTTGTTACTTAATACATTTAGTAAGCTTAAACTGTTTTTTAGAAACTTAATCACTTTCATGTCACTGGCTGCAGGGGAAGAGATACAAAAGCTGTGGCTGATTATTAACAACTTTACAAAGCCCAGATTGAATTTCTGATGTATCCCAAATGCTCTCTCTCCCTCTCCCCCTTTCTCTCTCTCCCTCTCTCTCTCCCTCTCCCTCTCCCTCTCCCTCTCCCTCTCCCTCTCCCTCTTTCTCTCTCTTTCTGATTAGTTCCTGTGTCCGGCTAGCTAGCACATTGCTTACTAGAGAACAGCTTCTTTGGTGTTTAAGATGCTAAAATTTCAGAGATATTTGAGCCAGGAACAGATCGTCTCCTCGTTTTGAAACGGGTTATCCCCCATGCAACATCTGGATCCAGAGGAAAACAATTGGTGCTCACGGGCGGCTAATGGCATCCCTGCGTGCCACCTGCTTCAAGATGGCTGACTCCCAGCTGCTTAGGAGAGGAGGGGGTTGAGAATGGTCTTGTAAAACAGGCCAACCTGTTCTCCCCATATTTTA
The DNA here is from genome assembly GCF_963383645.1 of Muscardinus avellanarius. Lineage (NCBI taxonomy): Eukaryota > Metazoa > Chordata > Mammalia > Rodentia > Gliridae > Muscardinus > Muscardinus avellanarius. Next base: position 10,278,524 of record NC_137802.1, on the reverse strand, counting down.
ACTCTCGGGTCCTTATTTCCTCCCTTCGATTCTGTCCCGAGCTCCAGGACCGTATTTCCAACTGCCAACTAATTACATATTACCCCAAATTGCAGAGGACCACAGCTATCTGTCAGAAAACATGGGGTACTAAAAACTGAGGGGAGGGGCGATTGCCTGAGATTTTGAAATGAAAACCAGGTCTCAAACCGTCCCGGGGGTTATGTCCTGGGAGCGAAGGGGGACATAATTAAAGCACCCAATTAAACTGGCGTTTATTGGTGACAGCTCTGACTTCTGAGTAACTGACCTCCTCTGTCACACAAGCTTGTGCTCAGAGAGTGCATGTTGGAATCATTATGCGTCCAACATTGAGTCTCACTGGTAGAACAGGGTCTAAGGGCAGGACAAAAAGATCATTTCCCCCGAAATCTGCCTATCTCATTAGCCGTTTCATGGGCGATATAACTTCTCCTTTCCCTCCAAATATGCGAGGCTCCCCTGGCTACCGATATTGAGCATACCATTCCCATTATTGTTATAAATGATGTGCCAAGTCCCCGGGGGGCTCCTGTCCCAAGGTACAGATACTTACTGAAGATGAACTATGATATGACAACACAAGGAAAAATGAACTTTAGAAAGTAAAACTAGCAGGTTTTTTTTTTTCACAAACCATTAATCCATCCAACATGTGTAGCATAGGTAATTCCCATAAAATGGGGTGCATAATTCACATGGATTATTTCTGAGCTTATAACACACACACACACACACACACACACACACACACACACACACACCACTTCTCAAATGAATGACTACTGGTTTAGTATTCTAATTTTTATTAATAGTGTGTGTTGATTTCCCCAGACTTTTCTAATTTTTTCAATCAAATTTCTGGATTATATATCACCATCCTGTTTTTTTTTTCTATTAGAATCTGAAATGTAAAAAGTTAACCCAGCTGGTTGAGAAACAAATAATAAAGACACTATGAAAATATCTATCTACCTATCTATCTTTGTCTTTTGAGGAACTTGGTTAATATGACATTACACTGTCATTAAATTGGATTGGGGGCTAATCTAGATTTTTAACATCACATGCATTGGTCAAATAACTAAATTGGCTCCTTGACTTCATACGAAATATTAATTTGAAAGCATTTGTTTAAATGACTGTGTATCTTTATCCTCTACCACCAATTACTGTCTTAAAAGCATTTTATGTAAATATAAGGGGTTATAAATTAAGCTAATACATAAAGTCGATTTCCTGCCTAACTCAAAACTAACCTTTATAGAGATTAGTTTTATTTCCTCCCATGAAATTTTTTTTTTGTGTGTGTGGGTTTGGGGATGGAACCCAGGGACATTTGACCTCCGACCTACACCCCCTGCCCTATTTTTTTATTCTTTATTTTGAAACTGGGTCTCACTAAGTTGCAGAGGGCCTCACTAAGTAGTTGAGGCTGTCCGCGAACCGCGATCCTCCGGTCTCAGCCTCCCGAATGCTGGGATTACAAGTGTGCACCTCCACACCCGGCTCTTCCATGAAATTTTAAGAAGAGAAGCACTATTTCTCAGTAGTGATTGAAAGAATTTGCTTACCTTCCCTACAAGCAATATTAAAGTCCCTTTGAAAAGGAAAACAATACCAGATGGTAACTGAAATCTATGTGAAGAAATACAGAGAACTCAAAATTGTACAGGAGTAGATGAACACATAAGATGGTATAAATGCACTTTTTACTTTTTGGTCTTAACTTATTTTAAAATTTATTTAAGTTTGCCGGGCGTGGTGGCGCACACTTGTAATCCCCGCACTTGGAAGGCGGAGACAGGAGGATCGCACAGGTTCGAAGCCAGCTGCGCTGGCTTAAGAGACCCTGTTTCCAAATAAAAATATAAAATAAGTCTGGGAGTGTAGCCCGGAGGTAGAAGGGCTTCCAGGAACCCAAGTACCACACACACACAAAATATTTAAGTTCACATAAAATAATTATGACATGTATTTTCAGTCTATGATATACATATACATAATATTACTATATAAATAAAATTACAGTGATGAAACAAAGGGTGTTGGAAATAGAGCAATCTTGGGGCAAAGTTTTTGTGTTTTACCTGAATGCCATTAGTATTCATTTGAAATAGATGGTGATAGACTAGGAAGCAAATTGTAATTCCTAGAGGAGCTCCTAAAAGTAAATAAAAATGTGTACAGTTAAAAAAGACAAAAGAATAAAAGTGTAGACTAAAGTAGTTATTTAACAAAAGGAAGGCAATGAAAAGGACAAATGAAGCTGGGTGTGTTGACGCATACCTGTCTTTCCAGTACTTGGGAGGCTGAGACAGGAAGATTGCAGGTTCAAGACCAGCCTCAGAAATTTAGTGAGACCCTGCTTCAAAATAGATAATAAAAGAGGACTTGGGCAGTAGCTTGAAGGAAGAGTAAATCTGAGTTCAATTCTCAGTGCCATACACACAAAATAAATAATAAGAAAACGTTTATTCTTTGTGGTACTATGGATGGAACCCAGGTACATTCTACCCTGAGCTATACCCTCAGCCCTAGTTTTTAGTCTTTTTATTTTTATTTTATTTATTTTATTTTTTGGTGGTACTGGGGCTTCTGGAAGCCCTTCTACCTCCGGGCTACACTCCCAGACCTATTTTTTATATTTTGGAAACAGGGTCTCTTATGCCAGAGCAGCTGGCTTCGAACCTGCGTGATCCTCCTGTCTCCGCCTCCCAAGCGCGGGGATTACAAGCGTGTGCCACCACGCCTGGCGTCTTTTTATTTTTTTGAAACAGGGTCTCACTGAGTTGCGAAGGGCCTCACTAACTTAGGCTGGCTGTGAACCATGATCTTCTGGTTTCGGCTTCCTGAATGCTGGAATTACAAGCGTGCACCACAACGTCTGGCCTGTTTTTGATTGTTTGTTTGTTTGTTTTTGTTTTTTGTTTTGTTTAAGAAAAGAGCTGGGGCATATCTTGCAGGTGAAGTGCCCCTGTGTTTAAGTTCCAGGACAACAAAAAGGGAGAATGGGAAAAAAACAACAACATGATACACATAGTAAACAAAGTAGAAAAGTAACAGATGTAATCTACCTCTCTATCCATGGTGCTATTAAAAAATGAATGAACTAAATAAACAATCCAACCAAAAATGGTCAGACTCCATTTTAAAAAGATCAAGTACAGTATCTGCTTCCTGAAAGGGAGACTCTTTAGGTTCAAAGGAGTCTAAATCAAAACGTAACAGTAAGTTGGGCTTGGTGGCGCACACTTGTAATCCCAGCGTTTGGGAGGCTGAGACCGGAGGATCGTGGTTCGCAGACAGCCTCAGCTACTTTGTGAGGCCCTCTGCAACTCAGTGAGACCCTGTTTCAAAATAAAGAATAAAAAAACAAAAAGGGGTATGGGAGTGTAGCTCAGAGGTAAAATGTCCTGGGTTCGCTCCCCAGTACTGCAAACAAAACAAAGCAAACAAACAAAAACTTAGCAGTCAAAGTAAAGGGTCTGTAATAGTTACAGGCAGGAGTAGCTGACAAAACAGATTTGTATATAACAAATATGACAGGAGGCAACGTGGCTATAGAGATCACGGCATGAAGAAGTGGCTGTCACGAGCACATTCACAGGTAAAAGAGAGCCCCAAAACACATTCAGGAAAAATGGACTGAACTAAAAAGAACAATAGACAATTCATTGGTAATGGGCTTTACTATCCCATCCCCAATAGCTACTAAAAGAAGCAGACAGCAAATCAACAAGGGTAGACACTCCAGGGGACCGCTGTCAGCGACTTTGACCCAACAGACACCTGTAGAACATTCTGCCCAATGATAGCAGGTTGCACATTCTTTTCAAGTGAGAATGGGCCATTCTCTGAGATCCCACACACGACCATAAAATCACAAAGTTAAAGGGCTTTTCGAACTAAAATGCATGTCCTTCGACTACAACGAAAGTCAAACAGTACAGGAAAACAACTACGGGAAGAAAACTGGGAAAATCCTAAAGATTTTTTAAAGAACCCATAAGTCAAGAAGAAATCATGATGATGGAAATTTGAAAAAAAAAAAAACCTTATTTTTGAACTGAATAAAAATGAAAACATAACATATGAAAACGTATGAAGTTTAGCTAATCTTAGAGGAAATTTTAGAGCTCTAGATACTTAGATCAGTAGAGAAGGAAGGTCTCAAGCCAGTAACTTGAACTTCTTTAAGAGACTAGAATAAGTAAAAAGCAAATTAAATAAAAAGCATGCCAGGCATTTTGGCACATGCTTGTAATTCCAGTACTTGGGCGGCTGAGACGGAAGGATCGCAGGTTTGTGGCCAGCCTCAGCTACCTAACGAGGCTGTCTGCAACTTAGACCCTGTTTCAAAATAAAGAATTAAAAATAGGGCTAGGGGTATGGCTTGGAGGTAGAATGTCCATGGGTTTAAAGTACTGCACACACACAAATATATATATTATATAATATATATATATATAATTTTAAGAAGCACATGGAAAGATTACAGCTGTTATTAATAAAATGACTGATAACCTAATAGAAATTAATAGGATTATGAAAGAATACTGCAACTGAGTTTATGTCAACAAAGATAATTTAGATGAGATGGTAAAATTCTTAGAAAGATTCACATTATCGAAATAGATGCATGAAGAAATAGAAACTGTGAATGGACCAATAACGATAAACTGTGTCAGTTCATTGAAACCTCACAGAAGAAAGTTAGGCTCGGCTTGCTTTGCTGATGAATTTTATTATAATACTTGAGAAAGAAAGAATGTCAATTTTTTCACAAACTCTTTCAGAGGAAGGGCCATCTCTGAGGTCAATATTAACTTGATATGGAAGGAAGAAAAGGCATCATCAGGAAAGAAAACTATATGTTAATATCTTCCATGAATATAGACACAAAAATCCTCAGGAAAATATTACCTAATTAAATATAGCTATATAAGCTGGGGTGGTGGTGGTGGTGCACGCTTGTAATCCTTGGGAGGCTGAGACAAGAAAACCACAAGTTTTCAACCAGTCTCAGCTACTTAGTGAGACCCTTTGTAACATAGTGAGATCCTATTTAAATATAAAGAATAAAAAATAGGACTGAAAATATAGACCAGAGGTAGAAAGCCCCTGGGTTCAATCCCTGGTACCATGCACACAGAAAAATTCTAGCAATCTAGAGAAAGGATTATACATCCTTTCTACACTAAAAGAGTTTATCTCCAACATATAAGCTTGCTTTAACATTCGAATATCAAGTAATGTAGTGTAATTATTACTGATAGAATAAAGAGAAACCACATAATTATTCAAACAGACTCAATAAAGGTAATTGGCAGAACCTAAAACCTATTTATGAAAAATAAGCTCGCAACAAACTAGGAGAAGGGGGAAAAGTCAATAAAAAAAACTAGAGATCTTGTATTTCCTTCCATATTGCACCCCAAGAGCTATGTGTATGTGTCTTTTTAATCACATAGAACCTTACTATAATGCATACTTGCAATGCATTTATAAAATAATAATAATAATAATAATAATAGTAATAATAACAATAATAGTAATACCTAAAGCTAACATCACACTTAAAAATTAAGGGCTGAATACCTTCCCTCCAAGGTTGTCAACAAAGTAATGATGACTTTTTCACCATTTCTATTCAAATGCTGTATTTGTGGTTGTAGCCAATGCAATAAGATAAGAAGAAGAAATTAAAGGCATCTGGATTAAAAAGGAAGAAATAAAATCATCTTGTCCACAGATGATTTGACCTGAATAGAGAAATTTCAAGAAATCTTCCAAAAGGGTAACAAATGAATTCAGCAAAACTAAATGATTAACACAAAACTTAGATATCAATTGTGTTTCTATGTGTGTGAGTGATGATTATAAACATGAAGCTAAGAAGATAATTCAGCTTATAACAGTGTAAGAAAACTTTAAGGAGTAAGTTTAACAAAAGAAGTACAAGACTTTTATATTAAAAATTATAAATCATTTTTGAGACAAATTAATGTGTAAATAAGAAAAAACAATGTAGGCATGGGTTAGAAGACTCAAAATTGCATACTGTGATGTGCTGAAATAGTATGGATTTAAATGGATTTATTTGTTTTTTATTTTATTTTTTGTATTTTTTTTTTTTTTTTTTTTGGTGGTACTGGGGTTCCTGGAAGCCCTTCTACCTCCGGGCTACACTCCCAGACCTATTTTTACATTTTTATTTGGAAACAGGGTCGCCTAAGCCAGCGCGCATGCGCGGCTGGCTTCGAACCTGCGCGATCCTCCTGTCTCTGCCTTCCGAGCGCGGGGATTACAAGCATGCACCACCACTCCCGACTTAAGTGGATTTAAATAGTATGCATTTAAATGTATGGATTTAGTATCATTTTCATGAAAATCTCACGTGAAAAACAAATTCTATGAGTACAATCCCTTGTCAGAATCCCAATAGGCTTTATGTAGATCTTGACAAGGAGATTCAAAATACATACAGCTATACAAAGTATTCAAGATAGCTCAAATAATTTTGTAAAAAAACGGAATTATAAAACTTACACTATCCTATTTAAGATTTATTGCAAGCCAGGCATGGTGGCACACACTTGTAATACCAGTACTTAGAAGGAAGAGACAGGAGGGTCGCAGGTTTGCGACCAGCCTCAGCTCTTAGTGAGGCCCTCTGCAACTTCGTGAGACACTGTTTCAAAAATAAAGAATAAAAAACAGGGCAGGGGGTACAGCTCAGAGGTAGAATGACCCTGGATTCAATCTCTAGTACCTCAAAAAATAGAACTTATTACAAACAATTCTTCAAGTTCATTACTTGAGAAATAAAAACAAGTATTGTCAAAAAAGACTTGTATGTAACATAGTCATAAAATTATGATACATAATCGACCCCCAAACTGGAAAACCTCATATATCTGTCAGTCTGTGAATGGAAAACATGTGGTATATCCCTACAATGGCATACTACTAACAACAACAACAACAAAAAATTAAATGACTATTGATACATGCTACTACATAGAGAAAACTCTAATGAACTCAACTGAAATCAACTCTATGTTAAGTGAAAGATACGATTCTATTTATATGAAATGTCCAGAAAAGGCAAAACTCATAGAGACAGAATACAGATCATTTGTCACCTGGGCTTAGGGGATGGAGTTGTCTTCTGATGGCTAAGAGGATGTTACTAGAAAATATAAAACCCAGAAGGAATCGAGGGTTGGAGGCTTTGTCTTATATGTGAAGGTGAGATAGAAAATAGGACTTCAGATAACTGAGGAGAGTGACCAGTAGAAGAGGGGAAGGGGAAGGAGGAGAGAAGCAGGGAGGGGGAAGAGAAGAACTGATCAACAGTTCAAATGATGCCCTGCCCTGTATGAAGTTATCGCTACCAATCTGCAATCTCGGTGTTAGGGACCTGAAGGGAAACACACCAAGATCTGTGTGTATATGTGTTGGCATGTCTTTGTACCTCACTACGATGTGTGCTTGCAATGCACCAATAAAAATATTTTAAAACTGAGGAAAATATAAAAACTGGACCTTGGTGATGGCTGTATCAGTCTATAAATTCATTATAAATTACTGGAGAAATATAAATGGCTTAAAGAAATTGATAAAAAAAATTCCCTGTTAAAATTCCTTTTTAATCCAGATGCTGCTGGGAAAATGAAAGTCAAAGCACTGATGATATATCATCTCATCTCAATTAGTCTGGCTATTATCAAAAAGGCAAGAAATAGCAAATACTAGTGAGGATGTGGGGAAAAAAGAATGCATGTATACTGTTGGTGAGACGTCAATGGAAAACCCAATGAAGGCTCTTCAAGAAACTAAACATAGGTACCACCAAAGGATATAAATATCTCGCTTCCAGGTATATATCTAAAGGAAGTGATGTTGATATCAAAGGATATGAAATGCTCCCATGATTATTGCTGCACTGCTAAGATGGAATCAGCCTAGATGCCCATAAATGGATGAATGGATAATAAAGATGTGGTGTATGTACGTAAAGGTATATTATGCAACCCTACGAAAGAATGGTATCCTATCATTTGCTCCAAGATGGATGGAACCAGAAGGGAGTGAAATGAATTAGATGCAGACAGACAAAAATTCTGAATGTTCTCTGTCATATGTGGATATTTAGGAAGAAAAGTTGATCGGAAGCTGTCCTTGAACCTGCGGTCCTCCTGTCTCAGCGTTCTTAGTCCTGGGATTGTAGGCAGGTACCATCATGCCCAGCTCAGAGTCTCAGTGTTTGCATGGCATCCAGGTTGAACGCCTGTTTCACAGCTCGTGACATAAAATAGTGAGGGGACAAGCAAAGCCAGGTTTATCCAAAGCCCCCAATTGATGGCAGACACCTGGAATAGGAGCGGAAGCCAGTGTCTGAGTTGTGGCTCCACTACCTCTCATCTGGGGAACCTTGATGAGTCGGGCAAGCGTGTTGACCTTTACTTTCCTCATTTCCAGCATAAAAGATTTGAGCTGAATTTTATTGAACCTTCCAAATAGGAGAATAATATATATAATTATATAATATATTAATATAATCATATAATTAATTAATAATTAAATAATTATATAATTAATTATATTAATAAAATTAATATAATATAGATAATATATAAATTATATAATTATATATATTATAATATATATTTATATATAATTACATATATTATATATAATAATTATATATAATTATAAATATATAATAAATATATATAAACTATAATTAATTATAATTTAATTATAATATATAATAATTTATTAATTATAATATATAATTATATAATTAAATAAATATATTTAATTTAATTATAATATATAATTTATATTATAATATATAATTTATATTATAATATATAATTTAATTATAATATATAATAATTTATTAATTATAATATATAATTATATAATTAAATAAATATAAATATATATATAATTCTATATAATAGAATAATTATATATAATATATATTATTCTCCTATATATATATTTATTTATATTTGTGGTACTAGGGATTAAACCCAGGGTAATTCTACCTCCGAGCTACATCCTTATTCCTATTTTATTTTTCATGTATGTTATACTGGGGATAGAATCTAGAGCGTTCTACTTTTGAGCTAACCCCCCAGCTCTTATTTATTTATTTATTTATTTATTTATTTATTTATTTTTGTGGTGCTGGGATCGAATCCAGGGTCATTCTACTTCTCAGCTACACCTCCAGCTTTATTTTTTATTTTTGGTTTTATTTTAAAACAGGGTCTCACTAAGTTGTTGAGGGCCTCACGAAGTAGCTGGGGTTGGCCATGAACCTGAGATCCTCTTGTCTCAGCCTCCCGAGTACTGAGATTACAAGCGTGCACCACCATGCCCAGCTATTTTTTTTTTTATTGGTTTTGTTTTGTTTTTGAAACAGGGCCTCACTAGGTTGCTAAAGTGTTGCTACTTGCTGAGGCTGACTGTGAACCTGAGATCCTCCTATCTGAGCCTCCCGAGTACTGGGCTTACATCTGGCTCCCAAATATTTATTGAATAAAAAGTAAACACATGAAAGATGATACAAGGAACTATGGGGGAGAGTGTATATATGCGGAATATATATCATGGCTGCATTAATGTGGCAAATTGGCAGTGCTAAAGTGGACCGCACCACTGTGGAAATTCTCTGGAAATCCATTACCACAGAGGGAATTTGTAAAACTTGAGATTTGCATCTCTAAAACCAAGCTGTAAACATTAGAGGCAAGAAGTTCCAGCCAAGGCAACAATTTCTTGATGAAAACCATGAGAGAAAAGATCTGGGGAGTCTTTAATGCTCTGGATAATTCAGGCCATTTTTTTCATGAGCCCCACCCCTGCTTTACGTTGCATCGCCATAAATTATATTATGTGACCGAGCTTCTTAATTCAATCTTCCACTTTGGTTTCCATTGCAGTCCTTCACATGATTCATTCAAGAGTAGAATTGTTTATTGACTCTAATAAACAAAAGACCCATTTGCTTCAGAAACGTCCCATTCTGTTCCCTGCCTCTAGTAGGTACAATGTAAGCTCACAAACTCTTGTAACCCAAGAACTTTTAAGGCGAATATTTGAAAGACCACCATCCAGGTGCCTTTGGACATGATGCTGATGTTGCATCTTTAAAGGACTGGATGACAGTCTTCTAAAAGAGGAGGCCCTAAAGTAAAATCTCAGCAAGAGGAAATTTTTAAGTAAATTAAGAATATTAACAGAGTCTTTGATATCCTGATGGCATAAAGCTGAAAAAAATTAAAGCATTCAATTCTGTTTTTTTTTTTTTTCTTCACAAAGCATGTCCTGAGATGTCTTGGGCTCTGGATTTTTTTTTTTTTAATTCAGTTTTCTTTCTGTCATTCAGAAAAAGAAACACAATACCCATGTATCCATTTCTGCCAAGCATTCAAAATGGAGTGTTTTTAGAAATGTTAAAAAAAAAGCAGGCCCAATATAAACATTGTATTAAAATAAATAATTTCTTTCCTTAAAAATCACCCTTTCACCTACATGATCTCATTCTCCTTTATAGCAATGCTTGTGATAGGGTATCAGGTACTAAGGCAATAAAGCTTGGAAGATTCACTTTTCAGCTAAGAGTGGAAGATGGCAATAAAGCTGGCTAGTTTCACTGGGACGGAGCAGTACAGTAAAATGTAAATACCCTGTGAACTGAGCCTGGGTGGACAGGTTGGAAATTCTCTCTAACACAAAACACAGTGGCTCTCCTGCTTGCCCAGTAGGGAAAGCGAGGCCCAAATTTGCTGATGAGACTTAATACACACAGCATTATCGTCACTACTTTTGACTCAACCGACTGGTCTCTGTGCAGGGCACTAATCACCAGGCTGGGGTTTTATTTTGCTACTGCTCTCAACTCAGGGGAAGACGCCAGTCGCAACTGAAATATGAGAAGAAGGAAGAGAAGAAATGAGATCTCGGCTATGGGGGATTCATCAACCTTTCCAGCGGGGAGATGCTGGCCGAGGTCACTGGGGTCCGAGCCAGGAGTGAATCTCTGCATTTGAAAGAAATCTGCAGGTTGGGCCAGCATCGCTTCCACTTTCTGCAAATGCAAAGCCCAAGGTCTTCTACCAGTAGCCCCTGGCCTGCTCCTTACGATGAGCAGAAATAACAAAAGGTGGCAGATATTTTTTGAGGAATCCAGGCACCAGGACTCTCTGGGGTGACTACGAAGTGAATGGAGTTTGTGAACATGTTTCTCTGCTTTCTGTCGCTCCCCCCTCCCCGTGCCTCCCCAGGAAAATGCAACTGTTCACAAATCCCTCTTCCTGACAGCAAGTGGGTCTGAGCTGGAAGCCCAGGCAACAGCACAACACAGACACAGCCGCCTGCCTTCAGCCCAGGCTCTGTCTACACCTGGGTCGCACATTTGCTCTTGAATTACACATTATGTATAGAAGCTACGAGAAGAAATGGGTGCAAAGAAGTAGGCTGTGCTTAAACCAAACCTAGATAAAGTCTGAAATTGAAGTTACAAGCATTACGAGTTACAGTGAGGTATGTAGGCTGTTCATTTCTTTTTTTTTTTAATTTTATATGCTATTGGGGAACAAAAAATGTCAGGAAAATACATACACACCCTTTTGTTGCGCTCCCTACTGGGTCCCAGGCCCCACCTTCGCCACACAAGTCTTAGAAATTGGAATTGGCAATTTTATTTATGTTCATAGCATTATTTCTACTACTACATTCATTATGACTTTGTCTCCCTCCCATTTCCTAATCACCCTCAGTTACTCCCCTGGAGTCTCTGCTCATCTATCTGACGTCACCCTTATCGCTAAATATCTATCTTCCACAAACAAGAGAGAACATACATCTACCTGTTCTTGGTCCTGGGTGTACTCACTTAGTATAATATTCTGGAGTTCCGTCCATTTTTCTGCAAATGATGTCAATTTATTTTTCTTGATGGCGGAGTAAAATTCCATTGTGTGTGTATACCAAAGCTTTGTGAGCTCTTCATCCACTGATGGGCATCTAGGCTGGTTCCATAATTTGGGATTGTAAGTTCTGCTGCTATGAACCTATGCATGTGTGATTATCTATTTCGATTTTATTTCCTTTGGGAAGATGCCCAAGAGCTCTATGGCTGGGTCGTATGATAGTTTCATTCCCAATCTTCTGGGAAACTGCCACACTGATTTCTAAAGCAGTTGTACTAGTTTTCAGTTCCACCAACAGTGTAATTAGCACCCGTTGGAAATAAGTTTGCTAAACAGAAGACAGAGCATCCAGTTAAATTTCAATTTCAGATCAAGAATGAATGCTATTTAGGTAGAGAGCCTAAAGTCAACAGGGGCTCCCTTAACATTAACAACTGGGAGGAATGAAAGGTTTAACTACAAGTCCTTGAATTTCAGAAACAAGATGTTCTGAGGTCTGAGGTTGGGCAGAATGTATCAGAACCCTTCTATGTGGCAATGTCTCATTCTTTGTATAGCTTTGCATAATCAAGAAAACTATGTTGAAGTAACAAACACCATCCCCAAACACAGCTGTTCCAGTTTCTGTCCCTGGCCTCTCTATCCCCAGAGCTTGAAAGTAGTCCTAAGACATGAATGCCCCTTCAATATAGTTGATATTCCTTTGGGTTTTTTTTTTCCACAAAAATATAAACATGCCTTCTCTTACAGCCACCAAATATGGAAATGTCTACAAGATTCATCCTTGGTGAGCATCTCCACATCTTCTTTGCAGAGTCCAAGTTTCTCTCACCAGGGTTAAGTGCCCCTCCTGTGATATAAGAGCTACTTTCAAGCAGCTAGAGGATATAAAAGGTATTGTGTTCTCTTGGTGTTCTGGGGGGCTGTTGAAAATCAAGTCTTGGGTTCGGTGTTCTCAGGACCTTACCCGGATAATAGGTATTGAAGAGGGTCTAGAAGCACAAACTGAGGGTATCAGAAACCTCTTTGGAGAAATAATATCAGAAAATTTAGAAAATATTGAAAAAGACTTGGACATTCATGTACAAGAGACATTCAGAACACCAGGAAGACTAGATCAAGGAACTTTCCCATGCCACATAATAATCAAAATGACTAATGTAGAGGATAAGAAAAGAATCTTAAAAGCATCCAGAACAGGAGAATTAGTGATATTCAGGGGTAAAACAATAAGAAACACTCCAGGCTTTCCAACCCAAGTCATGAAAGCCAGGAGGGGCTGGTATGATGTACTCTAGACACTGAAAGAAAACAACTTCATAGCTAGGCTTGGTGGCACATGCTTGTAATCCCAGTACTTGGTGGTCTGAAACAGAAGGATCACAGGTTTGTGACCAGCCTCAGTTACTTAGTGAGAACTTTGCAACTTAGTGAGACCCTGTTTCAAAATTTAAAAAAAATAGAATTGGGAGTGTAGCTTGGAGGTAAAATGCCCCTGGGTTCCATTTCTAGTACCACAAAACAAACAAACAAACAAAAACAACAAAAACAAAACTTCCAAACAAGACTGTTATATTCAGAAAAGAAATGATCTCCCTTGCTCTTGGATAGGCAGAATAAATATTATCAAAATGGCGATCTACCAAAAGTGATCTACAGACTGAATGCAGTGCCCATCAAAATACCAATGCCATTTTAACAGACCGAGAAAAATCAGTCCTAAATTTAATATGGAGAAACAAGACCCAGAATAGCCAAATCATTTCTTAGCAATAAGAACTATACAGGAGGCATCACGATGTTTGACTTCCAATTATACTACAGAGCTCTAAGAATAAAAAAAAAGCATGAAATTGGCACAGAGACAGACACATAGAAACACATCCAAATACTTACAGCCAATTGATTTTTAACAAAGGTGCCAAACACATACGTTGAAGAAAAGACAGCCTTTTCAACAAGTTGGGTTGGGAACACTGGTTATCCATTTCTAGAAAAATGGAACGAAATTCTTACCTTTCACTCTACATAGGAGTCAACTCGAGATGGATTAATCACCTAGAAGTAATACTAGAGTCTTTGAAGCTACTAGAGGAAGAACTAGGTCTAACACTCTAACATATAGGCACAGGTAGGAACTTCCCCAACAGGACTCTTTCAAACATAGGAAACTAAAATAAGAATTAATACATGAGATAACATTAAACAAAAATGTTTCTGTTCATTAAAACAAGTCATCAAGAATCTAAAGTGAAAACCTACAGAGTGGGACAAGATATTTTTAGCAATTTTTCTGACAGAGGACTAATATCTAGAATATACAAAGAACTTAGAGACTTTACACTAAAAAATGACTAAAGAGATACTTCACAAAAGGAGAGATACAAATGGCCAATAAATACATGAAAAAATGTTCAATATCATTAGCAACCAGGGAGATGCAAATAAAAACTGCACTGAGAGTCCATCTAATTCCAATCAGAATGGCCATCACTAAGAAGTCAAAAAACTATAAATATTAGCAAGGGTGTGGGGAAATAGGAACTCTCCTCCTACACTGTTGGCGGAATTGCGAATTAGTTCAGCCATTATGGAGATCAGAGTGGAAATTCCTTAGAAAATTGGGAATGGAAATGATCCAGCTGAACCATTCCTGGGTATCGTTACAAAAGGACTAAAATCAGAATATTATAGTAATATTTGCATCCCTACAGCATTTGCAATAGCTGCACAATTCACAATAGCCAAATTATGGAACCAGCCTAGGTGTCCATCAACAAATGAATGGATAACAAAATTATGGGCTATACACACCATAAAATTCTACCAGGCAATAGAGAAGAACAAAATTATGTAATTTGCAGTAAATGGATAGACCTGGAGAACATTATGTTAAGTGATATTAGCCAGTGTCAGAAAGTAAAGGGTCATATGTTTTCTGTAATATGTGGAAGCCAGGAGGTAATCAGGATACCAGAAGGACTTCAGATAATAAAGAAACTTTGATGGAGCCAGGGCTGCTGTGTGCTGGTCCCTGAAGCTGACAGAGTCGCTCCAGAGAGAAGGGGCCAGAGGTGCCCAGAACTGTTCAGCAATAAATAAATAAAGTCACTCCAGGGACACCAGGTGGATAAACCAGCACCCAGGATCCTAACAACTTCACCCAGAGAGGACTCAGATGCTGGACGATCTGCCCCAACTGCCAACAGCCTGGGCTTCTACACACAGATCCTCCATGAGAGGCCCCACCTGGGGGAAACCAGACTTTCCTCAGGACACTCCCCCTTTCCCCGAAATGATTCTTAATAAATTGTTTCACGTGAATTGTATGATAAAAGCGACATGCTTCTTTGGTGTTTCTCGTGAATCTTATAAAAATGATAACCCTGACAGGTGATCATTAAAGAAAAAACTTAATAAAAAATTCTCAACTCAACTCCATGGGGTGGGAAGATGTGTGTTTCATGGTGGCCAAGGTGTTGAAAGTTTGACATGGAGCAGCAAGTCCAGCGCCTTAATGAGCAAGGTCACAGGATGAGAAAGGCCAGCCTGGGACTGGGGCCAGGACACAGGGAGGGAGCCGCTGGAAGATGCTGACAGGGGCTGGGGACAAAGAACCCTTCAGAGAACAATTCCTGAGGCTGAGGAGTCCACCCTGCACTTCCTCACCTGTCCAACAGGGGTCCCTGCAGCAGGATTGCCCTGGGCCTGGGGCAGGGGCAGGTTCAGAGTGCAACTGCTCCAAAGGCTGCTGGCCTCCCCTGCTGGCCTCCGAGGTCCTCTGCCCAGCAGGAGCTGAGCTGGGGGCAGCGGAGCTTCCTTGGGGCTGGGGTGAGGTGAGGTGGTGGAGGTGGAGACCCAGGTGGCCCTCCCTGCCTCTAGGCTGCTACCTTGGGGGTGGGGGAGGCTCAGAAGAGAGAGCTGTGGAGTGGCAAATCTGCCCAAAACATCCTAGGATCTTCCTGGTTGAAAATAAATTACGTAGGTGGTTGTGATGGGAAATGAAGATCCAAACTGGCTCACAGAAACGACCCCAATGAGTCGGGTGCAGTGGAACATGTCTGCGATCTCAGTACTTGGGAGGCTGAGACAGGAGGTTCACAGGTTCAAGGCCAGTCTCAACAATTTAGTGAGATCTTGGTTCAAAACAAAACTATAAAAAATAGGTCTGGGATGTAGATCACAGGTAGAGCCTCCTCCCTCTGGCATTCAATCTCCAGGATGTCAAAAATATTATAATTAGCCAGGCGTAGTGGCGCACACTTGTTATCCAAGCATTTGGGAGGCTGAGATAGGAGGATCCGGGTTCCTGCCCAGCCTCAGCAACTTAGTGAGGACCTTTGCAACTCAGTGAGATGCTGTTTCCAAATAAAGAATAAAGCTGGGTGTGGTGGTGCACACTTGTAATCCCAGCGCTTGGGAGGCTGAGACAGGAGGATCGCGCAGGTTCGAAGCCAGCCTCAGCTACTTAGTGAGGCTTTCAGCAACTTAGTGAGACCCTGTTTCCAAATAAAATATAAGATAGGTCTGGGAGTATAGCCCGGAGGTAGAAAGCCCTAGTTTCCACCCCCAGTACCACCAAAAAAAAAAAAAAAAAAAAAAAAAAGAAGAAGAAGAAGAGAGAAGGAAAGAAAGAAAGAAAAGAAAAGAAAAAGAAAGAAAGAAAGAAAGAAAGAATAAAAATAGGGCCGGAGATGTAGCTCGGAGGTAGAATGCCCCTGGATTCTATCCCCAGTACTGCAAAAAACAAATTATAATTTAAAAAATGACCCTGGTGAATGATTTGTGAAGATTCGGAGGTTCATTTGGCAGCAGAGATTGAAGGTTAGTAGGCATTTTGCTCAGTGCCTTTGACTTATTCTGGGAAGTTACCTTGAGTGTGAAGCACAAAATTGTCCAAACCGTTGTAGATAATGAACAAAGAACAAGGGAAGACTACCAACAGGGTCAAGTGAAATGTTTAAAAATAACCTTAAGACTTACAGGGTGTGGTGGTCCACAACTGTAGTCCCAGGGTTTGGAGGATTGCAGGTTCAAGGCCAGCCTTGGCATCTTAGCAAGATACCCAGCACCTTAGAAAGACCCTGTTTCAAAATTTAAAAAATTTAAAAGATTTAGCACGGAGTTGGGAGGTAGACTGCTCCCGGGGTTCAATCTCCAGTACTTCTTAAGCCTCAAAAAATAAGTTTAGTACTGAGGAGAGGAAGGTCGTGGTGGGAAGGTGTAGCTTTTACCTCCACCCTCCGTTCTTCTGCCAGGACTGAGTTTTGGGCAGCAGCCATTGCCTACTTCCAGCAGGAAGGGAAGAAGGGAATCATACTTCTTACCAATGTGGATCTGGTGCTGATGACCCCAATGGCCACGTGAGGACCACCGTGCCTTCCTACAGACACAGCCGTCTGGCTGTGAAGGAGGAAGGTAGTGGGGGAGCTCTTCACACTGCAAGAAAGGAAGGGAAGCTGTTCAGCCACGCCGTGGGCTCATGGAGACACTGAGACCCGGGGAATGACCGCGGGCCCCGACCAGGCCATCCTCAGCACAGTTCCTGGTGATGAGAGGGCACCCTGTGAGAGATGGCCGAACCAAGGGACTGCTCAAGGTGACTCACCCACCTCCTGGAGCCTGCCTGCAGGGCTGACAGTGCCCACGCCATGATCCTGTGCTTAGAGGATTAGCACAAACAAAGACAAACACTCACCAGAAGACTTCTAGGGCTGAGGACCAAATTTGATAAAGTAGCTGGGTATAAAATCAACTCACAAAATCCACAGCTTCTCTATGTTTTTAACTTAATATTTTTATGGGTGCAATGAATGTCATTATACATCATAATGAGATTCAAGGTTATGCAAATATACATGCACACAGTGCTTGGTATATTTCCAATATTTCCCCTGTATACCCACCCCCTTTTTTTAATATCAACAGCTTTCCTTTTTTATAATTTGATTTTAATGGTGTATTATAGTCTCTCATGGTAATGTAAACAGTTTTGTTTTGTTTTGTTTTTGGTGGTACTGGGGTTCCTAGAAACCCTTCTACCTCCGGGCTACACTCCCAGACCTATTTTTATACTTTTTAATTTGGAAGCAGGGTCTCTTAAGCCAGCGCGGCTGGCTTCGAACCTGCACGATCCTTCTGTCTCTGCCTCCCAAGTGTGGGGATTACAAGTGTGCGCCACCACGCTCGGCGTAATGTAAACAGTTTTGACAGTGACATCCCTGCACACAGCGTTTGGTGGGCCTGTCCCCACTCCCTTTCCACTCGACTCCCTTCCCATAAAGAACTGAGATGGGCGTTAATCTCATGCACAGAGCCGATGGTAATAAGATGGTAATCATTGCTTCACTGATCCGCACTCCTCCTTCCCCTCCCCTAGACCACCTCCCTGGCTCCACTGAAGTTTGCCCTCCATTATCTGGTGCCCTCTGACAAGTCAATGACTTCCTGGCTTCCACCTATTAGAGAAACTAACATGCCACCGAAAAGGATATCCAGAGAACAATCCTACCCACGGCCTCAAAAAGAAAGACTTGGTAATAAATAGGACCAAGGAGCTGTAGAACACTAAAGAAAGAAATTGAAGAAGACCTCGGAAGATAGATTAAATTTCCATGTTCTTGGATACAGGAAGAACAAATATTGTTAAAACGACCGTCCTACCAAAAGCAAGCTACACATCTAATGCAATTCCTCACAAAATATAATGTCATTTTTCACAGAGCTAAAAATAGTCATGAAACTTATATGGAAGAAGAAACACTCAGAAAACCAAAGCAGCTCTGAACAGTAAGAGCCATGAGGCATCACAATGCTTGATTTCAAATCTACTACAGAGCTGCGGTAACAAAAACAGCATCGTGCTGGCCCAGAAATGGACAGGTAGACAAATTAAGTAGAATGGAAGAAACAGAGACTTACAGCCAGTTGACCCCAGTACTTGGAAGGCTGAGACAGGAATTGCAGATCCATCCGAGGACTTGCCTCAGCAAGTAGTGAGACTATCAGCAATCGATTGAGACCCCTATTTCAAAATAAAAGTGATATAGGGCTGGAGATACAGCTCAGATGAATGTCCCTGGTTTCAATCCTTTGTACAGTAACAACAAAAACAACAGCAATCACCAATATAAAAAATAATAAGTGCTAGCAAGTATGGGGGGAAATGGGAAGCCATATACACTGTTGATGGGATTGTAAATTACTCAACCAGAATCAGTGTGGAGGTTCCTGAAAAGACAAGTTAGAGAAACATCACGTGACCTAGCTATACCTCCCCTCTGTATCTTTCCATAAGAATTAGAGGCAAAATACTCTAGTGATGTATTCACACCCATGCTTTTAATTTTTTGTGGTAGTGGTAAGGATTGAATTCAGGGGCATTCTGCCCCAAGCTATGCCCCCCAGAATGATGTAGTTATATTGAGACAGGCTCTGGCTGAGTGGCAGAGGCTGGTGCCAAACCCACGATCCTCCTGGCTCAGCCTCCCAAGTACCGAGATTATAAGTGTGCACCACCACACCTCACTCATACCTATGTTTGTTTATTTGATTGTGTGTGTGGTACTGAATATTGAGCCTAGGGGCAGTCTACCTCTGAGCTACATCCCTAGCCCTAGTTTATTGTTATTTTGAAACAAGGTCTCAGTGTCTTAATGACAGTCTCTCACTACTCACTGAGGCTACTCTCAAATCTATGATCTTTCTTTCTCTCTCAGGCTCCCACATACTGGGGTTACGGGCATGGGCCACCAGCCTGGCTTATACCTGTGTTTATAACAGCACAATTCAGAAAAATCAAATTCTGGAAACAACCTAGGTGTCCATCAACAGATGGATGGATTAAAAAAATGTGTTCTATACAGACATGGAGTTTTACTCAGCCATAAAGAACAAAAATGTGTCCTTTTTAGGAAAATAAATGGAATTAGAGAATATTCTACTAAGTGAGAGCAGCCAGTCTCAGAAAGTCAAGAGTCTTATGTTTAATCTCACATTGGAAGCTGGAGAGAAAATAGGAAATGCAGGGGACTCTAGATCACCGAGAAGAGAGAGCAGGGGGCTGTGGGAGGGACGTGGGGAGGGCAGGAGGCGGCGTGAGGAAGGAAACCGCTCAAATAGCGCCATGTCCTACATGAAGGTATCACCACCCCTCTCACTAACATGGTCAGGGAGGAGGAGAGGGAGCGGGAGGGATGCCCAAGGAAACACGCCAAGAGCTCTGTGTGGCAATTCGAACCTCACTGTGATGTGTAATTACAACGCACCAATAATATATGAATGTGAGGAAATTATCGATGATCTTACAGGGCAATTAGGATGAAAGCTCCCTTCCCCTCGGCCCCATAGATGTTAATAACGTGTCCTATGTTATCTTGGGGAACAGTGTTTTGATTTTGATGATGTGAGTGATATGTCACCATGCTTTTGACATCATATCAAGTTGAAAGGAAAAGAAACTGAGTACCTTGAGGGTGGATATGAGGAAGTCTTTTTTTAAATGAAGTCTTTAAAAGTATTTTTGACTCAAAATGAAAACAACATTGAAGCATCCTACACGTTTTGATTTCTAAAAAGAAAACATCAGCCCCCATAACCTATGAAGGCAAAAAAGCTTCTAGAGCCCTTCTTCTTATTAAAGTGGGAAAGGTCCCGGAGGCCCAAAGGGGAGACGGCCACAGAGGGCCACACCCCGCCGCCACCTGGGCACCTAGGGCTCTGACCTCACAAGGAGCTATTGTGAGGGCGTCTCATGCACCAGATACAGTGCTGGGTTTGCCTGTGTGTGTGTGTGTGTGTGTGTGTGTGTGTGTGTGTGTGTGTGTGTGTGTGTTGGTTTGTTATTTTGTTGTATGTTTTTTGAGTGTTGTTGTTCTGTCTTGTAGCATCGTTAGTTGCTGTTGCGGCTCTCGATGGACAGTGCTAGGAGAGAGAGTAGGAGGAGAGGCCAGTCCCTAGGCCAGCTCTCCTGTGAGGATGCCCTCCCGGATCCTGGCCTGGTCCTGAGGGACATCGGCCAGGGCAGCTTTGCCCAGCACCTCGGGGCCTCCATGTCCTCACCGGGACAGAGGTGCCCGTGAAAATCTGCCCAAGGACGGGAATAAGTTGCCCTTCATTCAATCCAAAATACTTACAGTCAGGTCTGTGGGGCACCAGGACCTCAGCAACTTAGGGAGCCACTGAGCCCCTCGGCAACTTAGAGAGACCATGTTTCAAAATAAAAGCTGAAAGGTCTGAGGGTGGAAAAACAAGTATATAATGCCCTGTGATCTCTGTTCCGAGTATCCGTATTTGCACCTAGATCTGCTAACTCTTCGAGGGGTCACAACTTGGTGTGTTGATTCTACCATCCTGCTCCCTGATCAGTCAGCATCTCTGAGAGACAGGCATCCCCGGCTGCCAGCAGGCTACCCACAGGACAGTATGCTTACTCACAATGTAATCTCTTGATTCTTTTGCGGTATTCATACTTAGGAAATTATGTGTTGATTTCCTACCATTCTCCACACCCATGAGAGGTTTTTTTTTGGGGGGGGGTGATACCAACTTTTATAAATCAGCTGCTGTAAATTCCATCATCAAGTGGGAAAGGTCCGCCGAGTTCAGATAATAAAGGACCTCATGCCTCGCAGAAGGGCAGAAGGATGACTCCGGGCCCTGGGGAAGCGCTATTCCTTCCTTTCTTTCTTTCTTTCTTTCTTTCTTTCTTTCTTTCTTTCTTTCTTTCTTTCCTTCCTTCCTTCCTTCCTTCTTTCTTTCTTTCTTTCTTTCCTTCTTTCTTTCTTTTCTTTTTTTTTTTTTGGTGGTACTGGGGTTCCTGGAAGCCCTTCTTCTACCTCCGGGCTACACTCCCAGACCTATTTTTACATTTTTATTTGGAAACAGGGTCTCCTAAGCCAGTGCGCACGGCTGGCTTCGAACCTGCGCGATCCTCCTGTCTCTGCCTCCCAAGCGCGGGGATTACAAGTGTGCGCCACCACGCCCGGCCAAGCGCTATTCGTTTCTGACCGGGGCTTACCTGGTGGACATCGTGTTGAAAGATTAGAAATGGCAGCCGAGGCGGAGCCGACTTGAGACCAGGGCGGCTAATGAGTAAGGTCACAGATGAGCAAGGCCGGCCAGGGGCTGCGGCTGGGACCTGGAGGAGCAGGACGGGGAGAGGACACGCAGACAAAGACTTAGATACGATTTCAGGGTTCGGGAGCCCACCCCGTTCCCCTCCTGCCAGCCGTTCTCCATTCAATGGGATTGCCCATGCCTGCAGGTTTGGGGGTTCAGAGCACAAATACGCTCCCCTGCCGGCCTCCCTGCCGGCCTCCCTGCTCCTGCAGGCCTCTGGCTCCTCTGTCTTGCAGCAGCCAGCAATTGCAGAGCCCCCATCGGGCTGGGTGGGGCAAAGTGGTGGAGAAAGTGATATAGAATCAAATCCTCAACTGCCCCTTGGCCTCTGGCTGCTCCTCCGGGGCCTCAGAAGAGAGGGCATCGCAGCATTTCCCATCCGCCAGAATCACCCTCGGATCTTGTTTCTGGCCATGGGGAACTCATATTCTATAGGCGGTGGTGCTGGGAAATAAGGATTAAAAATGGCTCACAAAGGTGACCCAGTGAGCCGGTGTGGTGCCCACGCCTGTGGTCTCATTACTTGGGAGGCTGAGACTAGAGGATCACAGGGTCCAGGCCGGTTTCGACAATGTAGGGAGACCCTGTTTCAAAAATAATGTAAAAAAAAATAGGGCTGGGGTGTAAATCGGAGATTGAGGGCCCCTGGATTCAATCCACATCACCACAAAAAATAAATATTTTCAAAAAACACCTCGGTGATCCTGAGCAATGATCCTGAGATTCATTTGGAGCCTAAGGAAGCATCGCAGGCTGAAGGTTCGCGGGCCAGCCTCGCACAGCGTTCTTTAGGGGACCCTGTGGTGAGAGGCCTTTCGCCGTAGGGCAGTTACCAGGAGGAAACACAGGAGCAAGTCTTCAGCGTACAGTGCCGGTGGAGACGTCCTCAGCCAGACCCCAGAGCTCAGGAAATAAAACTAAGAACCATGGGCAGGACGGCGTCGATTGGAAAGCTCCTGTGCAGCAGAGGAAGCAAGAGCTGAGGAGGGGTCTACAGAACGTGAGGAAATCCTTGCCAGCTGCTCCTCAGAGAGAGGGTCAGGTCTAGAATATACAAAGGACTCAATGCTTAACACTAAAAAGGACCCAATTTAAAAAAAAAGGCGTTGAACTGAATAGACACTTCTCAAAAGAAGAAAAACAAATGGCCAATAAATACATCAAATACATAAAAAAAATGTTCAGACTCATTAGCAATCAGGGAAACGTGAATCAAAACTACACTGAGAGCCAGGCATGGTGGCGCACGCTTGTAATCCCCACGCTTGGGAGGCGGAGACAGGAGGATCGCGCTGGTTCAGAGCCAGCCTCGCTGGCTTAAGAGACTCTGTTTCCACATAAAAATGTTAAAAAATAGGTCTGGGAGTGTAGCCTGTGGGAGTGTATCCCTGAGGTAGAAGGGCTTCCAGGAACCCCAGTACCACACACACACACACACACAAAAAAAAAAAAACCAAAAAAAACTACACTGAGATGTCATCTGACACCAGTGAGAAAGGCAATCACCATACAAACAGCAAACCCTGGCGAGGACATAGGGATATGGGACGTGTTCTGCACTGTGGGGTTGTATAGGAGTATAGGCACAGTCGGTATGGAGGTTCCTCAGAAGATTAGGCCTGGGGCTGGGCGTGATGGCGGGCCCTTGGGATCCTAGGACTGACTTGGGAGGCTGACACAGGAGGATGTGGGTTCACGGCCACCCTCAGCAATTTAGTGAGGCGCTCCACAATGCAGTGAGACTTTTAAAAAATAAAATAGGACTCTGGGTGTAGCTCAGAGGTAGAATGCCCTGGGCTCAATCTCTAGCACTTAAAAAACAAAACAGACAAGGCTTTAAACCACCGTATAACCCATCTATCCCACTCCTCAATATCTCCCCAAAATAATTCCAGATGGATACATAGAGATGCATGCAGATCCATGGTTATAACGGCACACGTCACCAGAGCCAAACGGTAGGACCAATCCAGATGTCTGCCAACAGATGGACGGATATAAGAAAATATAGTGGATGCACACCATGGAGATACACGGACAGAAAGAACAAAACGGGGTCATTTTGAGGGAAATGGATAGAATTCGAGAATACTATGTAAAGTGATTCCAGCCGGCATCAGAAAGTCACATCCTCTCTTTTCCCAGAAGCTGGAGAGAAAATAAACGCAGGGGCCTGTAGATCACTGAGGAGAGAGAGCAGTGGACCGAGGGGGACTGTGGGAGGAGGTGGGGAGGGAGGGAGGGGGCCTGAGGAAGGAAACCGCTCAAACCCCGCCATGTCCTACGTGAAGGTACCACTGCCCATCTCACTGACACCTAAGGGAGGAGGAGGGGAGCGGAGGGATGCCCAAGGAAGCTCACCAAGGGCCGAGTGTAGCCCTCTGAACCTCACTGCGATGTGTCATTTCAACACACCAATGAGAGTTTAAATTAGAGAAATGTGGTGAGGACCTCATGGGGGATGAGGATGGGCGCTCCCTTCTTCTCAGACCCACAGAGGTTAATAATGTGCTTTGAGGTGTCTTCGAGAACAGAGTGTTGTTATCACGATGTGAGTGGTGAGCTACCGTTCCTTTGACCCCAACCATTTCAAGTTGAAAGGTATCAACATTGAATACCTTCAGTGTAGATACGATGAGGGCCTTAAAAGCCAAAAAGTATTAGACTTTTTTCACTCATAGTGAAAAAAGAGCATTGCAGCATCCCATAAATTTTAATTTCTAAACAAGTAAGCCTCAGCCTCCATAACCCACCAAAGCAAAAAAGTCCCCCTTATTCTTACTAAAATGAGAAAGGTGCTGGGTACCCAAGGCGAGCCGGGCAACAGAGGGCCACGCCCAGCCGTGACCCGCCACGTGAGCTCACAGGAGCCACTGTGATGGAGTCTCCAGGCCTGGCTATATAAGGCCCTCGCCGCCGCTGGGTTTTTGTCCTGCAGGACTCCCAGACAGTTAGAGATTTGGCGGTTGGTGGTGTTTGATCTGATTTGTTCGTTTCGCTTTGGGCTTTGTTGTTTCGCGTGTACGTTTGTTGGTTTGGGTTTGTTATTTTGCTGTACGATTGTTTATTGGTTTCTTGTTGTTGGTTTGTATAGATAGCGTCGTTAGCTGTTATTACAGCTTGCGATGGAGTGTGGGAGGAGAGAGCGTAGAGAGGCCGGGCCAGGCCTCCCAGCCAGCTCGACCCCTGAGGATGGCCTCAAGGACAGCTATGTGGTCCTGAGGGACATTGGCGAGGGTGCTTTTGGCCAGGTGAGACTGGCCCGCCATATCCTCACGGGCGTCCAGGTGGCTGTGAAGGCCTTGCCTGCACATAGGCACAGGCACTATCTTCGAAGGGAGATGGCTATCCTGAAGGCAGTGGAGCATCCGCACATCGTCCAGCTGTTCGAGGTCCTGGTCACCGGCAAGTTCGTCTACCTGGTGATGGAGCACGTGAGCGGGGGGCCGCTGGCGCACTACGTGCGGGCTTCGGGTGTGCTGCAGGAGAAGGAGGCCAGGAGGCTGTTCCGGCAGGTGGTTGATGCGGTGAACTACCTGCACCAGAGGCACATCCTGCACAGGGACCTGCAGCCGTACAACATCCTCCTGGACTGGCACACTAACGCCAAAGTCATCGACTTTGGGCTGGCCTGCCACTTCAGGCCCGGGCAAGCGGTGACCGAGTTCTGCGGCAACAAGGGCTACTCTGCTCCAGAGGTCTGCATGCGCGAAGCCTACGGCACAGCCGCAGACCTCTGGAGCCTGGGGGCGGTCCTCTACTTCATGTTCGTAGGCTCAGGCCCATTCGAAGGCCGGGACTTCCAGAAGCGGCTGTTGAACCGGAGCCTGTGGGAAGACTACTTCCTGCCCGCTTATGTGACCGGCTGGTCAAGAAGACTCCTGCTCAATCTTCTGACCGAAAACCCCAGGTCGCGGGCCACCATGGCCGACGTCCTGAAGCACCCGTGGCTCCAGTTGGGTAAGGAGTACTCATCTCCCCCCAGGGACCCGCTCCCCAAACGCCCCAACGTGGCAGTCCTCGGAGTGATGCACTGCTATGGGTATCCCCCGCGAGACACCTGGCTGGCCGTGGTGAACAGGACTTTTAATTCCGCCATGGGGACCTACCTGATGATCCTCCACCATGGGCGCCACGGGGCAGTGCGCCACGTCCAGGTCCCGCCAGAGGCTCGGTGTATGGCGCCGCCTCCGACCCCAGAAGATCCCTTGGCCTACCCGTTACCACCCAAGAGGACAGCCAGCCAGCCAGAACTCCGCAGACCCCGGCCCCCGGCCTCCCAGGACACACAGTGGAGGCCGGAGGGCAGAACACACAGCCTGCCCGCCATTGCCCTCAGCTGCCCGCCCAGGAGGCCCCCCAGCTGCCCTCCCAGGAGGCCCCCCAGCTGCCCTCCCAGGAGGCCCCCCAGCTGCCCTCCCAGGAGGCCCTCCGCTCCCAGCACAGCCCCCCACTCCCAGGGATGGAGGCGGGTCACCAGGACTGTGGCCCGCTTCTTCCAAGCCTGCTGCTGCTGCGTCCTGGCCCCCAGAGCCAACAGAGTGGCTCCAGAGACGGGGGGCCAGAGGCGGCCCAGACCTTTCAGAAACAGAGTCGGTCCCGAGGGAGGGGGGCAGAAGCGCCCCAGATTCTTCAGAAGTAAAGTCGCTCCAGGAACACCAAGTGGATGAACCAGCACCCAGGATCAGGACTTCGCCCAGAGAGGACTCAGCTGCAGGACGACGTGCTCCAACTGCCAACTGCCCGGGCTTCTCCACACAGATCCCTGAGAGAGGCCCCGCCTGGGAGGACCCAGACTTTCCCCAGGAAACAAGCCTTTTCCCGAAATTATTAATAAATTGTTTCATTTGAATTGTATAATAGTGTGATGCTTCTTTGTGTTTCACATGAATCTTATATTAAATGAGTGGCCCCTGAACAGTGATAATTAAAAAAAAGTCTCAACTATTGGTGGGGAAGATGTAAGACCATCGCCTTAATGATCAAGGTCGCAGGATGAGAAAGGCCAGCTGGGGACTGGGGCCAGGACACAGGGAGGGAGCCGCTGGAAGATGCTGAATGGGGCTGGGAAAAAGAACCCTTTAGAGAACAATTCCTGAGGCTGAGTCCACCCTGCACTTGAGGGTGGACCTGTCCAGCAGGGGTCCCTGCAGCAGGATTGCCCTGGGCCTGGGGCAGGGGCGGGTTCAGAGTGCAACTGCTCCAAATGCTGCTGGCCTCCCCTCCTGGCCTCCCCTACTGGCCTCCCCTACTGGCCTCCCAGGTCCTCAGTCCAGCAGGAGCTGAGCTGGGGGCAGCAGCGCTTCCCTGGGGCTAAGGTGAGGTGAGGTGATGGAGGTGGAGACCCAGGTGGCCCTCCCTGCCTCTAGGCTGCTACCTTGGGGGTGGGGGAGGCTCAGAAGAGAGAGCCGTGGAGTGGCAAATCTGCCCAAAACATCCTAGGATCTTCCTGGTTGAAAATAAATTACGTAGGTGGTGGTGATGGGAAATGAAGATCCAAACTGGCTCACAGAAATGACCCCAGTGATTCGGGTGCAGTGGAACATGTCTGCGATCTCAGTACTTGGGAGGCTGAGACAGGAGGTTCACAGGTTCAAGGCCAGATGCCTCAGCCTTTCCATCACTGCCCAAGAGGACAGCCAGCCAGCCAGGACTCTGCAGACCCCGGCCTCTGGGGGGGGGGGGTCCTTTGAGATCTTGTTTCAAAACAAAAATATAAAAAATAGGACTGGGGGGTAGATGACAGGTAGTATCCCCCTTTCTTTGGCATTCAATCTCCAGGACCTCAAAAAGTATTAAAATAGAAAAAGAGCCGGGCATGGTGGCACACGCTTGTAATCCCTGCGCTTGGGAGGCGGAGACAGGAGGATGGCGCAGGTTCAAAGCCAGCCTCACTGGCTTAAGAGCCCTTGTTTCCATCAACAGATGGATAACGAAAATGTGTTCTATACAGACATGGAGTTTTACTCAGCCATAAAGAAGAACAAAAATGTGTCCTTTTCAGGAACATAGATGGAATTAGAGAATATTAAGTGAGAGCAGCCGTCTCAGAAAGTCAAGAGTCTAATGTTTAATCTCACCTTGGAAGCTGGAGAGAAAATAGGAAATGCAGGGGACTCTAGATCACTGAGAAGAGAGAGCAGGGGGCCGTGGGAGGGACGTGGGGAGGGCAGGAGGCCGCGTGAGGAAGGAAACCGCTCAAATAGCGCCATGTCCCACGTGAAGGTATCACCGCCCATCTCACTAACATGGTCAGGGAGGAGGAGAGGAGCGGAGGGATGCCCAAAGAAACTCACCAAGTGCTGAGTGTAGCCCTCTGAACCTCACTGCGATGTGTAATTACAACTCACCAATGTAACTTAAAAATAAATGTGAGAAAATTATCGAGGACCTTATGGGGCCATTAGGATGAAAACTCCCTTCCCCTTGGCTCTATCAATGTTAATAACGTGTCCTATGGTGTCTTGGGGAACAGTGTTTTGATTTTGATGATGTGAGTGATATGTTACCATTCTTTGGGCAACCTATCAAGTTGAAAGGAAAAAAAATTTAGTGCCTTGAGTGTGGATATGATGAAGTCTACTTAATGAGGGCTCTATAAGTCAAAATATTATTTTTTTGACTCAAAATGAAAACAACATTGAAGCATCCTACACATTTTGATTTCTAAAGAAGAAAGCATCGGCCCCCATAACCCACTAAGGCAAAAAAGCTTCTAGAGCCCTTCTTCTTATTAAAGTGGGAAAGGTCCCGGAGGCCCAAAGGGGAGACGGCCACAGAGGGCCACGCCCAGCGTCACCAGGCCATCCAGGGCTCTGACCTCACAAGGAGTCATTGTGAGGGCGTCTCCTGCACCAGATACAGTACTGGGCGGTTGTAGGCTTCGGATAGGATTTGTTGGTTTGGGTTGGGGGCTTTGTTGTTGTGTGTGTGCGTGTTGCTTTGTGATTTTGTTGTATGTTTTTTGAGTGTTGTTGTTCTGTCTTGTAGCATCGTTAGTTGCTGTTGCGGCTCTCGATGGACAGTGCTAGGAGAGAGAGTAGGAGGAGAGGCCAGGCCCTCGGCCAGCTCTCCTGTGAGGATGGCCTTCCGGATCCTGGCCTGGTCCTGAGGGACATCGGCCAGGGCAGCTTTGCCCAGCTCCACGGGGCCCTCCATATCCTCACCGGGACAGAGGTGGCCAGGAAAATCCTGCCCAAGGACGGGAATAAGTTGCCCTTCATTCAATCTAAAATATTTAATCAGGTCTGTGGGGCACCAGAACCTCAGCAACTTAGGGAGCCCCTGAGCCCCTCGGCAACTTAGAGACACCATGTTTCAAAATAAAAGCTGAAAGGTCTGAGGTGAGAAAAAGTATGTAATGCAGGGTGATCTTACGAGTGTTCCTATTTGCACCTAGATCTGCTAATTCTTTGGGGGGTCACAACTTGGTGGTGTGTCGAATCTGCCATCTCTGCTCCCTGGTTAGTCAGCACCTCTGAGAGACAGGCTTCCCCAGGCTTAATAACATTATTATTTATTATTAATAAATAATTGCTAATAACAAATAATTATTAATAGAGACAATTTCCAGATATTATTATTAATAGTTTCATGTGAATTGCATCTAAAAGTGAGATGCTCCTTTAATATGTAACCTTGTCATACACTTCCTTTTTTTTCTTTCTTTTTTTTTGTGGTACCAGGAGGATGGAATCCAGGGGCATTCATTCCCCCTCCGAGTTTCACTCCGGTCCTATTTTTCAGTTTTTTGTTTTTGTTTTTGAAACGGGGTCTCACTAAGTAGCTGAGGCTGTCCGCAAACCATGATCCTCCCATCTCTGCTTCCCGAATGCTGGGGTTATAAGCGTGCGCCACCACGCCTGGTTGTCCTTGATGTTTCAATTCCTGCACTGGTTCACCTTGTTTTCCAAAGATAAAATTCAGGAAAATGTCCTTTAGGCCCTGCTTCGACCTCTCTCCCTCTCCGCTCTTCCTCCTACAACGTGGGTTTGATCCCTGAGTGTCCTGTTCTTCAGGCTGGAAAGTCATGTTGCAGCTGGTCCCCTTCACTGAGAGCCCCTCCATCCTTGGCCACTGAGAGCCCCTCCATCCTTGGCCACTGAGAGCCCCTCCATCCTTCCATCCTTGGCCACCTTGTAAATTTCACCAGCACAATACACCTGGGACTAAAAGGCTTGGTACCCGTAGAAAAAGGACCTAAAACACCCCCATGTTTTAAAATTACACACTAAAATGTTAATATTTTGGATCTATTAGGTCAAATCCCTTATCAAAACTCACTTTTCTAATAAAACTATAAAAAGCTCTAATTTAAAAAAGTCATAAGTTCTCCCGAGCCATAATTCTCGCTCTAGGTTTATTTTTCCCCTGTCAGTTATTTATTTTCTGTGGAACTGGGGATGGAACTCAGGCCTTATTCTACCTCTGAGCTCTAGCCCCCAGCCCTATTTCTTTTATTTATTTATTTATTTTTATTATTTTTTTATTTGGTGGTACTGGGGTTCCTGGAAACCCTTCTACATCCAGGCCACACTCCCAGACCTATTTTTATACTTTCTTATTTGGAAACAGCATCTTTTTAGCCAGCGCGGCTGGCTTCAAACCTGCGCGATCCTCCTGTCTCCGCCTCCCAAGCGTGGGGATTACAAGGGTGTGTGGTGCCTGGCTGCATTCTTTATATTGAAACAAGGTCCCACTGAGTAGCTGAGGCTGGCCGCAAACCTGCAATCCTCCTCCTGTCTCAGCCTCTCAAGTACTGGGATTACAAGCATGTGCCACCATGCTGGACTCTCCCTGTCAGTTATTTTTGTTAACGAGATGCATTTTGGCCAGGCGTGGTAGGGCACACTTGTAATCCCAACATTTGTGAGGCTGAGACAGGAGGACTGCAGTTTGCAGACAGCCTCAGCTATGTAGTGAGACTTTGTTTTAAAATAAAGAATTAAAAAAAAATAGGGCTGGGGATGTAGCTCAGAGGTAGAATGCCCCTGGGTTCCGTCCCCAGTACTGAAAATAAAATGAGATTGCATTTTACCTTATTTTTATTTTTTTCGTTTTTTAATTGATAAAAATGTATATATGTATGATGTTCTACCTCATGATGTCTTGAAATAGGTATACATCACAGAGTAGCTTAAGTAAGCTAATTAACATAAGCATTAATATTGATTTTGTTTTGAGGGCACTGAAAATCTGCTTCCTCAGCAAATTTCAAATATATAATACATTGTCATTAGTCCTAGTTGTTATGCTGCATGTTATTATCTTTTTTTTTGCTACTTAGAATTGAAACTGGGGGCATTCTACCACCAAGCTACACTCTCATCCCCCCTTTTTACATTTATTTATTTGTTTATTTATTTATTGTGGTATTCAGGATTGAACCCAGGGGCATTCTACCTCTGAGCCACAGCCCCAGTCCTATATTTTATTCTTTATTTTGAAACAGGGTATCACTAAGTGGCAGAGGACTTCACTAAATAGCTGCGGCTGTCCTCAAACCTGTGGTCCTCTTGTCTCAGCCTCCCAAGTGCTGGTGTTGCAGGCATGTGCCACCTACCTGGTGGGTGTAGCTCTTCTGAACTGATTTCTCTTGCCTAACTAAAATCTTATATACCTGTTGACCAACATCCCTGCAGCCTTCTCCACACACATACACCCCAGTCTAATTTCAACATTTTTCTTTTTGTAGTACTGAGGATGGAACCCAGGGAATTCTACCTCCGAGCTACACCCCGGCACTATTTTTTATTCTTTATTTTGGAACGGGGTCTCACTGACTTGCATAGGGCCTCACTAAGTAGCTGTGGCTATCTTCGAATCGTGATCCTCCTGTCTCAGCCTCACGAATGCTGGGATTACAAGCGTGAGCCACCACACCCGGCTAATTTCGACTTTTTTTTTTTTTTTTGGTGGTACTGGGGTTCCTGGAAGCCCTTCTACCTCCGGGCTATGCTCCCAGACCTATTTTATATTTTTGAAACAGGGTCTCTTAGGCCAGCGCGGCTGGCTTCGAACCTGCGCGATCCTCCTGTCTCCGCCTCCCAAGCGCGGGGATTACAAGCGTGTGCCACCACGCCCGGCGTCGAATTTCGACTTTTTAAGAAATTATTTTTAAATGTGGCTAGGAGAACATCTGAGACATATGTGCGATTCATATTTCTCTTGGACAGCGCTGCTTAGCTCTACTCTGTTTTCGATTCACTCCATGTCTGGATAAATTTCTCCCCTTTGTTTCAGTGTGATGGCACATGCTGGTAATCCCAGAGATCTGGAAGGCAGAGGCAGGGTGAGTACATGTTTGAAATCATACTGGGCCACTTAGTTAAGATTCTGTCTCAAAATTACAAAATGAAGCCGGGAGTGGTGGCACACGCTTGTAATCCCAGCATTCAGGAGGCTGAGACTGGAGGATCACTGTTCGTGGACAGCCTCAGCTACTTAGCGAGGCCCTCTGCAACTCAGTGAGACCCGGTTTCAAAATAAAAAATAAAAAATAGGGCAGAGGGTGTAGCTCGAAGGTAGAATGCCCCTGGGTTCCATCCCCAGACCCGCAAAAAAAAAAAAAAATTTACAAAATGAGCCGGGCGTCGTGGCGCACGCTTGTAATCCCCGTGCTTGGGAGGCAGAGACAGGAGGATCGCGCAGGTTCGAAGCCAGTGGTGCTGGCTAAAGAGACCCTGTTTCCAAATTAAAAAGTATAAAAATAGGTCTGGGAGTGTAGCCCGGAGGTAGAAGGGTTTCCAGGAACCCCAGTACCACCAAAAAAAAAAAAAAAAAAAAAAGAATAAATTAAAAGGGCTGGGCTGTAGCTTAATTAAAGAGTTCAAATCCCTGAGTTCAAATCCCAGTATCAAAAAAAAAAAAAAGGGGCCCAAACAAACCAAACCAAATTCCTCCCATTGCAAGTCCTCGCAGAGCCTCTGGTGACCGTGCCCTTGTAGTATTTCCCCGTGTAATGTGTGGTTCATGCCACCACCCTCAGGAGATCACTGGCTCCACGATTTGGACCATCTCTCAGCACTGGCTCTTCAGTGTCTAATATAGCCCTTGCTCCTTCGAGCATATTTCAATAAATAGATGAATAGAATATCTTACAAAAGATATTCATAAGCGATGACTGACACCGAGTTGGGCATGAAGTTTGACAAAAATATGAAGATTTAAGTAAGTTTTCAAATAACTAGAGAGTGTGATCAAATCAGGAAAGATAAAAACCCAACAGAAATAGGAGTTCAGCCCATAGATTTAAAAAAAAAATCAATAGTATCTGTAAAGGATGAAGGGGGACACTTGAATTTACGTGGACCCTGGGCTTTCAATTAACTACAAAACGAAAGCTAGCCATTACTGTGAAGTGTTATTACATGTGATAATGCGAATTCTTTGTTCAGAGGGAAATGGGAATCTTTCTATTGGAACTATATATTTGTCAGAGGAAACCTGGGGCATCCTATACCATCCCGATGACTTTCCCAAGCATGATTCCAAAGGTATTTAACTAGGGTGGGGGAAGACCTTGAAACCTCTGCATTTAGCAAAGCTGAAGGAAATAAGAATGTTTTATTTAAAGAACAAGAACAGGCTATCCGTTTCCAGATACCGAACATCATGTTAAAGAGAGACGGGCTTCTTTGTACCGCTCCAGGCAGTAGAGCTGGGTCCTATGAGGTACAGTAACACTGTTCCAAGATACTGGACCAACTTGCAGCTTACTATCAAGAAGTTTTGAATCAAAATTCCGTAGGGTGACTTCTCATTTCACATCACAAAGTACAATCACACTGAGGGGGCCACCTGGATGATATTCTTACAGCTGTCGTAGTTTGTACAAGTTCCTTCTAGGGTGCTCACAGCACAATCAAATCTCCAAACTGTGCAGGTCTCACAACAGGTCTGTGCATGACTGCAACCAGTTTCTTGTTACTCACAGGTACCTAAGCGGAGACCAGGGCAGATAAGGATTTCCTTAAGTCTAAATAATTTTGTGAGGCCCAGATTAAAAGCAAAAACACAAGACCCACCTCAGTCAGCCTCCCACAGCTGCAATCCACCGTATTTGGGCGACCCTAAAAGAGTTGAAACCTCCGCCCCAGGACACACACCATACCTGGATGGGGGCTGGGTAAGAGGGTGTGGTGGAATTACCTGGGCTGTCACCTACTTGGCCTCTTCCAAAGCTGGCAGGGAATTGCATGATCCTCATCCCAGCTCTCTCCTTTATGGATAAAGGAGGCCTCCTCCTGTCTGGTCCTCTTTCACTGTGAATCATCCAACAGTGATTATTGATGGTGGAGAGTAACTAAGGATGTCATAAGGGGTCACGAGGTGCAAACCAAAACCAAGTAATTAAAAAACCGGGCGTGGTGGCACATGCTTGTAATCCCGGCGCTTGGGAGGCTGAGACAGGAGGATCACACAGGCTCAAAGCCAGCCTCAGCTACTTAGTGAGGCTCTCAGCAACTTAGACCCTGTTTCCAAATAAAAATATATAAAATAGGTCTGGGAGTATAGCCTGGAGGTAGAAAGCCCCTGGGTTCTACCCCCAGTACCACAAACACACATACACACACAAAAGTCTCAAGAACAGTTGGGCATGGTGGCCCACGCTTGTCATCCCAGTACTTGGGAGGCTGACACAGGAGGATCACAGGTTTGTGGTCAGCCTTAGAAACTTAGTGAGGTCCTCTGCAACATAGTGAGACCCTGTTTCAAAATGAAGAATTAAAAAATAGGGCTAGGGGTGTAGCTCAGAGGTAGAATGCCCCTGGGTTTTATCCCTAGTACTGCAAAAAAAAAAAAAAAAAAGAAAAAGAAAAATTACAAGAACAAATATGAGTTGAGACTCAGTAACTGATGAGCCTGTTCATGGGTACATCAGATATCACCTGCCAAACACCAATTCAAAGAGAAAAATATTTTGAGCTGGGCCATGGTGGCCCATGCTTGTAATCTCAGTACTTGGGAGGCTGAGACCGGAGGATTCGTAGCCAACCTCAGCTACTTAGTGAGGCCCTCTACAACTAAGTGAAATCTTGTTTCAAAATTAAAAAAATAAAATAAAAAAGAAAATAGGGTTGAAGGTATAGCTCAGAGGTAGAATGCCCCTGGGTTATATCCCCAGTACCGCAAAAAGAAAATATTTTGAATGTCATTGTGGGGATGGTCCAAACCTGGTGTTGGCTAGGTTTCCTCAATTCCTTCTGGTTCAGGCCACTGGTCTAGTTTAATATATATAAATTGGGCAGAAGCTGGGCATGGTGGCACACGCTTGTAACCCCAGCATTTGGGAGGCTGAGACAGGAGGATCGCGGTTCGTGGACAGCCTCAGCTACTTAGTGAGGCCCTTTGCAACTCACTGAGACCTTGTTTCAAAATAAAGAATAAAAAATAGGGCTGGGGGTGTCGATCAGAGGTAGAATGCCCCTGGGTTCCACCCCCATTACTGCAAAAAAAATAAAATAAAATTGGTCAGAGATTGTCTGCTATGCGGAAATCTTATGTGGAAGTTTCTTCTGAGTTCTCTTGTATTCAGCCGGCCATCATTGAGTAATGGAGGCTACATGTCTCACCTCCATCCTTTTGTGTGCCCTGCTTCTTTTATGGACCAACCAGATCCATCGTGAATCCCCCCCACCCCAGCTTTGGTCAGTTGCCGCGATGTCACGATGGCCACCACGGAGCGTTAAACCACAGAGACATCTTCTGAGTTGGGGGCTCTGAGTGACTGCACACATTTCAGCCTAATGGTTTTTGGTGTGAAGATTTTTTTCCCCCCAGGAGAAACATTTAGAGGATGAGTTATTTGTTGGTCTTCGGACAGTCAGCATTTAGAACTGAACTCAGAGTTCAGAGCCCATAGATGACATCAAAGGGCTGTGTTGGCTGTAGCAGAATAAAGATTTCAGACTAGGACAGGTGATCAGATGTATTAGGAGATGGGTAGAGGCCCCGCTGGGTGAATGATAACCGCTCAGCCCAGACGGATGGGAGAAGGGGACGCTCCTCTGCTGGACTGCGAGGGAGCCCGAGAGAGGACACCTGATCCGGGCTCTCAACTTCATCTCCAGTTTCCGTGACCTGGACGCCCGCTCACATGTGTGTGATCTGTTTCACCCTCAATAACACATAAGCACATGGAACATTTTTCTTTACGCCCACATCAAGAACACCGTGGTGCCCCCGCTGTATCTCTTTCCTCGAATTGCTCTGTGGTTTCTCGGGTAGCTGCCCTGACTATTGAAGAATTACTTTATGCACGTTCTTTGGGGAATATGAAAGTTAAAAAATAATCACAGGTGGGATTCCATCGTCGGAATTAAAGAGACAGTCATTTAACACGCAAATGTCTCAAATAAAAAAAATAATAATAAAGCAATCAACACAACCTCCATTTGGTGGTTGTGATAGGGAGAATATAGTTCTCTGCCGGCATCTGTTCTCATTTCATCCTGCCCAGATATTTGTTTCTAAGGAGGAGTATTAAAATACTTTTCTGCTATCTCATATGGAACAGCTTTTGAAGGTTCCTGCGCGCCGCAGCTGGAAAAGTCCTTCTTTGAAGTGCTCCGTGTATTCATCTGTCGTCCGTGGCAGGCTCTCTGGGCTCAGACATCTTATACTTTTCACAGTTATTTCAAAATCTATTTCATTTGATGTGGAGTCAATTTATCATTCTGCACACAGTCCCATTTCGCTTTCCTCTGGTTTCTTTCACTTTAGTATTCTGCTAACTTCATCAGAGTAGGTAATTTTTTTTTAGTTGTTAGTGAGAATTGAATCCAGGGGCATTCTCCCTCTGAGCTATACCCCCAGCCCTATTTTATTTTATTTTTTATTTTGAAGCAGGGTCTGTCTCTTAAGTTGCTGAGGAACCCCCCCCACCCCCACCCAATATCCCCTTGTGTGCTGTACTGGGGAACCTAAAAGGGTACCAAACGTCTGTGGCTTCTAAACGCTCTCCCCTCCCACTTTTCCATATACCCCCTGAGGTCCAGAGTGTACCAGTGGTGACTGACAAGATGTAACTGAGACCTGCCTGATAATAAGATCAGTGGCTCTTGATATAAATGTGGAAGTTCATTGAAAATATCAGCTTGACTGTATTTAGAATCCAAGAACTGCTGTGGCTGGTTGGCCTGGGACGCTCAAAGTTGTTCTCTCAATGGACCAGTTTCTTGCGTAGGCAAGTTCTGCATCACTTTGTCTAGGTGTGGAGGAAGCCCAGACAACATCCTGTGGTCCCAGGATCATCACTTTCAGCCAAGAATATCCTTGAGAAACAGCTACACAGAAGAACACTGAAAAAACTCATACTAGCCGAGGATGGCGTATTCCTTGGGCTGAATCAGAAGAGAAGGGGCATGAGGGTGAACCAGAAAGTTGAGAAAGGTGACGTTCTCTTGCTTGGGACCCTAGTAGAGTAGACACAGTGCAACTCAGTAGCTGGGCAAGGTGGTGCATGGAATCCCAGTACCTGGGAGGCTGTGACAGGAGGGTCGCAGGTTTGAGGATAGCCTCAGCAACTTAGGGAGACCCTGTTTCAAAGTGATAAAGATAAAATGGGGATAGAGGCTGTAGCTCAGAGGTAGAATGACCCTGAGTTCAATCCCTAGTACTCCTGGTTTTAATCCTTAGTACTACAAAGCAAAATAAGGTCACTCAGCAAAAACTGGTTATCTGCTTGATAACTTGTGGCTGCTAACAATTGAAATAGCACCAGAGTTTGCAGGGATGCTTAGAAGTAATCACCTCATTTCGCTGTGCCCTTCACAGTTCCTCCAGAGTATTTCCTTTCATTTTGGAAAACATCTAGAAGCTCTTTATAATAAGCTCTTAATAGCATCATGATATCTGATTAACCTTTTTAAATGTTCTATAGGTTGTTTTTTTTTTTTTTTGGTGTGTGTGTGTGGCACTGGGTATTGAACCAAGAGGCATTCTCCTTCCGAGCTAAACCCCCCAGCCTGATTTTATTTCTTGTTTGAAAACAGAGTCTCACTAAGTTGTGAACAGCCTTACTAAGTAGCTGAGGCTGGCTTTGAATTTGCCATCCTCCTGTCTCAGCCTCCCAAGTACTAGGTTTACAAGTATGTGCCATCATCCCCAGCTTCTATAGGTGTCATTATAATACTGATAACATACATAATCCAATATTTTATTTATTTGATACTGGGATTGAATTAAGGGAAATTCTACCTCTGATCTTTACTCCCAAACCTTTGTTCATTTGTTTTTGAGACAGGATCTCACTGCGTGGCTCAAGCTGGGTTTCCACCTGGAAATCTCCTGCCTCAGCTTCTCCTGGAGTTACAGGCTTGTGCCACCATACTTGAATATTATATTTAAATATTATACTTGAATATTATATTTAAATATTATACTTGAATATTATATTTAATATTAATATGTTATATTTATATATATTATATTTAATATTAATATATTATATACTTGAATATTATATTTAAAAAACATACTATTTCTTCAATGAATATTCTTTACAGTTAATTCATTTTCATCTAATGTATCTGTCAGAGCCTAAAAACGCATCTAAAAATGTAACTAGTACAGGGTCCTTGTTAATTTTTCCCGGTTTGCTTTCTATTTATTGTGATTATCTGTAATTTAGCATCTAAATTTTCATGATTCTTATCTCCATTGTGCATTTTGATTGGTTTTATAAAAATCCACCTCTTTCTAGCTCCTGGCATTATTAACATTAGCCTAAGTTTTCGACTTTATTAGACCACAACAATAAAACTAGCTCACAGGCTGGATATGATAGTGCACACCTGTATTTATTCCTGGTACTCGGGAGGCTGAGACAGGAGGATCACAGATTTGAAGACAGCCTCGGCAGCTTATTGAGAGCCTGTTTCAAAAATGATGATGATGATGATGATGATAATAATAATAATAATAGTAATAGTAATAATGGGCTGGGGGTATAGTTCAGAAATATGATGGTTCCAATCCTTAGTACTAGATACACACACACACACACACACACACACACACACACACACACAGCAACACCCATGCATGAGGCAAAAGAATAGTTGAAATGGATTCTTGGTTGCCACATACCCTGGCCTAGCCCATGGTGGATACCGTATTGTCTTTGTATTATTTCTACAAGTCGCCCCTGATTCGTTGTTAGAAAGACTCATGGGGCTCTTGAAGTGAATCTGATCATCTTTTGCTCAACTTGGTCCACCTGATCTTCACCTTCAGAGAAGCTCTTTGAGAACAGTGGCACAGCCTTGCTCACCAGACACAATTATCGGTGTTATTACAATAGCTCCTGTTTTGCTATATCGGAAAAAAAGAGCGCGTATGCAAATCGTACAAAATACGTCTGTGAGATCCAGGCGTGAGAATAACCCTTCGGGATGGCGAGAGGCTGGCAGAGTAGCAAGTATTCACAAATCTGGGGATTAAAGCTCTCTTAGAACTCTGTGAGAAAGTATCTGTGTGTCTTGAGAACCACAACTGTTGCCTGTTTAGTCTGTGGATGGAGCAGGTTGGAATTTAGAAGTTACAGCATGCAGGTTCAGTTTCCCCTGTCAGTCCCCTGTAATTACAAAATTCCAAACCTTTAATGTATACAAAGATAAAACCACACAACTCCCCACTGCAGCTAAGCACAGTGTTGTTTTTGATATCTGGGTCGCAGTATCTGGAAGGGGCTCACAGTTGACTCCCTGCGGTGAGCATTAGGAGGATATAGACCCTTAAGTCCTGTGAGCGGCGGTATTTTAATAATCTACAATAGCACATCAGTAATTCTGACCACTATTAATTTATTTTTCTTAGAAACACCTTTACATTTTTTTATTTTGATTTTTCTTGCACTTTTATTTGCTTTGCCTCCTCAATACTTATAACTGTTTGGCATATGATAGTTGTTTTTATATTTTTTAAATTTTTATTGGTGTATTGTAGTCAATACATCTTAAGGCAGTACAAAATGGCCAAGATGTCCATCGACCGATGAGTGGATTACAAAACTATGGGATTTGTACACAATGGAATTTTACTTAGCCATAAAGGAGAACACCTTTACAATTTTAAACCTTTCCTCATTTCAATCAATATCCTAACCCTATTTTTAGGCCCATCACTCCCCAGAAATACGCTAATTTTTCCTCCCTTCCTTTTTTTCTCCCCTTTTTTTCCTTCTTTATTTCTTTGTTCCATTATTTTGAATCAGGGTCATACTAAATTCCTGAGGTTGGTCTCAAACCTGTGATCCTCCTGTTTTAGCCTCCTAAGTACTGGGATTATAGGCATGACCTAGTTTTTTGTCTAACCCAGAGTTTTTCAAAGGTAATGTATCTATCAAAGAAAAACATCTAGGGGACAGAAAGCAATACCTCCATCGAAGGGAGCTCAACCAAACCTGGGCAGGAGAGAGATGTGAGCAATCTCATCTCAGATCCAGTCTGGTCTGGAGGCAATCTGAAAGTTGGAATTCCAAATATTCGGCCAATTCCTCACCCTTATCTTCCTCCTGTGCACACTCAGATCCGAGTGCTGGTTGGTGCCCAGAGAGTCACCTTCCATGTGCACTGAAGGAATTCTCAGCTCTGTGTAGTTCATAGAGAAGAAAGTTATCCTCTTAACACACCATTTTTTAGGGTGAAAAGTGTTCCCACAACCATCTGTTTCCTATAAATATATTTATTTTCTCACCCTTAAGGAGCAGGGCCTGGGGTAAGGAGTCCCCTGTCGCATTGGGAAAGCCATGATCATTCATGATCTGAATCTTCCAGGGCCAATGGAGGAAAGTCACGCTGCTTAGTTAACGTCACTGTATAAATCAAGACACGTAGGCTCACTAAATGTTTACTTAATGGCTCGTGTCTAAATATTTTTTGAGATTTACATGTTTTCAATTTCCCCCAGATTTTTGTAAGATAATGTGTACCATGCTTTATCACAATAACTGGTATTTATTTATTTATTTATTTATTTATTTATTTACGTGGTACTGGGGTTCCTGGAGGCCCTTCTACCTCCGGACTACACTCCCAGACCTACTTTTACATTTTTATTTGGAAACAGGGTCTCCTAAGCCAGCGCGCGCAGCTGGCTTCGAACCTGCGCGATCCTCCTGTCTCTGCCTCCCAAGCGCGGGGATTACACGCGTGCGCCACCACGCCCAGCTACAATAACTGGTTTAGAAGTGAGTATTTATCAACATCTACCAAAGGCTATAGCATGAAGGAATGGTATTCTCAAACATCGTCTGAAAATGGTGGTGAATTAGTCTGGAATTTTAGGAAAGTAATCTAGCAATATCTTCCTCTTAAAAAAAATACAACTCAAATCCAGTGAGGGCACCTACACAAATTTAGTTCTCAGAAGTAAGAAACTGAGCCGGGCATGGTGGCGCACACTTGAAATCCCAGCATTCGGGAGGCTGAGACTGGAGGATCGCGGTTCGTGGACAGCCTCAGCTACTTAGTGAGGCCCTTTGCAACTCAGTGAGACCTGGTTTCAAAATAAAGAATAAAAAATAGGGCAGGGAGTGTGGCTCGAAGGTTGAATGCCCCTGGGTTCCATCCCCAGACCCGCAAAAAAAAAAAAAAAAAAAAAGAAGAAAGAAACTGAGCACATGAGGATATTCAGAAAGATGGTCTGTAGGGCTTTGTGATGATTTTTTTCAAAGGTTAAAATAAGTGGAAAGCCGGGTGTGGTGGCGCACGCTTGTAATCCCAGCATTTTGGAGGCTGAGACTGGAGGTTCGTGGTTCGCAGACAGCCTCAGCTACTTAGTGAGGCCCTCTGCAACTCAGTGAGACCTGGTTTCAAAATAAAGAATAAAAAATAGTGCAGGGGGTGTAGCTTGGTGGTCAAATGCCCCTGGGTTCCACCCCCAGACCCACACACAAAAAATAAATCAATAAAATTAAGTGGAGCTTGGTGTACTGGTGATACATGTCTGTAATCCCAGTACTTGAGAAGCTGAGACAGGGGGAATCACAGGCTTGAGGCCAGCTTCCGCAATTTAGCAAGGCTCTCAGCAACTTAGCAAGACCTTGTTTCCAACTAAAAAATAAAATAGGACTGGGGATGTAGCTCTGAGGTAGAATGCCCCTGGGCGTACAATCCCTAGCATAACAGCAACAACAATAATAACAACACAACAGCAACAAAACCCTGAGTGGAGATATGTGGGCTGGGTGCTTCTACTTTCTTGGATAATATTGCAAATCTTGCCAGCCAGCACTGGAACGGGGGACAGCAAGGAAAAAGCAGAAACTGGGCTCCATTGCAACATCCGAGTTTTGAAATAAAGAGGATGGAATCTACTGGGCCCATTTGAACTTATTAAACCCAAACTACCAAATCCAAAGTATTAATAAAAGATATGGAATTAAATATTAAAAACCTATCAACTTACTGTAGAAAGGAAGAGATGAGCAGTTCTAGTTGGGACTGGTTATTAATTTTTATATTTTGATTGAAAATGCCTTATTTTTTATAGGTAATACACTTATAAGCTCATCCATTGTTCTTGCAAACAGTAGTGGCAAAAACCAAACTAATTTTTAAAAATATCAATTAAAAAAGCAAAGAAACAATTAGGGCTGTAAATATAGCTCAGTGGTAGAGCACTTAGTATGCTC
This sequence comes from Muscardinus avellanarius, assembly GCF_963383645.1. Taxonomy (NCBI): domain Eukaryota; kingdom Metazoa; phylum Chordata; class Mammalia; order Rodentia; family Gliridae; genus Muscardinus; species Muscardinus avellanarius. The sequence continues at coordinate 10,235,795 of NC_137802.1, read as the reverse complement.
AAGATCCCGGGTTTCATCCCCAGCACTATAAAGAAAAAAAAAAAAACCCACAAAAACAAAACAGACACAACTTGAATGCCCATCTGTAGGTGAAGAGTTGAATAAACCAGGTGTTGTGGTGCATGCCTATGACCCCAGTACTTGGGAAGCCGACATAGGAGGACCTCAGGCTGGAGGCCAGCCTCGGCAATTCAACGGGGCCCTTAGCACCTTAGTGAGACCTTGTTTCAAAATAATAAAAAAATTACAAAAATTTTCAGAAGTGCTAGGGGTATAGTTTGGATATAGACTCCTCTTGGGTGTAATTTCCCGCCACAAAAAATTACAAAGATTCAATAAATTATAACCAAAATGACCAAAATTATAACCAAAATTATAACATAAAGGAAAGTAAAAGCAAGATGGAGACATAAAATATGGTTTTGAGTGCAGACAGTGCAGGATCGATTTCATTGCAGAAGAAAACGATGTCCAATTTAATGTCAAACCTAGTTTTGTTAATGTATTCAAGACTTCCTAAGCAATGGATACTCTTAGAGTTTGCGTTTCTGTAGAACCTTCTGCTGTGGTCTTCTCTTTCCAGGGTACTCAGTCTTCTATATATTAAAACCACCTACAGGGTTTTCACAAACCCTAGTACATAGTCTTTCCCCCAAACTGGCTTAATCAGAATGCTTTGAGATGAGATCGTTAACCTTTCTGAGTTTGCTCTGTTGATTTTAAGGGTCGGCCAAGTTAGAGAATCAGGGCTATAAATATTTTTTAGAAGCTGGGCATAGTGGCATACACTTGTAATCTCAGCGCTTGGGAGGCTGAGACAGGAAGATCGTGTCAGCAATGTGGTGAGACTTTCAACACCCTAGCATGACCCTGTTTCCAAACAAAATATAAAAAGGGCTGGGTGTTTAGCTGGGAGGTAGAACACTCTTGGGTACAATTAATACACACACACACACACACACACACACAAACACACACACACACACATCCTTGAAGTGGGGGGGGTATTGCAAAGTACCTAAGGAAATTAAAAAGTTTTTTCGCATTTTATTAAGAGCAATTCAAGCCAGGCACAGTGGCACATGCCTGTAATCTCAGTACTCAGGAGGTGGAGATAGGAGGATCACAGGTTCAAGGTCAACCTCAGCAATTCAGCAACTTACCAAGGCTTTCAAAAGTCTAGAGAGACCATGTTTCTAAAATATAAAAATAAATAAATAAATAAATAAAAAGGGCTGAGCGTATAGCTCCGATATAGAATGACCCTGGGTTCAATCTCTAGTACCAAAAAGAAAATACACACACACACACACAGAGTTCAGATCTTTTATATGTGTATGTAGGTACATCTGTACTTTGGGTTTTATGGTAACTCATTCCTGCTGAATCTTCATAGTCTCCCCATGGGGGCGTGGGGGGAGGGCAAAAATAGGTTTAAACAAAAGAACGATTTACCCTAAAGATGAATTATGTCACTGGCAGAGCAAGCGGACACAGCTGCAGTCAGTTTTTGTTTAAATAGCATGTTTCCCCCCTGTTGCACAGTACACATGGAAAAAGTTCTTCGAGCCCCTTCAAAATAAAGGACTTTGCACGTCTAAAAGCCAGCTCTGTTTGCACAATGCCCACCTCTGCCTCCTCGGGAGATCAGAATTTCCTTTCACCCGAGCACTGTGACCTCCAAGAGAGCTGTCCTCACCCCAAACACACAAAACCAGACCCTTCAGCCCGAGACCAGGGGCATTCCCGCGCCCCGGTGCTTGGGGCCCGAGAAAATGAGCTGCTAAATTTGTTTGATCTTGAACTCCTCGGAGCCCAATTCCTCCGCAGGTGTGGGAGGAGGACCTGGAGGGACCTGACCCACAGGTGTGAACTGAACTCCACCAACCTCTCCTCCTGCCATGCGTTCTCAGGGCGTGGATGTCATCTGGCATTTTAATAGACACTTTGATGGTGCGCTGAACAAGAACAGCAGCCGCCGCCGGTGAGAAAAGACGTGTTTCTTCTACGGCTCCATGGATACACAAGCCCCTTCTATCACCCATGATCTGGCTTTTCCAGAACAAAGAGTATTTTCAATCTCTGTATCCGGGAGCTTTAGAAATATGTAAAGTTTCCAGTGAGGACCTGTGGTTATGTCTTTGGAAGCCTAATTATTAAAGCAGCTTGGAGCCCATGGAGACGAGCTATCTTTTCAGTCAATGGGATACTTTGGGCTGTCTAGGTGAGCGATACCGGTGGTCTTCTAAAGTCTGGGGAGGAAATGATAGTTTTCTTTCTTTCTTTTTTATTAACTGCCAGTTCTCCACTATGACCAAACACGGTTGCTTTACAATGAGGGCTGTGAGACACGTTGGTAATTATAACAGTGCCATAGGGACAGTTGGTGAATCATTTTCTCTCTTCGTATATATTAGTAGATACCGGGTTACTTCTATAAAACAAGCCTGCCCTTCACCTACATTCCCATATGGGACTTCGAACTTGACAGCCGGGCAAGAAGGGACGGGGAATGCTTAAGAGTCCTGCATGGCGGAGGGGTTGCACGTGGTAATGGGCCATCATGTGTGCAGAGGAGGGAAAGGTTGAGGACCTTGGGGATAACTAATGGGGTAATAGGCAGCTGAGTTCTAGGAGACTAAGTGAAAGTCACATGAGTGGGACACCATGTACTGTTCCCTTGCTTGAGTTAGTATTTCTTTGTCTATAGGATTTTATATCCTATAAGGGATATAAAAATTATATCATTTGTCTTCATTCAAGTCGTACTTTGTCCACTCTTCTCTCAGATATACGCCTACTTTACTGTGGGTCTCGGGCATGGGTCTAATGCAAAATTACTGGCCAGATTTTCACTGAGTGTAACTTACTGCTGGAGAAATCTTTTCCAGTATAATGGTGTAGCCGATAGGTTTGCAACCACCAGGACCAAGCATTTATTGGTGGAATAAACAAGTGAAATAATGCATGGGCTGGAAAATGTGACACGAAGACCATTTCGTGAAAGTATAATGCGTTTCTTTTTATTAACCCCCTTGCCACTCCTGGCAAATGTTCTTGCGTTTTTTCCTGTTCAAGGAAGACAGTGACATCATTTTGATAAACTGCTAAGATCAATAGTATAAGAGCTTTGAACTGCAAGTAAGAAATGCTGAGCAATCCTCTCTCCAAGCCCTCATGCCTGAGCTGGTGTAGGGTCAGTTGGTCTGATAGTTATGGGCGCCGGTTTCTGTCTGCCTGAGTGCCTACTGCTAGCACCGCGGCATTCCTGAAAAGCCTTCCTGTCCCACACAATATCCACTCTGCTCCTGACCTCTTTTCAGTCTTTGAAAATACCAACCCCTTCCTCCTTCCGCTTACCACCATTGCTTTCAGGACAATATACACTCTTCCAAACGTGTTCCAAACGTCTTTCTGAATTTGTCCCCTGCGTTGATTTCTTTCTCTCCCTGTTTATAACTCTGGAAGTTGCCCTAGAGTTTTACAGTCAAACTTCTTCTTACTATTCCATACTTCCCTGCAGAAAATTGATGGCTTTTTGTTTCTTTATGTCTATTCCTTATTTTGGAGTCTAAAACTCCTTAGTCAGTATCAAGATGAACACACACACACACACACACACACACACACACAAACACAACAACACCCAAACAACAACAACAACAACAACAACAACAACAACAACAACAAAATGGGCAATCGAAGTGAATAGATGCTTCCCCAAAGAAATACATGTGGCCAATAAATATATGAATCACAATTCCACGTCATTAGCCAGCAGGGAAATGCGAATCAAAACTACCCTGAGATTCCATCTAACGTCAGTTAGAATGGCAGTTGTTAAAAATGTGAGTAATAATAAATGCTGGCAAGAATGTGGGGAAATAGGTACCCTTACACACTGTTGGTGGGAATGCAAATGAATACAGCCAACTATGGAAATTAACATGGAAGTTCCTCACAAGACTGGGAATGGAACCCTTCTGTGATCCAGCTCTATCACTCCTCTGTGATTTTCTTTTTAAAATTTTTTATTGGTGCATTGTAGTCATACGTCTTAATGGGGTACAAGATGGTGGAGACGTACATGCACACATCACTCAATTAGCCCTGAAATAATTCCTGCCCCATTTCCTCCCCCTTCTCATGTTTGGCTTGGTGATTGACATCAATGTATTTGTTAATTACATCATGTGTATTAGAGAATTTCTCTCTTCCCCCTTTCTATTCCTTTAGTTAGGTCAGCTTATTTGCTCCTCTATACTGTCTCCTTCTTCATCTAAAATTCCTCCTATGACCCATTTCCTCCCTAGCTTCCGCATATTAGGCAGAGCATCTGATTTCTTATTTTTTTTTTTTTTGTGACTGACTAATCTCACTTAGCGCAATGTCCTCCAGTTCCATCCATTTTCCTGTAAATGACATAATTGTGTTTTTCTTTATGGCTGAGCACAATTCCGTTGTGTACATATTTCATAGTTTTGTAATCCATTCGTCTGTTGATGGACGTCTTGGCTGGTTCCATAGTTTGGCGATATGGAGTTGAAATCAGAATACCCTAGTGACGCTTGCATATCCATGCCTATAGCAACACAATCCACCACAGCCGAATTATAGAACCAGCCTAAGTCCCCACTGACAGATGAATGGGTTATGAAAGTGTGGGAGGTACATAGGGTGGAATTTTACTCGGCCATAAAGAAGAACAAAATTATGTCATTTATAGGAAAACGGATGGAGCTGGAGAAAAATGATGGTAAGTGGGATCGGCCAGTCTCAGAAAGTGTAGGGTCTTATTATTTTTTCTCACAGGTGGAAGCTTGAAAGAAATCAGGAAACAAAAGAAGCTTCATATAAGAAGGAGAGAGACTAGAAAGGATAGTGGAAGGGGCTATGGAAGGGAGAGAAGGACTCCATGAAGGAAAAGAAACAGTTCAAATAATTCTATTTACATGTACAAAATTATCAATGCCAATTTCCTTTTTTGGTGGTACTGGGGTTCTGTACATGTACAAAATTATCAATGCCAATTTCTTTTTTGTGTGGTAAATAATAATAATGGGGTGCCTGGAAACCCTTCTATGTCCGGGCTACACTCCCAGACCTATTTTTTATACGTTTTTATTTAGAAACAGGGTCTCTTAAGCCAGCGCGTCTGGCTTCGAACCTGCGCGATCCTCCTGTCTCCGCCTCCCAAGCGCAGGGATTACAAGCGTGCGCCACCACACCCAGGTAAATTATTGTTTTGGTAATGGGGATTGAATTCAAAGGTATTCTACTTTTTTTTTTTTTTTTTTTTGCGGGTCTGGGGATGGAACCCAGGAGCATTCAACCTCCGAGCTACATCCCCTGCCCTATTTTTTATTCTTTATTTTGAAACAGGGTTTCACTAAGTTGCGGAGGGCCTCATTAAGTAGCTGAGGCTGTCCATGAACTGTGATTCCCCGGTCTCAGCCTCCCGAATGCTGATATTACAAGCGTGCGCCACCACGCCCAGAGGTATTCTACTTCTGAGACACCCCCCCAGCCCTTTTTCTTTTTCATTTTGAAACAGTCTTGCAAAGTTACTTAGGATTTAACTAACTTGCTGAGGCCGGCCTCGAACCTGTGATTCTCCTGTCTCAGTCTCCCAAGTACCATGCCAGGCCTCGCAGATGATTTTATCTTGAAAGTAAAGATAAAATGACTTTACTTTTGGAGTTAAAGATAAAAATGTATCAGAAAATATTTAGAAAAAGGGCGGAGGGATGCACCCCCTTATTTATTAGATGCCTCCTAGGGTGCTAGAGCTTACAATGTCTACCTTTATTTAATTTTCAAAGTAACCGAAAGATGTAGGAGTCATGAGCCTCATATAGCCAGTTTATTAAGAAGTCTAATTTTGGAGTGGGATAAACATGAAAAAAAAATTTTTTTTCTAATCACTTTGCCAACCACATTCACTATTCTGGGCTGTGGGGATGGTTCATGATGTTTCAGCTTGATTCTCTGACTGTGCAATCCCTTTGGTTTTCCGAAGTGTCTCATTTGGGTTCGTAAGAATCAGTCCTGTTTATTTAAAGCCTCCCATCTCCTTCTTGATGGCCTCTGTCTTTTTCCTCCTGCATGGGTGGCCCAGCCTGTGGCTTTGGGAGAGGGAGGGATGGGCTGGGTGGTCTGATCCAACACAGCTCCTCTTTCTCTCTCTTTCCCCTGCCCTCCTTCTTCCTCCCCAGTTGCGGTTGGAGGGAGAGAGGGAAGACAGAAATCTTTTTATATTGAATCTTCTTAATGAAGTCACAAGTTCTGGTCTTGGAGAATTAGACTCATTTCTTTGGACTCTGTGTTTATTAGTGGTGGCTCCAATATGCCTAGCGGACAAGAAAGTTTACCCCCAAACATCTCCCGTAGGTATTTATGGCCCACTCGTATGATCTGTTTCTTTTGTGCTGATGTCTGCACCTCTTTCCCCGCAAGCAAGGCTGTCTTGAGTGAGACTGCTTCTCTTAATGTCATCCCCACTCCATAATTGAGTGTGGAAGAATAAGTGTCCATCTTGTATAACTTACTGCATCTGAAGGCTTGAAGTAGGCTTCTATTGAGGGAGTGGTCCTGTGTCCCCCACATTTGTACGTTGAAATTTAATCTCTGGTGTGATGATAGTCATGGGAGGTGTTAGAAGATGATTAATCAGTCATGAAGGTGGAGTGTGTATGGATAAGATTAGTGCCCTTATATAAAAGACCCTTCTTTACTCCTTCCCCTAAGAAGAGGATTATCTATGAACCAGGAAGTGGGCCCTAACTAGACATTCAATCTACAGCCACGTTGATCTTGGAATTCCCAAGCCAGTTGGCTCAAACGCAACAGAAATTTATTTCTCACAGTTCAGGAGCCTGGAATTAGTGATGGGGTTCCCTGAATCACTTAGCAGATGTTTATTAAACACAGAATCATGATATACACCATTTTGATCTGTGGAATGGATAACTTCATAAATAAAACCCTGCACTTACATAGAGGTAGAGAATTTCAAAACCCTATTATTCAGGTGAAAATAAAAGTACAGCATTTTTATTTCCTATGAATGATACAATCTTTCTCTCTCTCTCTTTTTTTTTTTTTTTTTTGTGGGTCTGGGGCTGGAACCCAGGGGCATTCGACCTCCGGGCTACATCCCCTGCCCTATTTTTTAATTCTTTATTTTGAAACCGGGTCTCACTGAGTTGCAGAGGGCCTCACTAAGTAGCTGAGGCTGTCTACGAACCAAGATCCTCCGGTCTCAGCCTCCCAAATGGTGGGATTACAAGCGTGCGCCACCACGCCCGGATTCTTTCTTTCTTCCTTTCTTTCTCTTTCTTTCTCTCTTTCTTTCTTTCTTTTTGTGGTACTGGGGTTCCTGGAAGCCCTTCTACCTCCAGGCTACACTCCCAGACCTATTTTTACATTTTTATTTGGAAACAGGGTCTCCTAAGCCAGCGCGCATGCGCGGCTGGCTTCGAACCCGCGCGATCCTCCTGTCTCCGCCTCCCGAGCGCGGGGATTACAAGCGTGCTCCACCACGCCCGGCACAGTCTTCCTTTTAAATCTCTCTCTTGTTGGGTGTTTGAGTTAGAGTCAGAGGGCAATATCTATCTAAACTTTTCAATGAATATTTTAGCATTTGGAGGTTATAACCAGTCACTTTATACTTAATAGATCTTTGGGGGACAATGATGAGTCAGTGACAATTTGTTTCATGGTTCCATTTCACCCGTTTCTGTGTATGGGGAAACTTATGTCACGTCATGGCCGTAGGAGGAGCAGCCTTAGGGTCATTGGTGGCCTCACAGCCGGCGAGTCCAGTCAGGTGATGCATAGTAACCATTTGGGGCCACTTGTAGGTATTTAGAGCTGGACTCTATGATCTTGCTTCTCTACTTCTGGCAAGCAAATCCCAGTATTTTGTATTTTCAAATTTAAGTGGACATGAATCCTCCAATCCTTTAAGTATTTGGGCATGTCAGCATGGGAATACAGAAACTTCTATGTCCCTTACATACTCTTTGTAAGACATGGGCTTCATTCATCAGTGTTGGCTCAAGCCCATTTGCACATTGTCTTCACCTATCAATGTTGTACCACTGAAGATCTTTCCCCCAGAAGTGTATGGTCTTCAGAGCTGGAAAAGCGGGTCACTCAACTTGACCCTCACCGAACCCCAGCTATACAAGAACTTCACAACACCTTCCCCTTATGAATCAGGCCTACAGATGTGCAGGAGAAGCTTCTTGTCTGATCTCTGCCCTCAACATCAATTGCTCTTCTTCTCTTTTCATATTCCTCTAAGCTGAATGTAGTGAGATGCCTATGTCCTATCAAGTGGGACTTTCTCTTCTTCCTGAATAGTAGGATGAAATAAAGAGAATTCACAATTCACCATAGCCAAACTATGGAACCAGCCAAGATGTCCATCAACAGGTGAATGGATTACAAATCTATGGGATATGTACACAATGGAATTTTACTCAGCCGTAAAGGAAAACACAATTACGTAATTTACAGGGAAATGGATGGAACTGGAGAATATTATGCTAAGTGAGATTAGTCTGCCACAAAAAATAAAAAATCAGATACTCTCCATAATATGCAAAAGCTAGGGAGAAAATGGCTCATAGGAGGAACTCTAGATGAAGAAGGAGAAACCATAGATGAGAAAATAAGGCGACCTGAGGGGATAAGAGGGAGGAAGAATAAAATTCTCTAATGTTTATGATGTACATTAACAAATTTATCAAAGTTAATCACTAAGATAAACATGAGAAGGAGGGAGAGGGAGGAAATGGGGCGGAATTGGGTAAGGGCTAACCGGGTGATGTGTGCATGTGTGCCTCCACTATCTCGTACTCCATTAAGTTGTATGACTACAATGCACAAATAAAAAGGTAAAAAAAAAGAGAGAGAGAGAGAGAAATCAGAGTGCTGATAAAGGCGAAGAAATACATTGGGTGAGATTTTAAAAATCATTTTTCTTATTTCTCATTCTAAAGCAGTTTTCATATTATCTCATTTCAAGGTTCCTAAGTCTTTGGGAAAATATCAAAAATTTTAATGAAAGATATTTTGGAAGGAAAGACTGCTCTAACCCTTCAAAAGTTCTGCTTTTCAAATATTTCAGTCAACTATACAGATCACCTAATACCACAAGCTAATGAAACATTAAGCTGTATGTACTATCTTTTACTGATAAACACACAGTAGTTTATATACTCTTAGAACAAACATCTATTGTAAGATATATGTAACGCTGTATTGTCAAAACTAACATTTATAGGTGGTTTAATGGGAATTTAAATAAAGTATAAATTCTTGAGGTTATATAAGTAGAAATTCAAAGCATATGCTTAGATAGTTCAAGTTTAAGTCAATAAAGACTTCTTTCTGTGTGTAAAATAGAGATAGAAGTTCATTATTAGTCATGTATGCTAGTCCTATGATACAGAAGCTGAGATGATGGATTAAGACAGCAAAAATTCATTATTTAAAATTCACTTTATTCTTGGGAAATCACAGTTGGATGAGAAGATAAAACAATCTAAATGTAACATACTCCTCCAGCATTCTCTCTGTGAATGGATTTTTTAAATTCATTACCTACAAAGATGTGCTTTGCTTATAGATAGTAGGAATTTAGGTGTATTTTAAGGTCATCGGATTTAAATTCTTCTAAATATAAATGTTTCTGTTTAGATTTATTATGTATTTAACTGTATTTGCCATGAGATATCATAGTCCCTGTTCTCAAAGAATTTCTGAACTTAGGAAAGAGACTAGTCACTTAATTAACCAATAGTTGAATCACAGGTTTTGACCACTGAACATCTATCTAATGCTGGTTTTTGAAAGTCCTCTGGATTGTGCTGTCAAAAAGACAGGAAACCTTGAGCATCTAAGATTCGCCCAAGAAATTATTTGGAATGGTTCTTTCCATAATGGAAACAAAGCTACCTGCTAAAGGCGGCCGAGGTGGAATTGGTGCTCGGGATTTTGTGGCAATAAATGAAAGATAACAGTACTGTGAACATATCCCCATCCCTGCTGTGTGAGCACCACAGGGAGTATAAACAGGGTGAAGTTTCAAAGACTCGCTGGGGCTTAGTCACAGTGGACAGTAGCAACATAACAGCATCGAGAATCTCACAGAGGCCACCAATTTTCATGCAAATTTTAACCTAAATTTTATTCTATTCTAGGAACTTCTAACTTGGGATAAGAACAAAATGGTTTCAATATATAGGCTTTAATTAATCTGTGTGTGTGATGATGAGGATTGAACCCCGGGGAATTCTACCACTGAATTATACTCCCAGCCCTGTTTCATTTTTTCTCTCTGTATATTATTTTTTGAAACAGGATCTCTCAAAGTTACTGGGGGTCTTGCTACATGGCCAATGCTGGCCTCGAGCCTGTAATCCTCCTGTCTCGGCTGCCCAAGTACTGGGCTTACAGACATGTGCCACTGTGCCTGGGAAAACATAGGTATTAGATTCTTACCAAGACACTGGACTCTTGTGAGTAAGAGCTTGGTAGCAGTGGAGGTGACCCAGGGGTGGGCTGGGAAGCATTTCACAGTGAAACTGTGATGTCTTAGAAGACGGACAGCATGCTGGGAAGAGAGAAAAGGTGGGGATTTTAAAAATGAGAGTAAGGTTTCAAAAATAGTGTGGAAAATAAAAATGGTCGTGCTGTTATGAAGGAATGGAATTGGTGTCGTGGGGCAGATTTTAGCTGGAAGAGATGAGCTCTGTGGGACTTGGGCATCACCATAAAGTAGCATCAAGTCCAAGTTGGTACCCGTGGTTGAAGATGTGGGTTGAGGATGGAGAAAGAGATCTGGGTCTTTAGGGACTGTCATAAGCTGAATGCTGACTCCTATATCATTTACATCGGAATCCTCTCATCCTGTGAATATCATCTTATCCAGCAAAAGGGACTTTGCAGATGTGATTAAACTCAAGGAGCCCAGGACGAGAAGAGACGCTAGCATTATCTCATCGGTCCCGATGGGATAAAAGGGATGTAAAAATTAAAAGGCGGTAAGAAACAGATTAGAAGTGAGAGGCTGCATGGTGTGGAAGGGGCCATGAGCCAAGGAACGGGGCAGCCATCAGAAGTTGGAAGAGACAAAAGCCAGGTTCTACCCTAGAGTTTTCTGAAGGAACCAGCCCTGCTGACATCTTGACTTTAGCTCAGTGAAACTGCCTTCAGACTTCTGACCGCCCTGCACTCCTAGAACTATGAGACAATAAATATGTGTTGTGTAAAGACCCTAGATTTCTGGTAATTTGTTACAGAAGCCAGGGGAAACTGATACAAAAATTTAATTAATATTTAAAGGGGGAAAAACTCCTTTTCCATAGCTAAAATGTGTTCCTTTCAATATTTACTCTAGATAATTTTTCAGTCTCTAATCAGTAGTGGGCAGTCCTATAATTTTACTGTGGTAACCCAGAAACTCAGAACAATACCCAAGTGTTATTAGAACACAGACAATCTTCTCTTTGTCTTTCTGAAGGCAATACCAGACCTCACTGGGCTTATAAACTCGGGCTCATTACAGTATGTGACACCTACGAAATATACAAAACACAGCAGTAGTTCCTCAAACTAAAGAACATTTTAGCTGGGTGTGATGGTGCATGTCCATAATCCCAGTACTTGGGAGCCTGACACAGGAGGATCGCAGATTTGAGACCAGCCTCAGCTACTTAACAAGAACCTGTTTCAAAATAATAATAATAATAATAATAATAATAATAATAATAATAATAATAAAAAGGCTGGAGGCATAGCTCAGAAATAGAATGCCTCTGGGATCAGCCTCGAGTACAAAACATTAGATTTTTGTTGTTGTTGTTTTCAAACCTTATCTGAAAATATGAGAAAATAGTTTGCCCATTATAAAAATAAAATTTCTTTCTATTTTGCATCGAATATTTTTCATTGTCAGACATTTTTGTGGAATCAGATTTTAAGTTCTTAAGCCAGTGTTTCTCAAGCAAACATCCACGTGTTCTCTTGGGGAGAAAGATGGGTCTGGGGATGTATTCTTGGGATTTTAAAGCTTTTTAGGTATTGCTCAAGTTCAAAGGACTTATACATATGTTGACTTACAAAGAGATAAGAAATAAATATTCCCCCCAAAAACAGTTGGGTTGTGAATTTGGAGGGGCGTCATTCTTAATGTAAGTTGATTGGTGGTACAGAAATCAAATAGCTAGTTGCATGTCTAATTTTTTACAGTTCAGACTGTGATGGTTGTGTAGGCATGGGTTTGTGACATCTCCCCCCACTTTTTTCCCTCCCACTATATTAAGTATTAATATATCAGCACCAGCCTACATCTTGCATCTATTATCTGTTCTGATTGACAGTAAAAGTTAATGGCAGCATCGCCCCGTGGGCCCCTAATAGATGGCACGTCATTGTTTCAGAACACCTGAAAGAATGCCTGGGTGCGTCTCCCCAGCACCTGACAAGGGAGGGGGGGAAATCCAAGAAAAATGGCCACGTCACTGCCACGTGATTTATTGCAAAGCTTAATTATATCTACAGGGCACCATCTGGAGACCTAATTTGTGTTCTTTATGAACAAAAATTAAAGTCAACATGCACTTTCCCCTGAACTCTATCAGGTCCCACTTTGGACTTCTCACACCTAGGACTATTACTCCCCTCCGCTTCCCCCCTGCCCCTGTCTGATCCCTACACCATATGCTACTTGTTTCAGGGTAGAAAGTCCTCACCACATAGAGCGAGTCTCATTATAGAGATAATGAACTTTCTCTCCTTAGGGTTAAACACATAGGAAGTTTTACATTATACCAAAAACTTACAGTAGAGTGAATTCACTTTTTGTACATTTCTGAATAGTTCCAGGCCATCATCCCCAAACAGTACTCCATTATTGGCATGAGATGTTTTTCTAATGATCCATTTTCTAGTAATTGTGTCCAAAATATTTGCTTAAAAGGGGTGACAGTATATTATCACTCAGTGAGGGTTGGTTTTAAAAACACTACTCAGTTTTTAAGTAAAATTGTGATCTATTCTAGGAGACTTATTTTCAAACCATATCACTGGGCAGAGTTGATTTAAGAAATGCGTATTCCTTTCAATTAAAACCCAGCGCATTAATCAAATGTTTGACACTATAAATGTTTCCAATTAACATCTAGCTTAAAACCACATGTGTTCCAAGTGAAATTCAAAAGATCTATCTGTGCAGGTGACCTCGGAGAAACCATTAACACATGGCTGAAGACAGCAAGCAACATTTTCCATTTGTGAGACCGAGATAAAGAATCAGGCTATGACTGATGATTATTTCAAACATCCCGTTCAGACATGAACTGCCCAAGCTAGAACTTAGCCATTTCTCGGAGAGTCAAAAGTCAAAATAATTTTAAAAATCTATAAAGAGAGAGGGATATTAAAAACCATCCTATCCGAATGAGCAGTCAGTAGCTCCCACCCTAACGTCACAATATGAGCTTGTATGCAATCCAGGAAAATATGGGTCAGTAGCCACATAGGCTTGTTTAATCATCATGGCTTATTAAGGAGATTCCTCAGTTCCTAATGAGAGCCAAGAGACTGGATTCTAATTCTTCCCTCTGATCTTTAACTAAGTAGATGACTTGGCTTCATCTTCAGGGTGTGAAAAATGTTCTGAGCAGTTCATTTTCTTTCTTTCCCACAAAAGTTGCAAACTCAAATACCTCCAGGCTGTAAGCATACAGCAATAAATGAATGAAACAGGGCTCTAAGCTATATTGGAGACCACAGCAAACTCAGGGTCATGGTACCTGGCTAAACGGAAGATTTATCACCCAACTCCAATCAACTCTTGCCATGTGAAGTGGGGAGTCTAGTTGAACTAAACATCCTGACATTCCAAGAGAAGTCAGAATGAAAGTTTTGTTTTTATATCATAACTTATTTTATTTTTTGAAAAATTTAATATATTTTTATTGGGACATTGAGACCTCCCATCATAATGTAGTTCAGCGTGATAAGGGTACGTATGCAACACTGTACTTGGTGTCTATGGCCTTGCGATGCTAAATGTGGCCAATTTCATCAGATCTCAGAAGCTAAGCAGGGCCAGGCTTTGTTAGTACTTGGATGGAAAAAAGAAAGCTTCTTTATATAAATTGATGAAAATGTGTGTTTGTGCATATGTGTGTGCGTGTGTGTGTGTATGTGTGTGTGTGTGTGTGTGTGTGTGTGTGTGTGTGTGTGTGTTTCCCGGGACTGAACTAAGGGGCATTATACCTCTGAGCTACATCCCTAGCCCTATTTTTATTCTTTATTTTGAAATAGGGTCTCACTTAGTTGCAGAGGACCTCACTAAGTAGGTGAAGCTGGCCTGGAACCTGTGATCCTCCTGCCTCAGCCTCCCAAGTACTGGGATTACGAGCGTGCATCATCATGCCTGGCTTTATAAATTGATGAATTTTAAAGGATGGCAATTCATTCGATGCAAAACAAAACCAATAAAATAACCTGTGGCCTTTTTGCCAGCATGGGACCTCGGTGTCTGCCAGTGGGTGGAATTAGAAGCTAACGTGGTAAGAGACTATTAATAAAGCCCACAGTTTGGAATGAAAGCGAGCCCCTTTCTGTAATAGACCAGTCTTGGAGACCAGCTTTGGCTTGCCCACTGTTGAAACCACCAGCTTCTGGCAGAAAATAATGACAGCACATACTTCCCAAATAATTTCTCAACTGATGGGTTAAACTTAGCTAAATTATTCCAGGTGTGCTTTGCAGGGGCGGTTTATGGTCAGAAGGAAAATGGTAACATTAAGAAAGCCCATTTGCTCTGTTCTCTGATGAATTATTACATTTTCTCTCCTCTGTCTCTCAGCAGCCTATCAACAGCTGGGCTCGTCAATCCAGCAATGTGGGCTGTCTACAAACACCTATGGCTGCTCTGCTGAGCCTGGAAAGACACATATTTGCCTCTCTTTCTCTTTTTCCTTTCAAATATCCTTCCAAAAGAGAAAAAGAAGAAGATGACGGTAATAAAATAAATGTCTGACTGACTGGTTACACAGAGCTACATATTTGGCATTCAGAAACAATTTTTTAAGACCAAAAGATCTGTCACATTAATGTTATGACAAATATGTTTTTTTTTTCTTTTTCTACCAAAAGGAAATCCAACGTCAGTGTACTTTTGGTGCAAATAGTTCAGTGGCTTTAGGGACAAGAAAATATGATGATTCTAGTTTATTAAGGAGATTCCTCAGTTCATAATGAGATCCAGGAGACTGAATTCTAATTCTTCTTTCTGTTCTTTAACTAAGTAGATGACTGTTGAGTAATTTGCAGTATTATTCTTTCTTTTCCTTTATTTGAAAAAAAAATCCATACCAAATTTTATATGTAAAATGTCATTAAGAACAGCTGAGCAAACCAGATCAGATCAAATAAAGCCTGTGAAGCAATTTATAAACACCAGCTGATCTCTCTCCTTACTAAGATCATTTATGAATTATATTTGTATTTCTTTTTTCCTGAATGCAATTTCTGGGTTTCCCTTAGGGTTATTTGATTGTGAATGGCAATTAAAATGAACTTACACCAACACAAAATATTGTTTATGTACCTAATCCAGGTACATAAGCAATGTTACCATGACCCAATCCCTCTCCCCTCCCCTC